>NW_028232778.1:0-600000 GCF_057557595.1 Rhyacophila brunnea
TGAGAGGCAATATTTTAGCTGTGTATTAATAGAAAAGGTTTATTTTATTTTTAAAATATTTTGATGGCTGTAAAGATATATTACTACATTTACATAAAAGGCCTCGGAAATATAAAAGATAATTTGATTCTTATATTCAAAATGTTCTAACGAAAAATATATCGAGAAAAGAACAATATGAAACGATTATTATCATTTAAAGATGTGAAGAATCGTATATTTTTGGTTCCTCATAATAAAAGATTATCACTATTCATAGGTGTAAATATAACTAAAATATAAAAGGTATATACATCGAAAAAACCTTGAATATCTAGCGATGAATATACAAATACATCTTATCCATAATGAAATTCTCGGTTGATTTTGGAGATAAATTTATGTAAATGTATGATCATTGATACTTCTAAACTACGAAAACTAGCCATGATAAGATTTATGTCAAAACCAAATTATAAAAATTTTCTGTCAAGTTTAATTTTAAATATTTGCCATCATCATGCTTAAAGAATATTTTTTTGGAAAACTCACTTTAATATGTACTATAATAAAATAAATGATTCATATATTATATGATTGATATAATACATTTATTTTAAGATTTTCACTTGGCTCTACAATCTAAACTAAACGCAACTTAAGGCATTAGTAAATTTTTAATCTTCTAATTGAACTGTAACTGTAATTTTATTTTTTGAATAAATTACAAGTTTACAAATTTTATATTTAAAAGATAGCGCAATCATGTATTTTAATTATATTTGCCCAAAGAGATTAGATTTTTATTTGCTTAATCTTATGTTTAGTTGATATGCATAAATGAATTAAGATTAAATTTTTTTAAGGCATTTAATGATCGTATTTTAATTTAAACTGCATCATGAACTCTCCTTCAAATTTGAAGATTTCAGCATATTTTTTACGAAGTATCGTTCCATAAAATTCGATAAAAAAATTAACTGATGGTTTAGATTCTGGCATATTTTGACTTATTCCTTTTTTAAAATACTGACCTCTCGTTGTATATGGGTTAAAAGGCTTACCTCTATTTCTATTGAGCAGAATCAGATATATATATATCTGCCTATTTGATAAACCTTTTAGCTTTTCAGCCACTATAATATATTTTTTTCTCTTTATAATGAGGTTTTTGCAATTTTTTTCCAGTACTTCATATTCGTGAACTTCTTGTGAATTTTTTATGTCACTCCTTGAATCTGTCAATTTTTCAAAAGCGTGTTTGCTTTTTTCTAAAGTTTCAGAATATGATATCAAAAATTCATTTATCATTGATTCAAGATCGTCCTCAATAGGATTTTCTTTTTCACAAGGCAGGTCAGTTTTAATAGGCATTGCATCAGTCGGTGATTCTGCAATAAGTATGTTTTCGGCCTTATCAATTATTTTTATGTTCGAATTCCGGTTCAATGTTAAAACTGTACTTTAACCATATTTTTTTGGGCAATCCTTTATATTTTTTCGTGGTTTTGTCCAAAAAATACATTAAACCAGTTTTTTGGGATGTAATGGTCTCAGTCACAGTAGCTGAATCCGAATCTTTGGTTTTAAACCTAGACCCATCTACTCCAGAATCATCACTTATAAAAGAGTCGTCTGTTTTTGGACTTTCGGTAACAGTTGTGGGTTTATCATTATCAGATTTTTTATGTTTTTTCGATTTAACTGATTCTGAAGATTCATTCTTTTCTCCTTGCATGTTTTCTGCAACATTTTTTTGTCTTTTATAGACATCAATTTCATTTCAACTTTTATTCGCTCTCATATTCACCAATTATGTATGTTCTTAAAAGTGTATAATCAATCATAATTCCGAATTCATAAAATTAAATAGAGCTAAGACATTCTAAGATTCAAATAAAATTTTTTAAAGAAAATTAAAAATTAAGAGTCTGTTCACAGTTGATTCACATATATGTTTCCCGCTTAATTGCATATAATAAGACGGGAACTGGCACAAAAGAAACCCATTATAGTTTTTATTTGAATTTAAACAGAAAGGAAAGTATTTTTTAAAGTAAAAATGTATTTACAGGAAGAGAAAAAAATCATAAATGTAGTCCAGTAATTATGTAAACGAAATTCTAAATGATATAAAGGCAAGGATAGAATTTACAGATGTGGAAAACTCTGATATATTTGGAATCAATGAAAAATTAAATGATGTATAAATACGTAAAATATATTGATCAAAAATATACTACAGATAATTGGTTTCTAAATTGTGATGAAAAATAAAAAAAAAACGACATAATTTTAAAACATCATTAGAAGATAAGATTGAGATATCGGAAGAAAAATATAAATGGTATGCAATTATCATATGAAAATTCATAAAATCTTATTAAACATCATTTTAGAGAGCAGCAACTGTATTCATAAAAAGTCATTTCTGGGTAATATATAATCGGTGTTGTAATTTTTTAAAAAATTATGTTTTGTGGATATAAAAATTCAAAGAAAATATAGTATGCTTCACAAAAAAATGTGCCTATAGTAGAGGTAATATAATGATGATATAAATTTCAGCAGAAAACACATAATAATAACCATCAAAATAAATAAAGATAGAGATTTTACAAGCAATAAAACATGCAAATAGTTATATGATAGATATTTTGAGCGAAACAAAAAAGCAGAATTAATTTTATTATTTTTTATATTATAATAAGCTTGTGATATAAATCCCAATAATGTAATTGAATTGCTATAAGTAAAAGGCAATGAGCATATTTAATTGCCAAAATAAAATCGAACTAATATAAAACAATATTTAATTTTTAAAATGATATATAAATTTTCATAACAAATATATTAGGTTCTATAAATAAAATTTAAATATAACAAATGCTAAAATCTTATTTATGATCTAGAAAACCCGAATCTCATTGCAAATAGCTAATAAAGTCATAAAATTTTTTTTTATAGTGATTATGTTCTGAAAAAAAATTAAAGATGTCGCCGTATACTGATAAGTAGTATTGTATGTTATTTTTCTTATAATATCGAGGACAAACAAACTAGAAGAATGTGAATTTTATATATATACAAATACAGATTTGATTTTACGTATAAGAATAATTATCGGCTCAAAAAAAATTTTACTATTAAAGATTTGATTTTAAAATTAAAAAAAAGTCGATTGAATCGTATAATCGTTTTCTGCAATTTAAAAAAATTAAATGTGATTTTTTGGAAAACTTGCATTTAAATTGTCACGCAATTTCGTGTTTAATATGTTTTTATAATTTTTCGCAGTGATAAATAAATAATAAATAATATATGCAAATATATTACTGAAAACCTCTAATAATGGTCGTTAAAAGATTTGAATTTAGATTTTTTTCACACTTATCGATTGAATAAATTTTTTCCGTGATTTTATTTTAACAGATTTTTTATTTTTTTATTTATCTTCGGATATTCTGAGAGTTCTTTATATTTACGCCTACATATAAGATAATTACGAGGAAAATAATTCTTTTTGTTATTTTTTTCAACGTAAAAAATAGCAAATTTTTATAATATAATAAAATAAAAACAAATATTAAAAAAAAAATATTATAGTTTTATAAAGCGCATTATTTTTTTAGATAACTCTTATTATCTATCTTTTACATTTAATATTGATTCACATATCATAGTTTTCTTTGTAATGTAATAAGAATCGATATTAAAAATATTTTAAATTTATAAAAAAAAGTTTATAAATTTCCTGTCTTACACCTTAAGTCAGAAGTATAAAATAAGATATCAGGAAATTGATCACTACTATATTTCTACATAACTCATATATAAAATTAATCTGGATTATATGATAGAAGTGTTTTATATTTCATCCAGTAATTTTTATCTATACAAGATAAAATTTGATAAAACTTTAAAGATAAGAAACAGCAATCTCTGATCAGGAACTTTTTAACAAGTGTCTTTTCTGTTTTAAATTTTTTAAAGAATTTCATACAGCTGTTAAAAAATTAAATTACATCAAATTCACCATTTCCAATATTACGAAATCTATGGCTTTTGATTTAATTTTTAATATAAAAAATAATAATAAAATGAATTTCGTTTAATATATCGTATCAAAAAATTGTAAACGCTGTATATACATAAAATCATCTGAGATTTAATAAGCTGCAATGAATTAGTTATGAAATTTTTGAAAAAAGAAGTGCGAATTTTTTTAATTTTATTGTGTTAGAATACCTATAAGATATTCTATGATTCCATATAGTCTGTTCATTATAATGCAGCGAGAAAGCCAAATCGTCCTAGATTTCTTTCTTTTTATTATACACTTTTCGCAAAGATAACTTTAAAGTATAAATCCTATGTAGAGAGATATTTACAATTTATTTTCTATATATTATAAAAATTCGTGCACGTTTATTTCCTTAACGTATTAGTAGATCTATGTCAGAGTTTCTATAACCCAGTATTATAATAGATGTCAACATTGATATGTAGCCCATGCACAATAAAATATTTAAAGCCTTTCTTTTAGATTTCATTTATTTATTATGATGCTTATAGTGACAAAAATTTGGAATTTATACTGAGTTAATTTTCTTTAAATATAAAAATACATCATCCGTGTTCATACAAATGTTTTTCAATAGTCTTCAAATAAATGATTCGTAAAATTTTCCATGTTTTCTGAAATATTCAATCCCGGGGTTCTAAATATTTATTATAATTAAATGACGCTTTAAATCTATAATAAACACTAAGATAGAGTGCTTTGGCATAAAAAAAATTTGTCCAACCAAACCAAACAAAAAGTATGTTCTATAGTGCACACGAAATATACCGATTAGAAGGAACGTTAGGTTTAATACATATGGCCATAAATCGGATATATAACAGATTGGGTTAAGACTGAATATACAATAGATTGTATGACGCTGACATCCATGTTAAAAGATGCTAGGATCGTTTAAAGAATACAATAAAGCGAATATATAGAAAGAAACGATATTTTCTCTGTTGCTAATATTAGAGGAACAAATGTCTATTTTACATTATAAGAAGTGAGAAGCGGTAATGCTTGTGATAGAAATCAATTTTGAGAACATAGTATATCAGACAGAAAAAACAGATGATTTAGTTAAAAAAATATCTCTATTTTTTAAAAATTCATAAAGAATTTCTAAATATATAACGTTTATACTGAATAATAAATGTCAGTAAATGTATTTTTTTAATAAAAAAAAATGTATAATTTAGTTTATGTGGTAAACTAAGATGAGAGTGCAATAATGTTTTAAGCCTATGCGCTAATTGCCATCCGATTCTGCATTGCAAGTGGTAAAATGAAAATATACATATAATCTAGGATAAAGAATGAATAAAAATTGTGAATGTGATGCAATTAACGATAATATCGGCTTTAAGTTTGAAATTATGGCATAATGATGTTAGATTGACTTTGTGCAATAATGCATGCAAAAAGATTGATTTATGAGACTTAAATGTGCAATTTAAGACCAATATAATAATGCTATATCTTTAAGGCAGGTAATATAACTGAACTGATTTACGGGGATAATGAATTGAATAAAATTTTAGCCTGCAAAGCCTGAACGAAATGAAAGACGAATAAAAATAGACAGCTAGTAAAAATGGTGACGAAGATCATAGATAAAACGTAATCAGAAACGCTGAGTCTAAGAAATAACAAAAATATAGGCCAAATAAATCTTTATATTGCTTATAAAAAGTAGTTTACTGAATACACGAATATAAAGAAATAGATAGGGTAATGTCATCTCAATAGCTAAATACAGACAAAAGAATTGTATGTGCAATATGCTTGTATATTGTCAATTTATTAAGAAAATAATATGACTTGATGCAGAGTAATGTAGGAATGCTACATTTATGACGGTTCTCAACATATAAAAGTAAATGTGTTTAAAACATGACATTTATTTTGTATTTTTTTAGATCAATTATATATTTATGCTGATGATAAAGTACAATGTAACTGGTTCTTGATGTTAGCATAGAACATAAATATCGAAGTTTAGTGGTGTTATCTTTGAAGACACACAAAGAATGAAAAAATGATTTGTTTCTTTAACTAAATAATGAATTTCAATGATTAAAATTTATAATTTACCATATCTTTCATAAATATTAATATCAGAAGCCATAAATAAATTAAAAAAAGGAGTCAAAGAAGAGAAATTAGGCTTGTTGTATAATATGATACTTTTCGTGAATATTGAAGAAGTTGAAAACAAAAATATTCAAACGATTTTTTGCGATTTAATATGAAAAATGTGGATGGGCTATTAGATGAGTTTAGAAATATGTAAGAAGTCCATTTCTAAACATAAAATATAATTATTGCATAAATGAATGCATACGAACTGAATATAGCACTTGCTTTATGGCTATATCGTGCTTTATACTGTAAATCTTGTACGTTAAACAAATGCTAAGCCATTTAGTCGCAGAAATATACAGAAAATAACAATTCACGTGTTTCGTGCAAATTAAAGAACAGACGATTCTATTTATATATCTTTGAAAAATCCTGGATGATGGAACAGATGATTTTCTGGAAAAAAAATGGAAAAATCTTTCTAACTTGCATATCATTTTAGAAAAGTAGCACCTAATCGTATATAAAACAGAATAAAACGCAAGATTCTGGGTTCGTTAATTTGAGAAGATGTGCTGCACATAAGTTCTTATTAATATAAATTTGTAAGTCTAATAATACAAATATTCACCTAATTTTAACAAGAAGAAATTTCAATGTGTACTGATGAAAAGATTGTAGTTTATTCATATACAAAATGCCATAATAATATGAGCTGGTTGATGATCTTAACCGAATTAAAATTCTAAAGGAATGATAAAATGCTTTTAGAGAAATTAAGACATGTTAATATTGCTATGACATGAATATATTATTAAGAAAGCTCTTTTATTTGCACCAGTGTATTTCCATAGAAAAATAAAAGTGGTTGATAAAAAAGATGTGGTTTTGAACATTTCTGTGTTATTTCTTATTTTTTGCAAGCCAGAAATAATTAAACGGTGCTTAATCAATAGCCGAAAGATATTTTGTGGTGTATAAAAGAATAGCTATATGTAATGTATTGTGCTTCTTTGATAATATAGAGTATAACACTTATTATCAAAATATTAATATACGAACCACCATAGTGTTCTTGTTATATAGAATAAATACATTTTATACAGCAAATATGCGTTAGATCTTAAAAGATATGATTTATGATGGGCTTAAACAATTTAAGACAATTTTAAATAGTGAATGATGTTTTATATGTCAAAAAATTCTTAGAAAAGTGACAAAGCTGATTTAAAAAGATGCATAATGAACCGCTTTAAAATAATGCTTGCTTTATATCATTCGGTAAAAATACCAGAACATCAGCTGTTTGGAACTATATAAATAACGCGAGAAAACCTTTTTCTTTGTCAGTTTATAATATGATAGAAGCAAAAAAGATAATAATATGGAGCAAATTGTAACAATTCTATAATAAATAATATACATAGGTTTTTTTTGTTAGAAAACTATAGGATGTTTATAACTAGTATTTTCATTTTTATATTGTGCTTTTAAATAGGATATAGCAATGATTTGCATCAAAATGTAGAAATTATTTATAATTCATGCTCGAACGACTAAGAGCAAAAAATACTAAAACTTTGATTGACATAATCTATAAGGAAAGATAAAATGGCAGCTTTCTCGATTAAAAAGAATTTACGAATGACGCAGTAAAAATTTAAAATTGTAGAAATTAATTGGAATTTTATGTAAGCAGTCAAAATGAAAAAAGAATAGTGTGGCTCTTATTGGATGTAAACATGTAAATAAAAAAGAGAATAACATGTTTTTGTAGAAGAAAACAGCAAAAAAACTTCTAGGCAATTTTGAAATGACTGTGAGAATTTTAGAAATGAATCGATAATTTTATGGTAAGATTCCGAGCTTATTAAATTATAGCCCAAAAAAATTGAATTACAGTAGTACAATATTTAAAAGAAAAAAAATGCCGGGAAATGTACTTTATAGCTAAACTATTTTAAACATGCAGATAAAATCACGAAATATTAGTTTTATAGAGGAATAAGTTTTGGAATATATTATGTAGAAACGAAGCCTTGTATTTAATATTTAAAAAGAACTGCTTTTCTGGTGTCTTTAAAAACGCGTTTAAATGCGCTTTGACTGATCAATTTTTAATAATAGAGCTGTATATAAAGAAGGATTGGATTTTTATATTAGAACCCAGCATAAGATATACTTTGGCGCAATATTTGAATTCATCACTCAAAATTTGCAGCGTGCTTGATATTTTTATAAATAGAAAAAGAGCATTTATAACTTTTGTTTCTTTAAATGCTAAAAATGGATTTATGTGATTATAGGATATATAATATATGATTACATAAATTAAAAAAATCTTTATAAACTACGTCGTAAATTAAAACCGTATCAAATGTAATATATATGAATATAAATTAACTTTTCCCTTATGTTACTTGAAGGTAAATGGAAGAAGTTTAGTATTCGATTTTTTAGAAATTAAGAATTAAGAGTTATGTCATAAATGAATCTAATGAAACAAGAATGTGATCTATGATAACACTGGTAGTTAACGACAAATATAAAAGAATGATCAGCCGTCATTAACCGAAAGTAGTAGAGGTTTAAGCATTCTTGCTAAGGCAATTTCTATGAATATGAATATAAAGTTTTATTTGTTGACTCATAAATAAAGAAAACAAACATTATAGAGGTAAAGGAGAAAATAAATTTCTTGTATATTTATATTTTTAGAATGAATATTAGAATACGGAATACATAATTGTTAAGTTTTTGATCCTAAAAAATTGTTACGTATGATATGTAGAACGACAATACATAAAAACTACATTTTGTTACATAATACCGACGAACTTATTTAATGAATAGAAATTAGATGTATGAAACAAAAGAATATATAAATAACAAGATATGATTGGAATTATGGAAGCATGATTAGATATAAAAAAGAATACGGATTTATATCATCCAATAACAGAAGAATAGAAATTTACTGTGCGATTTACAGACAAAATTACCAAGAACGGAACCAGTATCACACTTTTGCTTCTGGTATTCTATTATAAATACGATTACTGTTGATAATACTGTGCAGTATTTTGAAAAAGAAGTAAATTTGTACTTGAATGATGAATACGAACAAGAGATAAATGAATGCAACTGAAGATATTGAAAAGATAGAAATTATTATTTTGATGCAATATATTGTTTAAACCAATATCAGATGCGCAGAATCTTGCAATAACCATGTAAAAATAAAATTAACTCTCTTTTTCGTAATGAAATAATATTATATAGTTATATAAATACATAGAAATTAATGATGACTAGATTCTATAGTAATGTCATATTATCTTAAATTAATGTGTTTTTTTGTTCTAATTCAGATAATAAATAATGATATGCAGCTGTAAAAAAAAAATACACTCCAATTCTTTCATGATAAAAGATATATGTTGCTCGATTAAAGAATTTCAAAAATATTGTTTTTTTCTAGATTAAAGGAAAATAACATTTACAGATTTGCTTGATGAAGAAAAAATAAGAGAGCAAGAATTGGTAAGATTTCTGTAAGATATTTATTGATTTCTTATGCGATTATTTTAATGCATGTGAAAATTATCGGGGTTTTACAATTTTAGAATAATGATATAACAATATGATATTACATTATACTAACATACTAAATGGTTTTATATGGGAAGAATATCTATAACAACTGTATTTTCGTTCTAGGATTCTTTTATGGTCGGTTAATTAATATTGCCCTGTTATATATAATATTTTTATAATTTTTGTGTTTTTATGCTGTATTAAATTATAAAATGGCATAAAAAATATATCATAAAACTTTTTATTTAAACACAGAACATCGAAATTTATTTATAAGGTTTTTTTTATTGTAATATGAAATCACCACTATGAAATAAGCTCATGTTGTAATGTTTACCTTTAAATTGCAGTTTTTTATCTGTAAAGCGCATTCTTGTCTAAAAAATACAAGATACAAATCGTATAACTAATCTGTACCGTGATAAGTTTGAAATCAAGCGACGATATGTATTTATAACTCGTACTTTGATTCAATTACACAATCTATTATATGCACAGGCAAGAAAAATTCGCATCCAATATATATTCGAGAATCTAAAAATTGAATCTTTTATTTGTTCCTTTTTATCGCATCAATAAAAAGCATTTATATTTCTACGTAAACGTGTCATTTATTTATTGTTTCTCCTATTTTTCCCCTTTGTTTTTTCTATAAAATAACTTAATGGCGTACATTATTCTAAAATGAACGTAGAATTTATTTTAAAAACTATTGAAGTAGAGAAAAATATTGTAGGACTTGTCGAACGTATAAAAGAATTACGCGTTCAAATTTTTTCTGAGAATAATATAATGCTTGGATTTTTGCAACATAAATTCCCTGGATTTAAAAATCTTTCCAATTCCGTAGTTGATTTAGTGATGACACACTTGCTGCTTGAAACCAACATAATCTTAGAACATCCGTTTGAGCAGTATAACCCCCTGATGTATAATGAAAGTTATAGAGAATTTATTGGAATAGTATTTTTTAGAAACGGATTTGCACTCAAAATGCCAAGATTAACATATTCTAGTGTAGAAAAGATAGCCTATACATTTAAAAATATAACACCGATAGAAATATTCAAGTGGTTTGAAAATTTGTATTTGAAAAAAATAATACACTATTTTTTTTGTATTGATGATGAAATGACTTTGCGAGATCTCTATGGTATCGTTAAGTTTTCAGATGACGTAAAAATCTGGAATGATTTAAACAAAAACGAAAAAAATCAAATATTGAATGAAATTGAAAACGAAGAATTGTTTTCAGCTAGAAACGCTGAAGTTACATGTAACAAAAAAGTCGAATTAAAAAAACTTAGTGCGAATATCACAACAAGTTATGATTTAGATGGTCTGTGTGGAGCTTTTCCAATTGATCAATTTGCAAAGATAATTACTAATCCGGTTGTGAGTATAAATGTCCTTGCTAATACTCAAAAATTATATAGCAGAAAAATTTTGACCAAGAACTATTATGTATTTAGTAAAAATGGTTCCATAAATGCAGTAAACTTGGGACACTTTTACATAGGGTCTCTAATTATTCTATCTACAGAATATCAAATATGGCTTTTCATTCCTCTTTGTAATAACAAAGAGGATATAGAAGCAAAAAATACATATTTTGCTAATAAATGTATGGAATTTAAGTACAAGTGTGAAAAAAACAATCAAGAATATTCTCGAAACATAGTGGACAAAATGAAAATATAAATTAAAAGACTCAGTGAGATGAAAAATAGCATTAGTATTAATGCTGAATTAAACGGATCAGAATTTTTACAGCTAATGAAATTCTATTTCAATACCAAAAATTTATCAAGCATAGCAAAAAAAGATGCTTTTTTCTTTATTGAATCGTATGGTTCAAAAAACAAGATTAGAGCCAGGAGTATGATAGAGTTGCAAAATATATTGAGAAGTGCATTTTCATTGGACCTTAACAGCATTTTTTATCTAGATATTGCACTAAGTATAACACAGAGTATAAAAAAAAATAAAAATCGTCATGTAGTGATAGCATTGGCAGCTGAAAATTTTCACGTAGAATCGAAAGATCATACATACAATTTATTTGGTTCCGAATTAATTACGAACTTGAACAAAAAAGTTATAACTCAATGTAAAAAAAAAGAAGTATTGAATGCCATTTATCCGGAAGGCACAAGCTGCCAAATAACAAGAGATGGATTTTTAAAACTTAATTTATACCAATCACTGGGGTCGTATATATGTCCGAGGTCGTATAGGCAAGATTTTATAAAAAAAAATAGTTTGAACAAATGCTTATCTCATATTTTGATGAATCCCAAATGGGATTGTTTAAAATCTTTAGATATCGTTAGAGAATCCATAGAAATCGCTAGCAAGACCCAAAACGAATTAAGATTCGAAGTTTGTATTGATTCAGTGGCCTTT
Organism: Rhyacophila brunnea; assembly: GCF_057557595.1. Classification (NCBI taxonomy): domain Eukaryota; kingdom Metazoa; phylum Arthropoda; class Insecta; order Trichoptera; family Rhyacophilidae; genus Rhyacophila; species Rhyacophila brunnea. The sequence goes on from NW_028232778.1 coordinate 12,134, forward strand.
GTAGAGGCTGAATCTATTTTGCATTCTTTTTGTGAAAAAGCCATGGTTAATGTAATAGACGCTAAAATGCTATTTAGTAGCATTAAAAAAAGTTTTGAGACAGTTTCATCTGAAATTTCTCGTGAATATTATAAAATTGATTCTTTATTGTACTTAGTCATTCTTGAAAACTTTTATGTGGAAAAGTACATCAAAGATTCAAGAAATCCAAGATATTTGGATAACTTTTTCATGCCCCTTTTTCATAAAGAAAATCTCAAAAATGAAATTTTTATTCTTGATGAGAGACTTCTGAATGAAGTAAAAGAGCTGTGTGATGATGACTATGTACATAGAAATCGTTTTAGGATGACCAAAAATTTAATAGAGCACTCATTAGGAACACATCCTACAGTCAGAAAGATGGCAATTGAGAATCTAGAAGTCATTGATAATGACATCGTTATTTCTTACGATTTGATATATAAGCAACTTATAAAAGAGTTGACAACTGCATATAAAATTGATTTCGATCTTATATATAAAACAGATATTGATTATATCCAAAATCATCTTGATACTAACCAGACAATTAGTATTTCCGATTATTTTATGGATTTAATTTCAGCAAATGAAAACAATAGAATGTCACAATTTTTTCAACAAATTCAGCTGATCAAAAATGAGCACAATCAAACATCAGAGAATATTGTGTTGGGTTTAAAAACTGCATTTTTAAAAAGAAAACATTCATTTGGTTTTAAAGCTTATAAAAAGGATCGCAACGAGCAGTATTTCTTGGTGAAAATATCAAATAATATAGTTCAAGTTGATACAAAGTCTACTGTGCAACTTTTCGAAAATTGGATTATGTCTAATAAAGATGAAGATTTTGACACCAGAACTTTTTATCCCACAGAAATAAAATTCAACGCATGGATAGGGTATAACATACATGTTTGTGATTACAAAAGCAAAATTAACTTAAACAAAAGGATAAATTATAAATCCATTTATTATGATGTGAGATTAGGAATGTGTGGTCTCATGAACACAAGAAAAATTAGAAATATAATTCGCCCAATAAGCGATAAAAGAATAAAGACTGTAAAAATGATTAGTGATTTGCGAAAGAGAGCCTCCTATATTGATGTTGACTCGCTAAGTTTTCGCGAGGTGATGAAAAAATACGCGCCATACCTCAAAAATTATATTACAATGAGTTTGGAACTAGCTATGATGTTCGATGCATATATATGCAAAATTTCTAAACGGAATTACGTGAAAAAAACAGCTGCTCATTATTATGAACAATTAGAAGATTTAAAAATTTTTATAGACGATGAAAATGAAAATCCAACAAATTTATACAATACCTATGAAGATCAAAACGAAGTATTTGAAGAAGAGTATTCAAAAACGAATATACAGTATAAACATAAAAGTGATCATAATATGACTGAATGGTATAATATAAGCAGAAACGATGATTTTATAGCTGAAAGAATAACACATCCATCTTCTTATGATAGAACAGATCTCATTCATCCGCCAAATCTAGTGCTTAATAATGCGAGAAATATACGGAATGATATAATACATGAAAATGTACATAATAATGCTGAAGTCGACAATGATTATGACAATGATTATGGGTATGATTATCTACATGCTGAACCAGAATATAGTGTAAGAGAATCTTATGAGAACGAAATAGTAATTCCAAGGCAAAACTTAAAGGCAGTTATAGATAATGCAACATACTCTGCAGGTGAAAACTTAGAGGATTTTACGTTAGTCCTAAATACAACAGAAAATTTACTATCAAACAATTTGGGATCAATTGAAAAGCTCAATAAATGTAAAGAAAATTTAAATCAATTGGCTTTAGCCCCAATAAACAGTCAGAATATAAGAGAAGAGTTTGAGAAGTTTTTTTTGGAAAATATAAATAGTTTGGAAACAGATTCCAGAACTGAAATAGTCCTTGACCCCGAATCGGAAATAAAAGAAAGCAATTATCATGAAAATATATCACAATTACCTCAGAATAAAATTACAAAAGAACAAGCGACAATAAGCGAAAAGCAGTTGTCTAATGCTCCAATAGTGAGTACCACATGTACTAAAACCCACAGTCAGTCACAATTAAGTGTGGAAATAGAAAGTCCGTGCGATTTAGAGAATATATATGCAAATTTTAAAGAAAAAATAGTCGAAACTATAAAGAAAAACACAGAGAAAATAGATACAATGAAAGAGGAAATGAATAAACACACCCATGCAAATATAAAAACAGTCAATGATTTAAATTATTTGAAACGTAAAATTGCAACAAAAAGAAAAAAGTTCATGAACCATATTCAAAATATCGAAAGTGGACATATTAATAACGAAATGCTAAATTTTGACCTTTTTGATGAATTAGGTAAGATTTATCAATGCATTGAGCGATTAGAAAGAGTCGAAAATAAAAAAGTCACAATGCCGCAAATTAGAAATGACATTCATGAATATCGCGGGAGAAAAATATGCCTAAAAGAGGAAATACCAAAAAAATACAAATCATGCATTGAAAATACACCCATGAGATCAGAGTACCATAAAAAATTACAAAAAACAGAGGATCATAAATATGAATCTGAGAGCAGTCATTTAGAAGATGATGGTAAAGTTGATATGATTATAAAAAATCAAGCCGAAGAAAGTTATAACAAAGAATCATGCAACAATATCAAAAAAAACAGGAATCAAAGAAAAATTATTTGCGATGATGATATAAAATCAGAAAAGAAAATATGTATAAAAAGGTGTGAAAATAAACAAGAGTCTTCTACAAAAGGAACGACTATTGTGACTCCATGTAATGATGAAGAAAAGGATGAAGACCTCAATAGTTTTAATATACGTTTTAACGAGTATGTAAAGCAAGGCAAGTTTAAAAATTTACAATTTTATGACGATATATCGCGTCTTAGTTCTTTCTATTTTTCTAAAATAGTAAAATATTTATGTAAAAACAAGATAAATTCTATAAAAGAGAGATCTTTATATCAGACATTTTTTAGAAAGAGAGGGTTAATAGAATCTATCGCTAATACTTTATCTCGTGAAATATGGATAAAGGTGTTAAAAGAACTAAATTCTAAAGATTATCTTATATTTGACGACGGGACTATACTTCTTAATGATGAACAATTGAACTTATAGAAATCAAATTCATTATATAAATTAAGGTTTATATATTTTATTTTTTTGGTTTTTTTTGTATAACTCTTCTTATATTATTAAAATCTAGTAGAATTAGTTGTTATATCCAACATCATATATATAATTTAATAATATTAGAAAAATAATATTATATAAAGATTATACGAATAAACTAACTTCATTTTGCACAATATAAAAACAATTCATATTAAAATGTCTTGGCTATTTATTTGGATAATGAATCTAATCTTTTGAAAATTGTTATTATACTATGCGTGTATATTTTTTTTTGCGACACACATAATATCATAAGATTAGTGTATTTACTTATTATTATAAAAAATCTTGTCATGATATATTAGATTCTTATTGTAAAATAATTATTTAAATTTTAAGTTTTTTATATATAAAAATTCGGCGTATCACATATGAATATAAAGAACACAATGAAATAGTTTTATATAATCTATAATGTGAGCATGTATACTTTAACCGTTCGTATTTAGAAGTTTTCGTTTTTAAACTGCTTTTATCATATTTTTTATGAGCAGATATGATGTATACAAATAAATAAGTAATTATTGTTTGTATTTAGTAAAATAAAAAAAGTGTTAATTCCTCGATCATTGACATGAAGTAAATTTTATTTGTTTCATTGATCATTTAAATGTTTTTGGCAGTATTATATACTCTCTAAAATATGAAACATATATTTTTTTAAAAATTAAAAAAATGTGTAGCTATATTTCAAATAATTATACAGGCATTAGATAGATTTAAACCTCTATCATTTGTTAATTAGAAAAATAAAAAATGATTAAATATGTCAAGCTAGTACTTTTACATATTTTAAGTTTCATGTTTTTATAATATAGATATTTATAAATTGTAGATTTCGACGGTCATGCTTAATTTTTTAACCCCAATATATCCTTTTTTTTATGTTTCATTTTAATTTTTTTGGCTGATTATAGTTTCTCTAGAACCTAGACGTGATTAAATAATAATAATTTTTTTTATATTTTTTACGGAGAAAGCCATATGCTAGTTTATACTGAAATTTTGATTCGAAATAATATCAATTTTGGTTGGGATTTAATATTGTTCTATTTTCCGAAATCATTATCCGTACTTGTAATATTTTACAATTGAGATATTTTCTTTCTTTAAAGATAATATATAAAAAAACACACCACAACAGGATACCAAAACTAGTGTTTTATTTGTTATAACCGAAATATCAACATAAAAAAGGTTTAATAGATAATATTTTAATATTAATGGCATAGCATATGACCTATCCCGCATTGATGTGAATATTTAAAATCATCAATTTAATTTTCTCTACCCTTCATATTATCGAAAATGGTTTTGAATGTTTTTATTTTATGCCAATATGTTTGAATTATCCTACATTGATAGATATAAAATTACCCTTTTAAATTAAATTTTTAAAGACGACGAAAAAAGATTAGTTGATTATGAAATCGTAGGCTTTTAAATGCGAAAAGAAAAATTAATAAGGAAAGTGTTTCTTGACACTTATAATAAGTTTGGAGATTGATCAATGTGTATGGTGAGTGAAACACAATCCCTCTTTAGTGTTTGAGGCTGGTGCATGCAGAAGATATGTATGATGGCAATCTTATTGTTTAAGGTAAAATAAGCGGTAGAGAAGCGGTAGGGAAGCGGTAATGCAGATTTAAGCATGGCATTAAAAAATATGACGGGTCTTCTTATTTTAGAGATTTTTATCTTGGTTTTATAACATGTTTGGAAATAAATGACGTATTAATTAAAATATGATAATGTGTAAATAAAATGAAATATTTATTTTTATATCTGTTGTGACATGTAGAGCTAGCAGCTAAATCTTATTGTACTAAGTTTTTGATGTATTGGCAATAATATTTTCGATGATTTTATTATCGTTGCGGTTCCAATAGAAAAAAGGGTGCAGAATATATAGGGTGGAAGTTTATAAATGCAGACAAGTAGAAAAAATTGACTTTACTTGCCGTATGATATTGTCTGGAGTGTTGTATGGTCAAAGGTCTAGCTACTAGTGGTTTTGAATTATGAGAAGTAATTTATAATGTAAAATATTGTATAGGTAAAAATTCTACTTTTTTTTCTGTTTTTAACTTTTGATAGAGAAACTGTTATAGATATATGTATTTTGCTGTTGATTTATTTTCTGAGAATACATTTGAAGAATTATTCAGAGAAATTTATGGCATGTATTTGAAACACGTGATATAGCTGTTTTTAGTATTTCGCTGGTGGTTTCATGGGTGAAACTATGATTTTTTTATTTTGTATTTTATACACGTAGAAGAAGCTAAGGATGTATAATTATCTGCTTCTTGGGCTTATGCATTCTTCAGAAGGTAATTGTTCGGAAAATCTAGCCTTTCTTAAGCAGGAAGCGATATTTTTATTATATCGATCAGATGTATGATATTTTACACAATTATCTTTTGCTCATTTGTCTATGAATCAGTTATGTTTGGATCTAAGATCGTTTATTGTTCTCGAATAAAATTTGATGTTTTTGATTACTTTTATAGTTTTTACATCCTTTTATCACATATTGTACATTCTTAAACACCAAAATAAATGCTAGATTATAACATTATATCTCAAACAATTTGAATAATTCAATTTTTGTATTTTTAAATTTTGTTTTAAGCATGCATATTATATAAAAACATGCAAAAATAAAGTAAATACTACGTTCATATATTATTAAGCATCTAAAGATTATCTTTATTATTTAACAAAAATATTGGTTTTTCTTGATAATTATACTTGATATTTCTGTTATATGATATTTTTAATATTATAGTTTTTCGTATAGAATTCATATGTTTCAAATTATTTAAATTGTATGTTTTTATGATTTTTATTTATGAAAATTAGTATCATAAACATTATACAGAGATTTTTTCTATGTACTAAAAAAATCCTATTTATTCAGAAAATAATCTAGATTACAAGTTATGGCATCCAATTAACAATAAAAATGGCATATTAGTAGTTTTATGGAGCAATAAAAAATGGATTTTTTTACCCATATTTTCTGCGACATTTCATTTTTTACTTGATTCTATTACATCTACAACTTTTATAATATATTTTTACTCTTTGCGAGTTTAACACGAAAATTTAATGTAATTATTTTTTCCCTGTTTCTAATAAACAGTTTGGCTAATTTATAAAATCACAAAATACACAGTATCTAAGTAAATAAGAAGTCTTTTTCCCGTCGTTTTAACTAAATTATATGCGATATTATGCGTATAAAGACAAAATTTATATTTAATTGCATAAAAATATCTTCTTATTTTATTTTAATTCTTAATTTAGGATGTATATACTCAACTATTAGATTCTATATAATATATAAAAGAGATAGCTTTTATTGTTTGTTTATATCCGTTTTTGCAGATTCACATTGGTGTTTCGGGTTTTTTTTATTACCGACTATATCCATGTTCGTAACATTTTAATTTTTCTGATGTATAAACATACACAAAAAAGAGTTAATTGCAAAAAAACTCTTCTTTATTTGTTTTTTTATTTAGGTTTTTGTGTTATTGAATGGTATTAATTTAACATAGTATAAAATACTAATTAACTGTTTTATTTTAATATAAGTTTTAATATATTGTTTTTACATTTCGTTCTTATCAATACAAGCTATATATAATTGTTGTATATATTTATTATTTTTTTGAAATATACTGTTTTTTAGTCCAAATACAACTATATTTTTTTTAGATTTTATTCTTTTCATGCATGGATATTCAAATATTTATGTAGCTTTTATTATAGGTTGACACAATAACGTGAAGAACGGAGCATCTTTTTATTATTATTTTCTATTATACAAATAATTTTAAACATATTAGACCAATTTTGTCCCTTCTTACTATAAATAAAGCTTTATATAGTTAGTTATCTTCCATAACTAAAATTATAATAGATATCTTTTAGCACGCACATCTAAATATTTTAAATTATTTGATCGAAAGAGTAATTATTATGAGTATATAAATGTTTATAAATTGAATTTTTATACTTTTACAGCTTTACTAGAATATTATTGAAGTTTTTTTTATTGACTTTTTATTAAGCTAGAGATAATCTAAATATTCTTATTCCATAATAATTATATACTTGGCATTCATAGAATATATATTGTAAATAAAAAGCTTTATATGATATTTATTAATAGCTAGAAATCAAAATTCGCTAATTGATTATCAAATTAATTGTTTTTTATTTAACTATAAAAAAAAAATTTCAATATATTAATTTGCTTACTATATATTCAATTCGTATCGTAATCTATAAAAAATCTTAAACTTCTATAAGGCGTTTTATCTTATATTGTCAATATATATCTAGCTTTTCTTTTGCATACAATAATCTTAGTTTTTGTTTTTTTTCTTTCTAATAAGAATGTATAATCATGTTTGAAATTGTTACTTTATATGAATTTGGATTTAATATTATTTTTATCATCAAATAATGCTAGAATAACTCGTAGATGTACTTCTTATTGCAAAGAATAGAATTATACAAAGCAAATACATTTAAAAAACTTAAAAGAAAAGAAAAATATACGAAAGTTTATTTTTACGGTTTTATAAACCTGTGTTATATTCTCAACATGTTTCTTTTGAATATACAGAAACACAACTGATTATAAATGATTATTGAAAAAATTACCCCTTTTTCTAGATAAGAAAATAAAATAATACGATTTTTATGATAAAATTATTCACTATTTAAGAAATAATTTCTTTAAAACTATCATTCTATTCATTGAGTATTTAATTATGCGTTTTTTATGAAAATAGGGCATATACACAAAAAAAAGCTAGCTCTGTATATCAGTTATCATATTTTCTATTTTAGTTTATCTTCTAAATCATCACTATGATAACATATAATCTGAAAGTGGGTATTTTTATCCTTAAATGCCAACAATAATATCCTTGTAGAATTTAAATTCAAAAAATATTACATATTGGTAACAGTGGCATTATATTATTTGTTTTTTTCTCAATTCTCATTTTTTTACGTAATTTCATTATCTAAAGTCTTAAAAAGCTTTTATTTTAATTAATTTTTCTTGGTTTTTGTTTACAACAACAACGTCTTTTTTCTCTTCTCTTTAATGCTTAATACTTCGAAATTCTAGATTATGCATGTTTATTTCGATTTAATAGACTAATTTTTATATCTATTCTACAATTTTTATTACTATAGAATATATTATATATAGATTGAGAAATTCGAATATTATTTGATGCATGTAAAGTATCCCTTTTCAAACATTATATGCACTAGAAAACTGCGTCGGTAATAATTTATTGTACTCGTCTTACTAAAAAGTAAGTAAAGTCAAATAATTTGATGTATTCTTTCAAATAAATTGACGAAAAAGAATTACAAAGAAGATTTAATTTCCGAGTATAAATAATATCACAAAAAAACTCTACTTTATTTTATATATTTTTGATCTTTATCTTTATATTACAAGTAATTTTTTATAAGAAAATGTTCTTCTGATTTTATTTCCATCTCTATTAGATGATGCTCAATCGAAAAAATGATTTTTATTGTGCATAATGATTAATTATAAATAAAAATATGTCTATGTTATACATTTATTCATATTTTATGGTGTTTTTTCGTAGTACATATTGTTTTTTAATAAAATCTTTATAACAATAAATAATAGTATTCATTTTATGGAATTCTTTTAAGATTGTTATTATGAAAAGATTTATGCGTTTAATAGTGTAAATTGATGTATCTTATACTTCTTCCTTTAAGATTCTCTTCTTAACAAATTTATATTTTTTTAAGTTTTTTTTTCTGTTCTTATATGTATATAATTATAATATATAAGATTTTACCGTTTAGTTACTCTTCCAAAATAAAAATGTAGTTGACTGTATGTATAATAGATTGAAAATACATATAAAACCATTATCTATTGTCATTACTAAATCTGTGGTTTTTTATGATATTAAAGAGCATTTAACCATGATATTATCATTCGAATATAAATTACTATCTTTATTGTATTTTTTATATGTTCTGTTATTTTGATATATAAAAGACGTAGTTTTATTTATTTTTTTACTACTAAATTCTCATGTTTTTTAGAAATATTTTTATAATATATGAATAGCAGGCTTTATCATAAATAATATACGCGAAAATAAATAGCTTCTTATATATGTTTCATATTTAATGTTTCTATATATAAATTAATCTTCTGTTGAGAGTTATAATATAAAAGCTAGCCAAACATGTATAAAACCATTTGAGTGTTAATTTCGTGAAAAAGAAAAGCAAACCAAAATCTTTTGTACGTTTTTTTTACTTTTTGCTAGATTTTGTTGCCTAAATAGCCGAATACTAAATTAATAATCTGTTTTTTTGTGGCAAAAAAATTTTATTAAACAAACTTGAACACACCAAGAACTATTTTCAAAGGGATATTATACTATTTTCATGGATTTTTCCCTATTTCAAGTCAACGAATAATCATATTTATAGTTTTTTTTGCATAATAACGGATAACTTTACTGCTATAGTACAGTATGTAATATAATAAAATAGGCTTTTGTGATTTGTTTGTACATTGAATGTCGTATATAACGTGATAATGGTGTATATGATTTTTTACTTATTGTGTTAATTCTTCTTTCACTAATAAAAACCGGAGATAATACATTTAATGTTCTATCAGACGTTATAGTTTTTTATAACTATTTTTTACCCGAATTGTATCTTTTTTTATCACCTCTTACTCATTTACTTGCATTTTGATTTACATATCAATGCTAAAAACCGCAAAAACAGTGATTTTACGTCTTAGAATACAAATATAGATGCACAATACTTGTTATTTTATGTCAACAAACATAGTTTTATATGTTTCTTGCCTTTTTTGTAAATTTGAAACTTTTATATGTTGATTTAGATCACTATTTTTTTTCATTATTTTAGCGGCTTTATTTTATATAATTATGTTTTATATCGTAAAATGAGAAGAAATATGTTTTGGCATATTGTTATATACATTCTGAACTTATTATATTTCGATTTAAGAAATTAAAAAATACTTTAAGGGTCCTATTAGTGTTTTTCTTTTTTTTTGTTTTGATAAATCAAATATATATAATAATGCATATAAGGTTTTATGTCAATTTATACTAGTTTACCATGAAAAATAGGTCTTATTTTATTTTTGTTAATTAAATCTTACAAGAAAAATTATTTTTGGATAGCTTCTTATATACGAAAAGATAGCCATATAATAGTTTGGCTATATGTTTTTAATGTGTTTATGTCGAGTATTATACGTTTTTAAACGTTATTTTTTCTTTTTTTTTCTAATTCTATGCGTTTTTTTTGTCATTTTTATTGTCTAAAATACAACTTAATCAACATCTTTTACAACCATGTTATCCATCTAACTTTTATTAAGTATTTTATGGCAAAATAAAACTCTTTTTGTTCATTTATTTCTGCGGAAAAAAATATAATAGTAGAGGTAAGTTTAAAACAAAGATCCAAGAAATAAAATATTTTTAGTAAATTGATCATAATACTTTTTAATAAAAGATAACATATAAAATTTGCATTTTGAGGCGCGTATAGTTGCACAAATAACCGTATAGGTGGTAATTAATAAGTCCTTTAGTTAAAGAAAAAAGATTGATATGGAGTATTAAATATTCAAAAACAACCTTTTGTCCTTTATTATACTTATATAAAGATTTTTTGCTGCATATAAATACTCAGATTGGCATAAAAATGATGTTCAATTTGTCTGATAGCTATAGAAAAAGAATCAATTTCAATTAACTGTATCTATGATTATTTGTTTCTTATGTCTTTTCAAAGTATTTTATATTTTTTAGGATAGATATAGTTACAGGAGTATATAAATTTACTGTTTTTTGCTTAATAACGTCTGTTCTGAGAACCTATACTATACCATTATATATATTGCGATTTTTTGAATTATTTTAGTAGTTACTAGTGTATATATCAAGTTTGAAGACAATTTCTAAATACATTTAATGTTTTTATTTGCCATTATATTTTTTTCTCCTTCAAAACTTGTCCTATGTCCCGCTTAACAAACTCGTGCTAATGAAAAAAAATATATAAAATTAAGATCTCGTAAAAAATATGGCATAGTTTAATATTTTATATTTGTCTTTGTATTCTTTTATTCTGTAAATATGTATAAATATTAATAATAAGTTTAGTTTCTTTAAATTTATACATCGAAACAATAAGAGAACAGCTGATTGTTGTTTATAACTTAGCTGCTAAAGATTTTCACAAAAGTTATAGCTAATCCATACTTTATATTTAATTTAACGCCAAATTTTTATTTTATTTATCGATAAAGCTTTTTTAAAACAAAATAATGCATTTACCATAACAAATTTTTTAAATCATACTGCTTTGATCATCTTATCTAAAGAAATTATGATTTCGTTCATTTTTTTTGCTTTTCTAATTTGGTATATGTTTGTTAAAATCCTGCCCCGACATGAATCTTCTCGGGATGCAGAATACCGAAAAGAAATCGGACAATCATTCCGCTGATTGTTATCGATAGGGTTAATGCCCCCATAAAAACTTTTCTGCTGCTTGGAGGATGGCATTGGCGGGAGATTAAGGTCCTCTCGCCAGGAAAATTTTAAAAAATGAACGAAAAGCTCTGGTGGAGAAAAAGAAGTTCGGCTGCGGCCAAGAATAGAAAAAAAAATCGGTTTTTTTAAAGTTACGCCGAAGGCCTTGCATTTTTTTTTTCGGAACTTTTTTTGGGAAATATTTAATAATAAATTGAAATTTAACCTATATATTTTTTTTCTTCTAATAATTTTATCATAATATATACTATGTTTCTTGTAATTTACGTCCTATTATATTTATTCTCTGATTATCCCCTTTTCATATATATCTAAATCACTTCTTAATAATTTAATAAATATTTGTTATTTAATTTTTTATTTGTATTGTATATATTTCTACATTATTATTAAATACATTTATAGCATTTCTAAACTTTTATAAAGAATTTTTGCTAAATTGCAATTCCTAATTGATTTAATTCATAGATAATAAGTTTGGCTTCTAAAAAATTATAATTTAATATTTTATTTGTATTATTGTTTAAAAGATATCTTTTAATAGATTGTTTTCTAATTGTAAATATTATATAAAGTTTGTAGATTTCAATAAAAGTTTTCATACGAAGTATCTTTATTTTACTAGATTCATAAAACAGTTTATTTTTTCTATAAAATATTAAATAAAAAATTGATTTTAATTTTATACGTAGGAATTAATAGATGTTAGTTTTATAAAATTTTAAAAAAAAGATTTATTAATTTAATTCGCCATTAATTGTGTTTATTTATCTATAATAACAGAAAATAAATAATATGGTAGATTTCCATCTATGATATTTTTTTAGTATGTTTCGAAACACAAACATGTACATATTTCTGTTTGAATTATTATGTGTATTAAGGCATACATTTGTGACTAAAAATAAAATAAAAGGATAATTTAAAAATATTTTGGTTTGTATCGAAGGAAAGTGTCTAAACATATGTATATAAACATAAAATTATAGATTAAAGTGTTTTTGATTGTTATGAATATAATAAATATGTAGAAAAAATAAGTAAATTAAATGTAACATATATAATTTATTGGGATAAAATAATGAAATAAAAATAAAATCATTATATTTTATTAGATTTGAATTGATTCTAATGGAAATATTTAGAGGATAATTCACGCCAGTTTATATATTATATATTGTTGCAGTGTCTTTTCTGGCTATAATTTTTATATTCAATGAGGAAATAAGTGAATTAAATGAACGTTTAAATACTTTAGTTATCAATTTCTATTAAAATATAAAATACTGTTTTTAAATATTTATTTATTTTTGACCATACATTAAATAGTATTTAGAATAGTAATATGGAAAAACAATTTTTATATATGATTATCATAAACATTATATATTCGATGTATTTTTATTTTCTTGTATTTTATCGCATAATTTTTTCCACCTTTTATACATTAATCGTGAGAATTTATTTAAAGCTATTAAATTTTTAAGATCTGAAATTTTATAAATGAGCTAGGTTCTTGTCTTGTTTATAATATCAATAAATGAATGTTTCTAGAGCAATTTTTTTATTCATATTTTTTGCTTTAATAGTATATTTTTACACATAAAAAACGATTTTTATTAAAAGCAAATGTTAGATTCTACATTATCAATCTTTACAATAATTTTTTTCAACTAAAATAACTTGAATTCTAATCATTATATCTATGTTAAATCGATATATATATTTTTTTTACTTAACTAAATTCACTAGAGTCAAGAGAGGCATTAATTTTAAGATAGTCAAAAATAAAAAAAAAGAGTGATCGAGCACTAGCGTCAAAAGGTACAAAGTAGCATAATACTTAAGAAATACAAAGTTAAGTAGTAAAAAGAAACTTTATCAGAATAGAGATAGCAAATTTATTTAGTCGAAAATAAAAAACATGTGTCATCGATTACTAGAGTCACAAGTTACGACGGTAACTAGTTTCTTATAAATTACAATATAACTTGAGTGAAAGATCTATAAATTTGCTAAAGACGCTAATTTTACAATATTTAGAGCGTCACTAGAGTCACTTTTTATCTCCAAAAGTGATTAAAAAACTAACACTTACGGATGCCAGCCTAACAAATACCTTTTTAGTCTTTAAGTCCCATTTTTTTTATCGTATATTCAGGTATAGGATATATTATTAGATTGCTATTTTTTATAGTGATTAAATTTCGCTGGCCAGTATGACCGTTTGTGCATGCGATAAAAAAAGCCCGTATGACATTTGCCAATATGACCGTTATCGCATGCGATAAAAAAAGCCCGTATGACATTTGCCAGTATGACATTTGCCAGTATGACATTTGCCAATATGACATTTGCCAATATGACCGTTCTCGCATGCGATAAAAAAAGCCCGTATGACATTTGCCAATATGACCGTTATCGCATGCGATAAAAAAAGCCCGTATGACATTTGCCAATATGACCGTTATCGCATGCGATAAAAAAAGCCCGTATGACATTTGCCAGTATGACATTTGCCAGTATGACATTTGCCAGTATGACATTTGCCAGTATGACATTTGCCAGTATGACATTTGCTAATATGACATTTGCCAATATGACCGTTCTCGCATGCGATAAAAAAAGCCCGTATGACATTTGCCAATATGACCGTTATCGCATGCGATAAAAAAAGCCCGTATGACATTTGCCAGTATGACATTTGCCAGTATGACATTTGCCAGTATGACATTTGCCAGTATGACATTTGCTAATATGACATTTGCCAATATGACCGTTCTCGCATGCGATAAAAAAAGCCCGTATGACATTTGCCAATATGACCGTTATCGCATGCGATAAAAAAAGCCCGTATGACATTTGCCAGTATGACATTTGCCAGTATGACATTTGCCAGTATGACATTTGCCAGTATGACATTTGCTAATATGACATTTGCCAATATGACCGTTCTCGCATGCGATAAAAAAAGCCCGTATGACATTTGCCAATATGACCGTTCTCGCATGCGATAAAAAAAGCCCGTATGACATTTGCCAATATGACCGTTATCGCATGCGATAAAAAAAGCCCGTATGACATTTGCCAGTATGACATTTGCCAGTATGACATTTGCCAGTATGACATTTGCTAATATGACATTTGCCAATATGACCGTTCTCGCATGCGATAAAAAAAGCCCGTATGACATTTGCCAATATGACCGTTATCGCATGCGATAAAAAAAGCCCGTATGACATTTGCCAGTATGACATTTGCCAATATGACATTTGCCAATATGACCGTTCTCGCATGCGATAAAAAAAGCCCGTATGACATTTGCCAATATGACCGTTATCGCATGCGATAAAAAAAGCCCGTATGACATTTGCCAGTATGACATTTGCCAGTATGACATTTGCCAGTATGACATTTGCTAATATGACATTTGCCAATATGACCGTTCTCGCATGCGATAAAAAAAGCCCGTATGACATTTGCCAATATGACCGTTATCGCATGCGATAAAAAAAGCCCGTATGACATTTGCCAATATGACCGTTATCGCATGCGATAAAAAAAGCCCGTATGACATTTGCCAGTATGACATTTGCCAATATGACATTTGCCAATATGACCGTTATCGCATGCGATAAAAAAAGCCCGTATGACATTTGCCAGTATGACATTTGCCAATATGACATTTGCCAATATGACATTTGCCAATATGACCGTTCTCGCATGCGATAAAAAAAGCCCGTATGACATTTGCCAATATGACCGTTATCGCATGCGATAAAAAAAGCCCGTATGACATTTGCCAGTATGACATTTGCCAGTATGACATTTGCCAGTATGACATTTGCCAATATGACCGTTCTCGCATGCGATAAAAAAAGCCCGTATGACAATTGCCAATATGACCGTTATCGCATGCGATAAAAAAAGCCCGTATGACATTTGCCAGTATGACATTTGCCAGTATGACCGTTCTCGCATGCGATAAAAATAGCCCGTATGACATTTGCCAGTATGACAATTGCCAATATGACCGTTCTCGCATGCGATAAAAATAGCCCGTATGACATCTACCCTAAACCCTAAACCCTAACACCTACCCCAACCCGAATTTGTCTTTTTTTCCCCCTTTATGTTAATCTTTGAATTACATTTTAACTATGATTTTTTATAAAAATATATAAACTAAATCTAATATTTTTTTGAAAATATAATATTTATGCTAGAAAAGAGAGAAAAAACGATTGTATATTGTAGAAGAAAATTATTTTAGTGCAAGTAAAAATAAAATATATAGGAAAAAAAATTAAAAAATAAATCAGAACATATAAAGAAAAGGTTTTTATATCATTAATTTTATTTTTACATTATGTTTTTGTAAGAATCTATAAAGGATTTAGTTCGGTATAATCGCGGATCATCTAATGTGAAATTTTCAAATATGAAATGCTAAAAAGTAGTGGTAAAAAAATCAAATAAAATAAGCATCAGCAACATAATAATTAGCTTTATCGTTTATATTATGCACAGAATTTGTGTATGTGCTTTTTAGAATGCTTGGTAATACATTTTTGATCATATATCATAAAATTTTACTATTTAAAAAAAATATAAAGTTCACATTTGTCAATCTTTTTGATATAATAACTATATCTCTGAAGTTACTTAGAAGTATTTGCACACGTGACGATGCCTAAGGTTACAGAATATGAGAAAATTTTGTTATCATTATAAATTTCTTGAATTATACGAAAAATATCAAACACAATTTTTCATTATTCATTTCATTTTATAGTCTGATTGCTAAATAAAGTTTGAATAAAAAAAAAATATTGTATGAGATAGAAAAAACACTAGAATCTATAATTTTTTTTGCTCGCTATTGGTTTTCAAGGGATAAGATTATCTGAAACTATCACAAAATGTATACAATGTATCGGTTTTTAGATATAAAAATATAATTTAATTCTATATATCAATCAAGTACCGATAATATTATATAGATTAATATTACGAAAATAGTCATTTTTAAGTTGTTTTTTTAATTGTAAATCGTGTTATGACCAATTATTTTTAATAATTAATTTAAATCTTATCTGATAAATAAATATTAGATACTGCATTGCATCATTATATGGTTTTCAAACCAAAATAGCATATTTTCGTGTTAAAGATAAAAACTATTTAGCTTATGTTTCTCCAAAGATAAATTAGTGTTTAAAAAGTGTTCATTGTTATAATAACAAACATTTCTACCGTATACCATAAAATGCGATCCCCTATATTATAATATGTTTAATTTGTCTGCCGGGCTTATGAAATGAACAAATTTATATGAATTTGAATATTACTATGATAAGCAACAAGTTTAGTTAGATTGTAATATATTGTTTGAAGGTAATTAGAAACAAATTATAATCATCTTTCACCATATAATCTCAAGATTTCAATAAATTATAAATGATCATAAAATCATTTTTTCTGCTAAATTTGGAATATAAGTGTTAATTCATGCTAAATTATCTTTAATTCTATTTACAGATTTTATTTGTCTAGTTTCTTTTCTAATTTCTTCAATAAAATATTTAACTCACGAAAACAATTGAATTATAAAATTGAGCCCTGAATAAATTTTACATGGATTAAAGAATCTTACAATATAAAGCTTATAAAAAGACAAATTCTACAAAAATTGTGAGTTCCAATTATAAATCATAGGACTAACGCTTTTGATTATTCTGAGACAAATGAACATGTAACATCGCAAACTTGCTTATTTATTTTATTTAAGATTATTTTTGCATTAATTTGAATTATGAAAAAATCGCAATGTATACATGTTAGTATAATATCATAAAAGTTATTCGAGCAAAAATTAGTAAATAGAAGAGAAACAATAGTTTTTAATTTATTTGTTGTTAAATATAAATATTCTTTTTATACATTTTAAACGCAATATTTTTTGTTAGAACAACATGTTTTTTTTAAGTTTATAATGATGTATGTTTGGGATTTGAATTTTTAAAATTTTACTGCTGCCTCTCATGAATTTTTGTTAAGTCTTGGCCTGCATATAAGCCTTTTATAATTTTTTTGTGAATAAAATTAAACTCAAACGTAATAAGATATTTTTGATTTATTTTAAAAGCTTAAGTATATATAATTCCCTTATTTAAAATCACTGAAAATCATTGATATAACGATAACTAGATGACAAATACACATCTATTATATTATAAATATATAAATGTGTTATCTGAAGCTATTACTTGTAATTTAAACACCTAAATTTGTTTTCACCAAAAAATATTTTTTATATTGTTAGGAAACATACACATTGTTTTACTTTTAATTATAAATTATCTATATTTTTTCAGTTTAACGAAATAATCTCGTAATAATAACCTTTTTGTTATTATGTATTGTTTTTTTAATTTAAATCTTGATATTTACTTCACGTGTCTTAAAATATATGTCAAGTTGTCTTAACACCCAGCCATAAATATTGGATTTAAATATGTTCATAAAAACATAAATATATTTCCTAATGCAAAAAAATTATGAAAAGAATATGCCGTAATAACGAGACTATACTATTGTATAATATATATCATATTTTGATATGCTTTCTATAGATATTGCTATCGAAATTATGCATTTTGAATACGTATATATATTTTTTGGAAATATAAATATGTCAGATTAAATCTCTATATGTAAGAAAAGTCAATTTCTTTTCCCTGTACGAAAACCCATGATTTCATTATTGATTATATGCATATTACCCCACACTTAATTAAATTTCATGATTAATCTTCTACTATATTTAATCTTCTTTAGGTTTATATATTTAAGCATCAGAATCTAGCAGTTTCAATCTGTCTATGTTACATTGTTATTTCTTAATTTCTAGATTTAGATAGGAATTTTGTATCAAAAAAAAATATGGCTTTGGCAACCAATAATTTAAAAAATCTATCTGATTTAAATTTAAGCACAGAATTTCAGATCATATAAGCTTTTTGTATTGCCTATCTGTTATTAAATATTCTATGTTTTTTATGCAATGACTACTAAAGTTTCATATAGGATTAGTCGTCTGTATAATTTTGTATGCAGAAATTAATTTTTTTTTATTTTAAACATCTCAAAATTTATCAATAGTCAATTATTTTCAGCTATATTCATAATTTATTGTAATTTTTAGAATTTATTTCATTTTTATTTGGTTTCCCACTGACTTTTCCTCTAAATTTTATGTCAATAACTACGCTTTAAATTTTATATTGTATATTGACTACATGATATCTAGCAAAACTAAATATACGAAACATGTCATTATTTTATTGATTCATTTTAACAAGGTAATATTACGTGGAAATGGTTTTACGGTAATGATTAATGTACGTTTGCAGATCAACTTCATACCATTATACCAAATTGTGTGCACAATATGCAACAGAAGAAATAATTACATCTTAATGGTCAATGTGCAGTAAATCGTAATTTTTCATCTAAATTTTAAAGTCTTCTTAAATAAACGGCTGCAATGTAATCTTGAATTGCCAATTGTATGCAAATTGTTGCTTTAAATTTCATCAATAGTATTTCCAGATGATAAGAAAGATGATACCTGCAATATACAGCGAAAATAGAAATTTTATAAGTTCTTATATTTGTTACAGCCGACTTGATAAGCCATTAAAGAATTGTTGAACTTGTATTTTATAGTCATACTTGGATTATACAGCTTAGAGTAAATTCTATTCATAAAATGCTTTTTTTTTGTAATAATATGAATGAATTGTGCAGTGTTGTACGATAAAAAGATATAAAGATGGAATAAAGACGAGAAAAAAAATAAAAAAATGTGTATAACAAGAAAGAAAATAATAATATTTGTATATTAACCAGATAAATATGAGATATAAGCTATATTCATTATGTTTAAAATTAAAAACCAGCATTAATAAATATATTCGCAAAAATTAAAGGTGTGCTAAAATAATTTTTATGCATACAATATAATTAAAATTCAACTAATTGCTTCGGTTTCAATATTTGCATTATGCCACCATCAGAATGGATCACAAATTTCAATCGTTTATATTTATTTTTAAAAAATATTTTTTAAAAGAGCATTCAATTGTATTGAACATATGAGAAATGGAATAATTACGTTTTTGACGTACTAATGTAATAAAAAAAATATTTGTGCAAAAATTAGGAAATCTTAGGCCTCTTATTGTTGTCTAGGAGGGTAAATCGGAAAAACCGAGTTGTAGTATTTGAAAAAGTAAAAAAAAATTATAGCATTCTTTTTGACTTTTATTTATTATATTATATACATTTAAATTTTATTTCTTTAAGATCCATAAGATTAGCTCATGCTGTTTAATTAGAAAATAATTATGTTTTATTAGAATTGCTGGTTTATATATTTTGAAAAGATGAAAATAATATAATTTTGCATATATACTATTTCTTTAAATGTAAATTATTTGTATAATTCCTTATATGTCTAGCACTGGATAGCATTTGCATACTATACAAAAAGAAAAGATATTTTTCAGAGAAGTAAAAAATATTTGATCATAATAATATGTTGACATTTATCATTGAATAAATATCAAACTTATATAATAGATGTAATACTATATACAAATCTAATAAACCTCTTATAGCTTCAATTTTTATCTTTAAAAAGCATCAATACTCTTTTACATGTGTAATTATTACAGAAACATTTTTCTGGATGATATACTATATTTCTTTCTCTTTTCTCTATAAAATTTATTCCTTTCTGTTTATTAATAGAACTTTCATCAGCGTATATATTTTTGTGTCATATTTGCTTTGAAAATTACAATGGATTTTGATAAAAATGAACAGATTTAATTTTCGCCTAAATAATTTAAAGTCAAAAAAAATATAAAGACGTTTAAAAGTTGTTTTCTATACATTTGGTATATGTTTTTTTTTATTGGTAAAAATTTATTTAGTATTCATAGCCGTATAATATATTAATATATTATAAAACGCGTATTTTACGATTATTATAGGCTTAATTATTTTTGAAAATTTATTCAATTATTATAAGGTTATATGGTACCTGTAGGGAATAAATCGTTGTAAAAAGGGGTTGATGTATTCGAAATTATTTTTTTAAATATCTTTTCTTTTTCAAAAAATTTGCATATAAATGCTTAATTTATAGATATTTATTACACTATTTTTTTTATGTTCATTGGTATTTTATTGCCTAAAAACGCATATTTGCATTATTTCAGTTGATTGTGCTCGTAATGTATTCGCAATCTATAAATTCATATTTCATTTTCTGATTTGCTTTTCACAACTATGATCAGATAGATATATCTCTATGTAAGAATCTGATATATTTTTAATTTTTTTTAACGAATAGATTTATAGCTACAAAAAAATTTCCTTATACCAAACAGAGCATTATACAAATCCTTTATATCGTAGAAAGAATGTGCAGTATATTTTTTTACGAATTCTATTAATTAAAAAGAGTTAATTATCAAATAGAATGTAAAAATTTGGAAGTTGGAACAATAGAAGTTGGTTATATATGTAAAATATTTTTATGGTTTATGTGAAAAAAAATAGTGTAAAAATGATTATAGTTTCATGGTTAACCATCGTATCATTTAATCCTAGCACTTCACAATCTAAACTGCATTGTTGAATTACGCACAATAAGTAATAATTTTTGAGTAAATTTATATATTATAATTATTAATTTTGTAATTATTGCTTAATTTGCTATTTTAGGTCTTTTATAATAAAGAACAGTACAAAAACACAACAAATATAAGAAAAATATAAATACGTATTCATTAAACATTTTTTAAATGATTAAAGTGAATTTTCATATCTAAGAGTTTTTAAAAGACGCATATTGGATGCATTTATAAAAAGTTATGTTATCTAGGCACGAATTTATAAAACTTATATTTCTTTCGAAACTTAGATATATTAAATAAAATTACCAATTAAATGGAATTTTAATATATTTTTTTTATATATTTTACAACTTATAAAACTAGATTACGAACTTTTATATAATTTAAAAATTTATTTCAAAACTCTAACATATTATTTTTGTATCTTTTATCGAATTTTATGTTTTATTCGTTATCTTCTATGCTAAATCCTTTTAATAATAATCTGAGCAAGATTATTATTCAAAGTTTGCATTTTTGCAATTAAAAATATTACAAAATTACATTGCAAGTCTTCAAAATAGTCAAAAGGCTTGATGGTGAATTACGTGAAATTATATTTATTTAGTTATAGATAAAAATTTATGTGAATTTAAATTATAAACGCAGTTTTCCATCATGTAAACAATCATTGGGCTGATAGAATTTGAATTTTATATTTCTTTTACATTCTATGTTATGTTTTTTTATTTTTCTGGTGACTCCGCAATAGTCGACACATCCACGCATGAAAATATGGAGAATCTGTCTTATTTTCACATTAAAAGCTAAAAGATGTATGAAAATATAACAAAATTATATATTATCTTCAATTTTATCCTTTAAATATCAATAAAAATATTAATATGGCCCTTAAAAAAGAGGAATTCATATTTAGAAACGAATTCAAAATGTTACACGTTATAAGATGAATTCTAAAGTGTATCTTATTGATAAAGAAATTATGGTTTCGTCATTCTTATTCATAAATATTTTTTATGGCGTAAAGCCTTTATAATCTTATATAAAAGTATCTTTGTGGATTAATAAAAATAACATACAGAGAAGATATTCTGTATCCACCTATACGTTTCCGAATCAAAAATTATTGTTCATGTACTGAAGTCAGTAAAACAGTAGTAAAATATATTTCACCCGTACATATATCTATATTTTTTATTTGAATAGGAATGTGATATACAGCGAATTTACATACTTAACATGACCGGATTATTATAACCGTGCATACATTAAATATTTATTTGTGTTTTGTTGGGAAAAATAATTATTTTATGACTTTTCAAACACAATAAATTCATATTAAATAATCGTAAGTGAATTATGTGCTAAATATATATGAAAGACACAGAAACTGCATTTCTACTATATAAGTAGATTACAATATAACTTTGTTATATGTAAAAAATAAAAAGGTTTAATGTGAATTTATAAATTTTTAAAAGTCATTAATGTGTAAATTTATAATATTGGTATCAGAAGATATTTAAATAAAGGTTTTAGTTTGGAAAAATAATTTTAGTCTTGGCCATGTAAATGTAGGAATAAAAAAATATTTAGACACACATGAAATTTAAAGAGGCTAGATAATATATTTTAAATACGGTTGTTTGCTGTGATAAATGTTACATTATCAGCCACACACTCATTAATTTTGGAATGATTTATGCAAAACAACAGCAGATTTTACAGGATAATTGATATATGTAATTCTGAGAATATAAGATAATACTTTGGCAATAATTTTATAATATAGAAATATTTTTTTACATAATATACCATATCTGATAGGTTTTAAAAAATAAAAAAATTGATCAAGCAAATTATTTTTTTATTAGTTTGACAATTCCAGAACAAAAAAATATTTAAAAGTAGTTTTTTCTGCAAACAAATGGAATAAAACATGTTTTTATTGCTATTAACTAGGAATGATTCGCATATTCACAACAAAAGAACCAATTTTTTTTTAATTGTAATTGTATGCGATGTTTAATACTAGATATTTTTCATTATTTGTTTTTATAGTGCATTTATGATATTTTAGTTTGATGCACAAAAATATTGAATTTCAAAACTTTTTATGAATTTAAATGTATATTATAGAATTTTATATTGTTTATTTTATATATAGGAATTTCATATCATTAATGCTATTTTTTTGTGCATATTTGAAAGTATAACACAGTAGAAACATAATTATTGTGCACAAAATTGCAACTAAAAAAATAAATAAAGTTCTAATGACGCTTAGAATACAATCTATCATTTATTTTATTATCACAAAAAAATTCTTTTTTTATTTCATATTGTAATAGTAATTATGTAATTTTGAAAAATTATAATATTATTTTAGATTTTTTTTATAAAAAAAACGGAATGGAATTCGCATGTCTAAATTCCGATCTATGCAGCATCAGTAAAGGCCTGTACTTTTTATCATAAATTGTGCAAGAAAAAGATAAATATAAGTGGCATTATACATAAATAATCTTTTTATACTAGATCATAGTCATATGACTGGACTTTTTTTTATTAAACAATAATAAAAAACGTTTCCAGTGCATATTTTTTTGTTTAAAAACAGCTTAATTCAATTCGTAGTTTCAAGATAAAATTTGCCACTGCTGATATATTACGCAATTAATTTTTTATGAATAAAATTTTTTTCTAAACTATATTTTTTATGTGAATTTTAACACATACTTTAGATTCAATATTAGCAAGTTTCAATATAGAAAATAGCAATGCTATTCATTTATAATTTCGGGTGTTTATAATCTGATCTTAATCGCAAATATTTCTTTTAATGTTTTATTTTTTGTCCAGTGATCTGTTTATTAACTTTTGTTAACGAAAAATGAATTTAAAATAATTTTTGTGTTGTTTTAAACACATATGGATATTAAACATGCTTCAAATAGTAACTTACATTTTTCTAGATATAAATCTGCTTATTTGTTTTGCAAATGATAAACTAGCCTCGAATATAAATTTTCGTATAGTTTTCATTCTAATACCATAGTTGCAAATTCGAAAAAAAAATTATGTTTAAATATATTATATGTTAATTTAAAAATACTGAAATTCTATATTTCATTGTAATTTACTTTTATTTTAAAAAGTTCTATTGCACATTTAGACTGATTTAATATTTAATCTATGTACAAACATCCTAAATAAGATTTCTATAATAAATAATGTTATTTACAGTAGTAAAAAATTTATGAGTAGATAACATAGATATAATTTATAGCACAAAAATTTAAAAAGGTGAAAATCTATTCGTGTTAAGACATTGGATATAAGTTGCTCATAAATTCTATATATTTTTACCCTTCAGTTTAAGATATTATTTATTTGTAAGCTTTTTTGAAAATACAATTTTCTTAGAATATATTTTAAAATGTATTACAAATGTTTTGAATAAACTTCTTGTAATTTGCAGCATTCAAAGAAACAATCTATTTATCAGTACATCATCGAAACTCAGAATTTCAAAAATAAATATCATTTAGATAAGATAAAACAGCAAACCGAATAGAAAGCTGCCGCTCTTTGTTTGTTAAGATCATTTTATAACTTTATAATAAGGAATTATATGATCTAATATATGAATATTGCCAGCTAATCAAAAATAAAGACGTCGATAAGTAAGATAATAGTATTTATAGTGTATTCTAATTATCTGCTGATTTAATAGAACGTTATAATATCAGCATATTCCGATTCTGACTTTTTGAAGCCTCATAATTATTTTTAATGGCTAATTTTAATATTGAATTGCATTTTTGTCTAGTTTAAAAAATGTTCAGCGTTAATTTATGACGCCTAATCAAGCTTGAAGATAGTCTTTCACTGGCTAATGTTTATTACAGTATTTAAGAAGCGTGTGGCAAAAATATGGTGATTATTTTTTTAATCATAATAAAAAAGACGAAAAAAAAATTTATAAAATAACGATGCTAGTTCACTTTGATTAAGCATAAAGCTTATTTTTCGTGGATAATTTCGGTGGCGTTTTTATGATATTATTTATTAGTTACCAAGCAGGTTATTAGCACCATTTAGTATCAGAATCAAGTTTTTTTAAAACTAAAAAAGAAAAATCAAGTCTATTATTATCTCGAGCATATACAATTAAAAGGATTTTTAATATTTTTACACAAATACATATGACGATTATATAAACAAAAATGCATCAAATTTAGTTTTAGTATCCTAAAAAGCCGGAGTTTTTTGTGTCATATATTTACTTTGAAATGATTACAAAAATGTATTCGAAAAAAAATTCGGAAATAAAACAAGTAAATACAGCTAATAAGCATTGGTAAACATCTAATAACCAGAGTAAAGTAACGAATAGTATTTTTTTGTAATTTTTAATTCAAGTGACCAGAAATGTATCTTTATTAGGTATCGAAATAGTTTTTAAGGCTTAAAAAACTACAATTGAACAATAATATTATAAAACCAAACTCATGCGAAATAACGATGATTTATAAATCTACATCATAGTATGTATCCAAAATTGCTTTGTGAAATATTAATATATGAATACTGGAAATTTATAACTGTATAAAAGCTTTTAAAAGATTTAAATTTTTTTAGCATGCTTAATATGTTTTAATACTTATTAATCATTTTTTTTGTAAATTAGTCATTAATCATACATTAATTATTGCGGATCTTTTGGACTGTATAACTATAATTTTCTATTAAAACGGCTTTTATAATATTAAACTTACCAGATACTAAGTATACAACCAGAATCTACTAATTCTTATATGATACATTAGAAGTAAATTCATAAAAATCTTGATGGATCACTTATACGTCAAACAATAATTCATTTATAAAGCAACCTTTTATATAATTTAATTGTGATTATTTGTATTTAATTACTTAAAACATTTTGAACCTTTGATACTTATTGAATTATGATTTTCCCATATGTTAAAAAATCTTTTTTTGCTTGTTAATAGTTGTCTTCATATTGGATTGAATTTTTGCGATGAGAATGATGGACAAAAACTCAACTGAATTCATGTTATGTCTAGAATATAAGCACTAGAAATTATAATATATGAAATTTGCAGTTTATTCTATGATTTTTAGCTATTTATGGTAACATTATAATTTAATTTTGTATTTATAGAAAGGTATAATGACAGCACATTGATATAGGTTAAAATATAGATTAAAATCATTTTCATGCGTACTAATACAATATTTAATATTTTTACACATGCATAGTGAAAAATTTATGTATTTTATTTCTTTCCGATATATATTTTTTTCGGCTCTCTTTCTTAATTGTCTACTTATTTATTCTATTTATATTAGAGATTAATATATAATGTCATCAGGGTCATTCTTTAAATCATCAATTATGTGGATATTTAATTTAGCCCCTTAATTCAAAAGATGTTTAGTTTGTTATTTATATTTTTTATCACACGCAAGAATTGAAGTTGAAAATATCGGATTATCCTGAAATTGGAAATTAAGCCAAAATTAAGTTGACACGTAGAGTTGCTCATTTAAAACCTGGTTCGCTACGATGGTAAAGATATTTTTAAAGAACATTGATGACAGATCTAAGAAAAATCTGTATAGCACTAGTTTTTTAAATTATCATGGACTGAAATTTGCATAGATGATATAAATATTATTTTTAGTACATAGAAATGCACACTTGAAAAATATGATAATAAAATTATCAGTCTCTAATAAAAATCACAATTTACCCATTTTTTTTCTGCAAGGTTCCGGGTGCATTACTTACACTAAAAAAACCAAATTCACATAAAAGTTTCTGAGGCAAAGTGATTCTTTCTATTATTTATACTCAATGAAAAAACTCTTAATTGCTATTATTTATTATATACCTTTACGATTGTCTAGAAAGGTATAAACATCTGTGTGTTTCTTACTATCATGTTATATCATTTGATCTTTATTTGTTTTTATTCTTCTCGATATTATGCCATAACAAACTGCATCATATGCTGTAACATGGGATGGTAGCACAATATCATAAAAGGTGAATCGTAGAGTGTAGAAGCACAAACCAAATAGATGTATAGATTTAAATTATAGGATTATATACAATCAGAACCAATTGCATATTCCAAGGAGGAGAGGTATCGAAGAAAATATGATCAAGAGTATATATATGTATGTGGGCAATAAATTAATCAAGTAAAGCTGAAGGAAAAATCTAAATCTAGATTATCAAAATTATATTTTTAAGTGCAATAGAATAACTTAAAATTTGTTTTCTAGCAAAAAAAAATATACATGTAAATCTGCATTTAAATTTTTTAACACATACAAAATGTGAAATATTGAAAATTCTTTAGACAAACATTTTACGGAATAATAATTATAATTTAGAATGTTTTTTTTCATAATCCGGGATTATAATTTCATTTATAATATTTTCATGATATTTACATTATTCATATTAATAGTCAAATATCAAACTAGAATTAAATATAAAATTGAATGCAAGACTACTTTTAACAATCTTGTATAAGTTGCTAAATTAACTAAAATAAATATAAAAATTTCATTTTGGATATTTTAAATCAATATGTTTATAAATTTTATACACAAAAAATAATATTAGTGTATCATTATATTTCATTGGATATTTAATAAAAAATAAATATTATACAAAGATAAAATGCTAAAATAATCTAATTTTTCATATAATAAACTTATGTAAGTCTATTAATATGCAAAATTCAAGCGAAATATCAAATCTTATTATAATTTAAAATTTCTAAAAACTTATGTGTATTGTTTATCGCTAAATTTTAAACAAAAAAAATATGATAAATCAGTTATCTTGTATATTAAATATGGCTGTTTAGTTAAAAAAACAAAACATCCAGCAAATAATTTAAATATATCAAATTAAGTACAAAATAATAGTATTTGATCAAACATGATTTTCGTGCAAAAAAAAATGTTTATAGATGTATATAAAAACCAAATGCAATTTTTAAGGACCATACATAATTTTATGTAAAAAATATATATAATCAAAAGAAAAGATATCTATAATGAGTTATTATTACATTTTATAAATAGATTTATGTAAATCACGTAAATTAACGAGAACATAAATATCGGGTCTAAAAAATAGTTGCGCGATTATATAAAAAATATTCAATTTTTGTACCTAAAGCATATAAAAATAGCATGAAAATGATTTAATTTTAGAAAATTTAGTAATCGTCTAACAAATTTTATGGTTTGTATAATATATATAATCTTGAGAATTCGTATTTTAGAATATTTAAAATAATCTGCAACGTAATTTATAATCCATTTTCGTGCCAAAAAAAACATTTTACACTAAATCTTTTCAAAAAATAAACTTATATTATACCCAAAAAATTACAAGTTTACACAAAGATTATCTCTTTATTAGCAAAAAATAAAAAAATATATTTTATAGGTTGTTAAGGGTGATTTCGTATATTTTTATAATCAATGATGCTATGTATGGAATTTTCTATTTATATTATTTTTGTTATTTTCTTAATTTTCAATAAATAAAAACAAAAAAAAGTATAGAATTATTTAGTAAATGAATCATATATTTTTTCGAGTTATAATTTTTGTAGAAATTCAAATATGACTATATGTAATTTTTAGCTATCTGATGAACCCCCATATGTGGTCCTTCACATTTTCTGTAAACAGTTTATCGTCTTGGTTTAGACTTTTTCTACTAGGTTGTAATTTGAGGTTTGGAATTCATAATAATCTAGCTTATATCGCTGGTTGGCTATATATCCACCAATCTACACTTTGAATCTGCTTTGCTTAGTGGAATAGGTGAAAAAATTTGCGTGGAGTTCAAACATTTATTCGCAGCAAATATTTTATATTTTCAAAGCTTATAGTCTTTTTATGTTTCCTATTTCTAGTTTTAGAAGTTCTGCTCACATAATTATTTATTTTTTGAGTATTATACTCGAAATAGGAAATACTTGATACTAGAACACAGCCCGCTTATACATCTTTTTTTCCTAAACGTGAGTTTACACCCTTTAGATCTAATAAAAGTAATTTGATCATGTTAATTTAACTTATAAAATCTCATAATGTTTTTTCACAAGAATCATGCTGTGTGAATAGATGATTAGAAATCAAATCAGCCGTAAAGTTTACACGTTTTTAATCTAAATTTGTATTTTAAATTATAATTTGCTGCTTTATAAGAATGTTTCAACGAATAGTTGCAAGAAATGAAATTTTTTTTTATTTACAACTGAAAATATGATTTAATAGAGAAAATTTTGGCATAAAATACAAAATATTTTAATTTTAGAATAATAGTTGTGTCTCTAGGAAAAATCTTAAATCTTTAATGGCATATTTACATATTAATCTAATGCATTTACGAATTATGCATAGTTTCATATTGTTTTTTTTACCGATTTTGTAAAAATCAATAAATTTTCTTTATACTTATTGTGTCATAAATAGATTAAAAAACATTTTAGATTATTTTTTCTATTTTTTATTAGTTAAAATTAAAATAGTATTAAAGATTAATAGATATGAGCAACAAAACCAGTATTTTAAAACGATACAACTTATCAAAAACAATTTTTAATATATAAAACTTATTTAAAACAACAATAAACTAATTTAATAATATTTATAAGAAATGTATTATATAATTCTTCATTATACTAACAAAGGCAATATAGATGCGGTAAAATCATATGAATAAATACTTGAAATGAAGTATTTCATTTTATAAGTAATGTAAAAAATAATACGCGATATTTATATTCATATGTAGCAATTGAAAAGATTAAAATATAATATATATTAACACCCATAAAACATAAAATTAGTGTTTTATATAAATGGTGACTACTTGAATGTAAACATAACAGATATAAAAAACACAGAAGACAATATACAATAATATCATACTACAAAGTGGTCTAAAAAAAATTTTTAATTTTTTTAACCGTTTTCAATTTTATATGGCGTTTAATGTTACCGATAAGTTTGTTTTCTTCAAGTGGCGTTTATGCATAGCAAATGTGCTCTTAAAATGAAACTAGACATTAAATAATGCAATATTGAACTAATTTGAATATCATAATTTATGATGTACTTTATGTTTTTTATTCTTTCTCAAATTTTCAATTTTTCATATAATCAAGCGATATAAAGTTAAAGTTATACATGTGTTAAAAATCAAATACGCCTTTATATCTATATCTACATTATAGATTATAAACACCATATGTTACATTTTTAAAATAGGAATAAAAAAGAGTAAAATTATAAATTTATTATAAAAACAACAAAAAGATGATTAGATGAGCGCACACATTTTTCACGAACTACTATAAATAAATAAAAATTCTGGTTAATATTCGATAAATTAAGCCATTAAAATACTAATTTTGAACATTTATATAAAAATCTTTTTTATATATTCGACGCTTTATAAACTTCTTATAACCATATGCTATGTGAGGAGAGAAGTATATTAGAAGGAAAGTGAATGTGTAAAAGAATGATATAAAGAGTTATCTAATATTTTAACATGCACCAAACGAGTTAAAAAACAATTAATATCGCATAAAGCAAATCGATTCGAAATAATACATTAAAATTACTTTAATTTGTCTTGAAAAAATTTGTCCAGAAATACTTAGAAAATTGTATTATATCATGTAAAAATTATTATTATACCATGCATAAAACACTAAAAATTGATTTGCAGCAAATTCTGTTGATAAAAATTATGAGACCTTTACTATCATATACATTAAAGAACAATTAAAAGATCTTTAAAAAGGTTTTAAACCTCATAAAATTACAAACTGTACAAAATATTTAAAAAACGCTTTTTAAATTCTGTTATTCAATTCAATACCTTATTTTTTACATTTTAAAGAGTATCGTGAATTTCTGGATTTTTATAGGATATAATTCATAGTTATATAATAGACTTTTAGTTCCAGATCACAACTTTCTCGATGTCTTCTACATTTCTTGTATTGATACTTTTGGCTTGCTTCTTCACTACCTCTCACTCTGACGATACCATTTCATTCAACTGTCCGTCCTAATATTATGGTTGTATATACTCCCTAATCCGGTTCTTTCTTTGGGTTGAACAATTATCGTAGTAATTGTATGTTATTAATTCTATTAAAATAGATATAAATGTAAAGGGGTAATAGATTATATAAAAAACGATTATGAAATCTAAACGTACTGGTGATCAAGATTTAAAAATATAAAATTAAACATGTATTTTATTTTCGTTTTAATTCATGTGTGAAGGAAGATTATCTTTGATTTATAAACATAAAATAACAGTCCATTAGAAAACACAAAACATGCAGGTAATGTATTATACTTGAAATTTTCTTACATAATATACACTATATTTAGTAAAGTTGATTTTTAAAGTAGATTATGATCATACTAACTTAATTGAGCTTTTTATTACTACACAGATAATTTCGTAAAAAAATTTTTGGTTATATTTTAAATAAAATATATTAAAGGTATTTTACAAATAAAAATTCTTTTGGTATATTTTTTTTACATTTTAACTGATAATAATTTCAATTTATAATATTATTCCGAATCCTGTTTGTCTTCTATCTAGATCACTATTGTGTTGAAATATTGATTCATTTATGTATAATATTATCTAGTGGATTTATATTTTGAGCCGTTATTTTTATTCGAATCAAAAGTTAGAATTCGCGTTGTAAACTTTGTTTAATATAAAATTACAAATAAAAAAATAAATTACGATATTAATGGGAAAGGTTTGATCACAGAATTTCATAATAAATCTGCTAAGGAATTAAAAATCATATATGAAGTCTAAGCATATATGCAAGATCAAACACTTCGTAAGGCAATTCTACTCATATTATTTACAGAAGAATAAGCGCTGAAGAAGCTAGAATGCGGAATGGTGTCAAAAGATGTCTAAAACGTTTTGCAATATTTTAAATGAGCCGTCAACATCTAAGTACTTAGAATAAATTAAAATAGAAAAATTAGCCCATAAATGCGAATTTAGTGTAACAGAGACTACTAGATATTTTTTATTGTTATTTATATATAAAAATCATGCAATTACCAATTTTTTTTTCTAGAAACAGAAGATTTCAAATTGCAATTGAATTTTAAATATTGGATTGATCGATCTTTATCTAGCTCCATATGTGCTTGTTTCCTTAAATGTATAAGTTTATTTAAGATTTTTATTTAAAATTTTTATGTATGAAAGCAATCATAACCCTAAGGTAATTAAACAACAAATATCTTATTATATCTTATTTTATATTTCGTATATTGCCTTGCGCTTTTAATTTGATCAGCATTAATTAATTATAAATAAATTATCTTAATAGATTGTATATATTATATCAATCAATTTAAATTATAATGATATTATGTTTTGTGTATATTTTATTGTAAAATATAAAATTCACCGTTTTCTTTGTAATATGTCTATATTTGCTGACATAATTCCTTTTAAATTTATTTTCTTAAAAAAATGTTACCTTGTTATTAATGTGTAAAGAAAATGTATGTAGTTCGCACAAGTAAAAAAAATAAATCTTGTCATGGTAAAACAATAGGCGAGTAAATATCGAAACCTTTTCTCTTCTATTTTAAAGACCGCAATAACTTGACTTTATCTCCTCTAACCTGTAGATATAAAAAAAGATAAAGGCTTTTAGATTAAAAATCGTGGCTGCTGGTTCGATAGAATAAAAAAAATTTGGTTATTGAGAAATAGGTTAAAGTCCAAACCATTTTTTTCTCTATACGAGCTAGACATTTGATTGGATTTGTAGATATGATATTATAAGATAATAAATTTTTTTAAAATAAATTTTGATCAATATTTCTTGTAATCTAAGTTTTTTTCGCACTTCAATTTTTATAATTAATTTGAAAATAATAGCCAATAATTATTTTTCATAAATTTGTATAATTTCTTACTATCAATTCCATCTATTGAAACGTAGTCAGTTCACTATGAATTTTTCGCAATTTAATGGAAGATCTTTCGACATCTATACTGACCTATCTCTGCCAGCTGCTCTTCTTCTCTCAAATGAGATGAGTTCGAGTGTCTTGCATCACCCCATTAATCTCTATTTACGTATAAATGCGTAGGATTCATGTTTCGAAGAAATAAATTGTGTTCTATAAGCAGTTATTAAATATTAAATTGAAATACAAAACAAAACAAAATATTATTGGTGAATGAATATATGGTATATACAAGCTGTTTTTTATGATGAAAATATAAATTTTAAGGCGTTCAGATTAATATTTAGCTTATATTTTTGAATATTTTCTATAACGAAATATGAACTATTACTTTTTTTTTCGTTTTATAAAACTGAATAGTATAGCATAAAATGATGTTTTTCAAGTTAATAAATATTATCCTTTTTGTTTATTACTTCATAAATTGTAAAAGAATATTTATCATTCTTATTTTTGAAATACTGCCTATGTTATTATACATTAACCTAATAAGAATTATGCATTATACAATATAATTATTTTGATATTACTTAAAACATTATTTATCAAAAGTTATGCATGAGATGATCATATTATTATTCAACATTAGGCATAAAATTTAGGATTCCTTAAACATAGCCTAAAATATTATACTCAAATAAATTCTATCATAGTATTACTTATATCTATTGTATAATAAGTCCGTCTGTGGTAAAAAGCAAATTCACAATATTTTATTTATATGTAATTCAAAATCTAGAAATTAACACTCTATCTGGAAGCATAATTTCAATTTTTTATTTGTCATTATCGGCTTTAATGATATATATGATCAAACGTTTACTAAATATAAAAGGTATATTTTTAAAGTTCTAATCTATAAGTATATTTCTTTTTTATATAGGTAAGTATAATAAAAATTTGTCAGATAATAAAGTTAGTGATTTCGATTTTTGTAATTGTTGAGTATATCTAAAATTTGTTTACGCTATATATTTTTCGATGGTTTCTATACACTTTAATCATTATTTGAAGAAATATTGAAGCAAATTTGTGTTCTGTTTATACATAATTCAATTCAAATAAAATTTAAATCGTTGCAATTGTTTTATTTAATGTAAATTATCTTATAAAAAATACTTACAAAAGAATCAGATTTTTATCTTTTTTATAACTTACATTAAATTTTTAATTATTACAAATTGCTGAAGACTCGTGAAATATTATTTTTGATATGAAGTTTACAAATTAATATTAAAATGTGATCTAAGGACATTTAGCACACAGAGTGATTTCTAGAAGAAAAATATATTGGCTTAGAATCGAACACATCGGTATTCATAAAATTAATGAATAACTTATCTATGTAAATACGACAGAATAAAAGAAAAATTACATGTTTTTTATAACCAGTATGTAGTGTCATTTGAAAAAACACATATTTAGGCATAATATTTTGAATATTATTTTGTTTCATTAATCACTAAAACTGCCATAAGCGCTCTATAGATAAAATTTGAAATCAAACAACAGCTTAATATATCGAATATATGTTACAATATACAACTTATGAGACCAAGAAAGGCTGTTAAATGTAAAATATAGATTAAATTATATGTATTTTAACGTATACATACCCCAAGATAATAATCGATATAATTATAAGTAATTTTTTAGCATGATATCATAATATTGTGTTTATTTAATAAAAATCATACAAACATTTATCAAAATAAATACAAGTTTATATTGTGAAATTTAGCTTAAAGAAATCCATATAATAATACAAATTACAAACCCATCGATAATTCAAATTAATTTGATGTATCAAAGCGTATTCAAAAAATATTTTTTTACGGCTAGGGATTACATATATATTAAAATATTCATGTTAAAAATATTGTTTATATTAAGGGTAAACAATAGAGAAGTATATTTAAAATTTTCATGCGTGCAAGTTACGCATAATAAATAGAAAATATACGTTTTATATATATATTACAAATTCTATGCTAAAAAATCCATTGACGTGGGTTTATAGCATGAATATATAAAATAACAAAAAGTGAGAGAACAAAGACAATCAAAAAATATCAAGGGTGGCATTTTTTTTAATTTAAAACATAATTAATATAAGTATTAGCTCCAAAGTTAAAAATACAAGCAGAATCTAAGTTATAACGAATAAAAATAGGATTTAGAAAAAAGTTAATATGATGTATATTGAAAAGAACTATAAATTTAGTGATTCTTAAGTTTTGATGTGCAAACTATTTAAAAAGAAATATAACGATTACATTCGACGCTTTTGTATGACCAAAGATCAAATAAACCAATAAATAAAATCGATCCACCTTATTGATATAATTTTTAAATGATAGATTTTTAAATGTGGCTAATAAAATATTAAATGTAATATAACATGAAATTTAAAAAAATTTATAGCATTTTTTATTCTAAATTTAGATTATTTACTCAATTTATTTTATTTTAAATTACGTTTTCAGAGCAAAAAAACATGAAATATTAAACTACAGTTCTTGATTAATATATAATCCGGGTAAAAATACTTTGAATAAAATTTCACTGGCCACTGAAAAATAGTATATTAAGCATTTTATAATTTAATAAAGTAAATAATTAATTTTATTCATTAGTCATAAAATCCCGAATTTTCATGTAGTTTAAATGTTAAACATCAACTAAATCAAATCTAAAGGCAATAGTTTTTTTAAACTAACGGGAAATCCGTTTTACGAATTACTACTGTTCTTGATAAGTTTGTAATTTATCGCCCTGTATATTTAATCATTATGGTTTTCGTATAAAATAAATATCCATTAATTTAACGGTATATTTCAGATAATTAATTTATAAAAATTAGATCGTAAGTACCGAGTTTTATTGACCTCTGCTTAGTCCTAATAAATAAAGAACCAAATGAAAAAACAAATTATGAAATTATTCTTCAGTATTTCTATACAATTAAATATATATAGTAACAAAAAAAACCAGTATCAAAATATTAATTCTCTCATATATTCATTGAGAAAACTTCCAATCAATGTAAAATTTATAGAACTAAAAATTTTATGATTTTTAGCCTATTAAAAAAAATTTATAATGTTATATAAATATTTTGTTGTATTTCATTAAAAGTCTTATATATATTAATAGATTTTGTTATAATTTTATAACACAAAATAAAATACGGCACGTTTTTCGTCAGAATACTTTATTTATGATGATAAGCGATACTATGCACAAATTAATAAGTATGATTTTAACGTAAAAAAATTTTAATTCATTTAAACATCTATTTTTGCCCTTAGTTATATATTTTCTAAATAATATCCTAAAAATCTTTATTTTATCTCTTTTTGAAATAAACAAGAAATGTTTTATATTTCTAGATTATAGATAGTGTTCTAATTTATGTGTTCTTAGAGAAACATAATTCGAGGTTTCAAATGTTGATTAATTCTGTTCATGTGTGAGTGATACCTAAAAGCTGTTGATTTATATATTTGATATTTTTATATTGCACAGCTCAATCTAAAAAGAAGCATAAGGTACTATAGGTTCAAAATATACATATCTATGTTATTTGTGCACATGCAACACTGAAAATCAATAAAAAGGTTTTTGTCTTTTAGAAGATCTTTATTTGTAGGGTAATACATAATCTTATTTCTTTCGTATTTAGATTTTTTCATAATATAAAGTTCCTAGTTCAATTACCACTGTAAATTAGATTTATATATATTTTTATATTTTAACAAATATTATATATTTTTCTATAAAATCATTGCATGATGTGGTAAGTTGAATATTTTTTTTGTAACAGATCATGATCTTGATAGATTTATATTACAAAAAAAATCGAAAATATAAAAAAGTCATAATATTGTAGCATTCGATACGTTTAGATGCTCATTAAATTATATTTGTGAACAAAAATCTGATATGAGAATGAATAAAAACATACATACATAAATTATCAAAATAAATAGGGTCTCTATTTCACACATATAAAATCACAAAAATATCTTACTTTCAAAGCAAAAACATGCTGCAAAGAACGTCAAATTATACGGCAACTGCTAGATTGACTAAATTACTTTTTTAATACTAGTTCAATTATTGTTAGTAAATAAATTATATGACTTAATAAGTATATATCCCTTTTCCATAGCACCATATTAAATTACCCAAATAAGCGAACCATTTAATAATTTCATAATAAAAATGCTATTAATTCATAGAAAAATGTACAAAAGATCATGAACTTCTCTTTTCTTGCGGTGTTATACGGGTGAAATATTTTTTTTCTGCATGATTTTACGTGTAAATCAATTACCACCTGTTATGCTGGCCGAAACATCGCATATAACAACTTTTGTGTTTATATTGGAATTTGTACTTGTAAAAGCGTCTTAGAAACACTTATAAGATAAATATTACTTATTAGTTCGTATACGTAATATTTTGTTGTAACTTAAATTATAATATTTTTTATAATTTATATATATCAGTGTAATTTATAACTTGTATATTTAATGTTTTAGAAGCATTTTATAAATACAAACTTATTTAATGTATTTCGATCATAAATTTCCGAACGTTTTAGCATCTCAAAAATACAATAGCTACAATGTTTCATTGCACTATATATATACCGCTTTGTATTTATCCAAGTTTAAATTTTTTGTTCAACAAAATTAATAGAGTACGAATATATATTTTTTCTATAGAAATCAAAATTTTACTTATTCATGCACATATTATTAAATCTAAATAGCGAATATAAAAATCTATGCAATTTTAAAAAAGAGAAAATAAAAATATGATTTTTCAATATAAAACATTGACATAAATTAGTTAGTTCTTCTTTTGTAATTTTATGTCTGACAAATTTTCTAATTAGGATGTTCTTTAAAAGTTCATCTGTGTATTTTTCATATATATCTACCATGATGTATAAAAATAGATTAAATTTTGTTTGTATTACTAAAAATAAAATTTCAAATATTAAAATGTAATAAACCGGGTTTTATGTGTATTTTCTTTTTTTATATATTTATATCATTCTTATGAACGATGAACGTAAAAATATCATTTATGATCAAAAAATTTTACTTTAAAGTAATAAATCTATCTTAAGTGTACCAGTTGTTGTTTTTTCTTTAGCGAAATCAAACTAAATAAACACAAATACGCGAACTGAAACATATAGTTCGATTTTGAATATGTTTTTAAACTTAGTTATACTATCTTTTAATGCGAATTTACACATGGAAATGACTGAAATTTTTTTTATTCAAAAATTATGCGAAAATTAAAAACATAAATTTTAAGATATATAAAATCTTTGAAATGAAGTGTGAATAAT
The DNA here is from genome assembly GCF_057557595.1 of Rhyacophila brunnea. Taxonomy (NCBI): domain Eukaryota; kingdom Metazoa; phylum Arthropoda; class Insecta; order Trichoptera; family Rhyacophilidae; genus Rhyacophila; species Rhyacophila brunnea. The sequence goes on from NW_028232778.1 coordinate 51,217, forward strand.
AAAATGCATGTGTAAGAAAAATCCACTCTGTTTCATGTATATAAACTGAAAAATATAAATTATATCTGAATAATACTTAAACGTTTTTTATCTTTTTTGTGGCTTTAATTGGACTTTTTAGTGCCTGAAAAGTCTAATCATGTATATAAAAACCATGTTCAAGTAAAAAAAGATATCTTTTATTAAAGTTTTTTAATTGTATGTAGTACAACTGAAAAAAAGACACAGTTTATAAAAATTTGCTTTTACAAATATATAAAATCACGAATAACCTTTAATCATCGTCGGAAAGAAAATAAAGGGAAATAAACCACTGCATATAGTATGAAAATTGTAGAAGCAAAAAAATCTTTCTAATAAAAGTAGCCTTTAATGTATATTAATTACTAAAATATTATGTATATGGATTTCTTTGTATGCTAATTTTAATCAATATGTGTAAATTTTTTAGCGATATCACAATCATAAGATAGAAATAACAGATTAAACCAAGATTTTTGAAACTTCAATTGGAAATAAGTAGCAAAAGGATTTATTTTTGTCTTTTTTACAAACAATTTAGATTCAGTATAATTAGATCTAACAGCAAATGTGAAAATTTGTTTGTTTAAGATGACAAAGTTATAAAATTTAATTTTAGAAAATAAAATATATATTTATTTTCTGGCATCTTTTATAGAAACATGCACAAAATGTATTTTAAACTTATGTATGGTGTCAAAGTTATGCATATAAAATAATTTTTTTGGTTTAAAAAAAAATAGATATAACTTAGTAAATTTAAAATATATAAAACAATCTTATAAGCAATTTTAAAGATGCTATATGTTATTTTTTAATTATATAGATAGTACACTAGTGATTAAAAATGTTTAATTATCAAATAAAAAACGATATTTGAGATTAGAATAGCATATAAATCACATATATGCAGTAAAAATACAAGTTTTAAATTGCATAAGGAATTTTTGTATAATTCATAAGATTTTTTATTACGTGATAAATGTATACTCATATGCATATTCAATGCAAATTTTGTTTTGAATATTTTATAAAAGATATAATATATAACATTCTATCTTACTACCATATGATTCCATATAGCCTTGATCAACTTTTTGTATGGTATTGGTACAGATGGTGTTGCTTGATCACATTTTTACAATAATAAAGCTTTTCTATATTTTAAAAGTAAAAACTACGACAGATTTTTTTTTATAAACAGGGTATAGATTGATAAGATATTTAAGGAATTTTCATAAAAATGATAAACTTATATTGTATTATGTGTTTTAAACAGGCAGGATACAATATGGACTTATTTTTTGACGAAAAGTGGTTTTTTGTGCGTCTTTTTTGATTAAATAAAAAATTTATAAAACAAAAAATACTTTCAACCCTTATTTATACCATACGATATTATACAATATTGAAAGTACATCTGTGTGACTTAGAATATGCTGACTTTTACAGAAAAGATTAAAAACGGAATCATCAATAATATTTTTTATTTATATATTTTAAGCTCCCTTGTTTACTTTAGGCAATCAAATTTATATAATCTAGATTCAAATAATATCAGAATCGTAAAAATGCATAGAATAATTGAAAAATTATACAAATATATCAAGTGTGTTTTATCTAACAAAATATTTTCAATATCACTTGTTATGTAATATATCGCTACTGTGCAATGCAACAGCATGGTTATTTTACTGTTATTCGCACAAATAGGAACTAAAAACTGTATTTATATTACTTAAAACACAAAAAACTATATTTTAGCATAAAAATACAAATCAGATTAGCATAGAAATTTTTTTCAATTTACTTTTAGAACTGGTAAGATTGATTCACAGAAAAAAATTATTATTTTTTTATTGCCACTATATTGATTTAATGTAAAGTTTGTAAAATTTAGATGATTTATATTTATGAATAACTGTATCTATGGTTGGCATTATAGAATTCTTGAGAATTAGTTCCCTAAGCAAATTCGTGTGCAGTAATATTGTAAAATTCAAATTTCGGTCTTTAGATTATGACTAAGATATGTCAAATTCATATTTATATTCTGTGATTATTTCTTCTGTTCTACTTTTTGAACCAAAAGTATCTTATATAATATAATAAAAACCTTAAGAAAATTATAATCGTTTTCTATTATTAATAATAAAAAATGACTATGATTTATATAATTTTTCAAGTATAATGTAAATATAACCATGCATCAATTCAGAAACGTCTTCTTCGTACTCTTAGCTTAACTAAACACAGCCTTTTATAATGACATGACGAAAATAACTATGAAAAAGAATTTATATGCAATTTTATATTTTTTCGGTTTTTAGAAATGACTTACCCAAATTGTAGGTGAATATACTGTTAAACAAATAACTGCACATTTTCGAATAAATGCATTTGTAATTTGTTTTTCTGTTCATCTATGTAAAACATTTTTTGAGACTAAATTAATCTTAGTTTTTCTAAATAAATTATATTAAAACACAAAAAAAACAGAAATCAATTTTTATAGCGATATATATGTATTTTTTCTGCATACTTTATTGATCATATTGGCTTGTTTGAAATTCCGAAAAAATTCAAAGATTGTAGTTTTGATTAATCTATTACTATGGATTATATATTTTTCTATGATCTAATTGAAATTCTTATAAACATAGACAATAAGTCTACTTGTTACCTAGAAAACAATGATTAGATGTATCAGTTGTATGTAAACTTGAAAGCCATTGTTTTTTTACTATCATTAAAAATAAATTAGATTAGATTATCTTTAAATTTATATAATGTATATATGAAATTAATGTGTATATTTTATTATTATAAATAAAACTAGCAGATTTTTTTTCTTGTTGTAATTCTAAGCCTCTATGTATGTAAAAGATATTATCATTCAGCCTTGAAAAAAAAACACATAATAATCATAAAAATGGACTTTTTATAAATTTTTTTGTAATATAGGAAGAATTATATTATATTTATAAAATATCTTCGGGACCAAATATTATGCAATATCTAGACACTAATTTTAGATTTTTATGATTTCTAAGCCATTAAAAGGTATTTCATTGCTTTCACTGTATATATTTTTAAGAATTATACGATTTTTTTTATAGTTACATAGGTCACCGTATTTTTTTATATAAATTCTTGATATTTTCTTCCAGATTATATAAAAATCTATAAAATCTTTATGATATACAATGCTCACTATAATTTATAGACATCTGCTCATAATTCAAGTGGTATTTTTATAAGATTTTATTTATACTTATTCTAATATAATTGATTTAGAATATCAAAAATAATTGATGGATTCATTATGATAAAATGTACCCTTAATTATTTTCTATTTCTAATTGGTTTTTAGCTTAATTTTTAATGTTAAGCGACACAGTAATCGGAATTAAAATATAAAATGCAATTTCTAGTATTATTTGTATCAATTTATAGTTTTTGCAACTCAAAGATTGTTATGCATATGGTATATTGAATGCAGTGATTTTCTAGAATAAAGCATACACAAATATAATTACAGATAAAAAGTACGTTTTATTATGGATAAATCTGATCTGTTTTCTTAAGTGTAGGTCATGTCATTTTGCAATTACATATTTTTCGCCAATTATATTATGAGTAACGACTATTATGAGCAAAACTCTGGATTTTTATGTTTTACTCACTTTAATATACAAAAGCATAACATAATTATAAATTAAAATTAAACTAAGTAAATTATACGTGTTCTTTCTTTGCATCAATATGTTAAAATCATAATAATAGAATTGTCGGAAATATGTTAAATTTTGCAGAATAAACGAATATACAAAAACTGATATTAGTCAAAAAGGAATTTCAAAGTTTCGATTATTCAACGAATTCATAATATATAGAATATCGCAGCAATTAAATTATCAGTGCACAGTTTTTATTTATAATAATTTATAAATGAGTGAGTAAAATACATAAAGGCGAGTAAAAATATCTAAGGCTCATCTTTTTTATAAACCTTAACATATTATTTGATATGTTAAAATTAATTTAGTATTTATATTAAAATAAAAATACGTAAAATTAGCTCAATTGATCTAAACAGCATTTATCTTTTACATTTTAATTTTAGAAAACTTTTGTGTTCTTTTTAAACTAAACCACATGATTTTAAAATATTCTGTATTTTAAATGCACTAATACTATGTAATTATAAACCTTCAAACCCATAGTACAAACTTGAAGAATAAATTTGTTATTTAAACACACGTAAAGTGATTTATGCATGATCAAAAAAATAAATTTGCGCAAAAAACTAATATTATGATTTTTTTATAGATTTCTCATTCCATATTGCATGTTTACAAACACAAATTTAGAGGTTTAAGTTTATATCTATAAACACACTTGGTTTTGTAAACTAGTTATACGTTTAATGCGATTTACAAACATTCTAATGCTTATTAAAATTTTGTTTGGGATTTTTATATATTTTAATCCATTTGAAAATTTTTAATCGTTATCAAAATGACCTACGAACCTCTTATTTCATGGAAATAGAAATTGCGGTAAAAAAGTTTAGAAACTGTAACTTGTAAAAATAATAAGCTTGCATCATAAATAATATAAAAATATAAAATGTGGATATGAAGTTTATTAAGAAATTGAATTTCATTGAAAAAAAAAATAATTAGAAGCCGTCATTTAGTGTTTCAATTTTTTGGTTCTAATAAAAATGTATTTTTTTTATATTTTAATCTGTTTATTGTGGTGAAGGCATTAAAAAAAACTTGTAAAAGAGTGAATCGCGTAGCTTTGCCTCTATTAAAAATTGATGATGAAGAATTGGCAGCATAAGCTAAAATCAAGGAATTATTGGATTCAATAGACGTTCTATTACTGTCATTTATATATGCTTGTGATAAAATCGTAAATTTCTTATTGGACTATAAGGGATTTTGCGTAGTAGAAATATCAAAATATTTTATGTATTAGTTATAGACACAAAATTACAATTTTTGTGGGAGATTAAGACTTTTAAAGCCGTAATACTTTCGAAATTCATGAAATAATTAATATATAGAAAATTTAAATCAAGCTTAATATTTTTTTTATCATATAAGTGGGAATGTAAGATTATGATTCATTTAAAAAAATATTGCGTTCCAGCTATATAATTGTTTTAAAAAAAATTTAAAAATGAAAAAACCAATAAAAATTAATATGTTTATTTAAGACCTATACAAAACGCCTATGATAAAAAGTGTCGAGCTTTGCCTATTTAAATTTTATTTTATTTCAACATATCTCATTTTGGAATCATTATAAATATGGATATTAGAAAGTATAAATTTAGAAAAAATCGACATTCAATTTTAAAGTAAAAAAATTATTTTTAATCGATTTTAACTGTGGTCAATTGCGCAAAATATTTATTATCAAAATCATAAATAAAAAATGAACTAAATTATAATAAAATTTGAAAAAGTTTAATTTTAGCATGATTATATATTCTAATTTGCTAATTATTAGGACAAAAGAAACCATATAGATTTTATCCTGTTTAATAAAAATTTATAAATCTCTAACATCCTAAACATCATTGATGCTCTAGTAATAGATTCTTGTGCACCTCATCTAAAAAAAATGAAAAATATCACATACAAACACCAAACAGAGCACAATATTTAAAAGAAAAAAAATCAACTATGGTCATATGAATATAACATGATACACCATGTCAATACAACTATATCAATCAACAGCTGCAACAGTCATGCACATAAAACAAACTCGATATGTATCAAATTAATAATTACGAAGAAGTCACGATATAGAATAGTCATTGCCTTTTATTAGTAAATTGTGAATATCTGATGATATTTTTGTGTTATGAAAAACATCAGGGTAAATGAAAATAACTGGTTTACGATCAATAAAGCCCTAGGTTTTTTGAAATTTATCATAAGAATTTCGTTTTTATGAGCGAATTGAATTTAAAAGGAAATCTAAAAGTCCTTTTTGATTTTTTTAGGGGTAAGTATACTTTACAGATTCGCATGTTGTTTTTGCAAAACTTTTGATTGCTCTATAGAAAAAATTTGATTGAAACTGCTTTCCACTATTCTATCTTGCATTATCTTTCCAGTTTCCTTCTTTACTAAAAAATCAATAGTATAAGTGTATTCATTGATCCCTTTGATTGTGCGTGAATTCCGCTTAAGTTTTGATTTCCAATTCCATATCATACAACGTATGATATTTTGTGCCACCACATCTCGAGTTATGGCAAATGAATATATAAAAGCCCAATAATAATATTAATAAAAATTTTGATTCTGGAGTACTTTATAAAAATAAATAAACCGTGATATAACAAAGATGATTAATAAATATGTTTTAGCAATTAAATTAATTATAAAAACCATACTCGTTCTATATAGTAGAAACAAATATATCTATTATTAAATTGAATTAATCTATTTTGAAATACGTTAGTAAAGATTTCATATTCCCTTTACTAAAAATTTTTGTGTATTTTTAATTTAATATATTCATATTTACCTTAAATAAATATATATGCTATAAACTCATGTATATCTTAGCTCCTGTCGCTATTCGATCTGTTTGATGCACAAAAATTTTATGCTTTTGCTTAAATTTATTATATTTCTACGTCGTGGTTTTATAATAAATAAACACCGAAGGGATGATATTTTTTAGTGTGATCTTGATAAGAATTCAATATTAATTTAACCCTTCATCTCTCTATTTGTAATTTAGAAAAACAGAAATATTTAGCTCTGCATCTAGGCTCTGTCTTCTTTATGCATAAAAAATCTAAAAATATCGTATTTACAAAAAAAATATATATATAAATAATATAATAATATTCTAGTATTCTTTTACACAATATTATTCATTGCATTATAAGAACAAATTTCAAATTTTTATAAAAATTTATCATGCTAATAAAATTGCTACCCCATGAAAAACATATTTGTGTAAATAAATATAACGGATACACGATAATTATTTTTTCTGTCATCTAAAATAGTAAAGTTACCATAAATTATTAGCTTTATTTAAAATGTTTTTATGCATTCTATTTCTATTTGAAATACGTAAGATAAATTTCATTGGGTATAATATCAGCTTTTTAAGTGATATATATCACTTGGAAAAAAAAATAAAAAAATCGAATCCTTAGATACGAAAAATATAAGGTTTCCATTAAATGCGCAATAAATAGCTCTTTGGACGAAAAATTTATTTTGATGATAGAAATAATAAACTATTTTTTTAATCACACCAATTAGAACTAAAAAATGTTAGATTATCTTGTGGTGAGATTCAAAATACAATATGTATTTTTATATTTTTGCTATACATCTATCCTATTTAATGTTTATATATAGTTTTAATATAATCTTATATTAACTATAAATATTTACGACTCTGAAATAAACATAAACTTTCTAATTTATATTGAGTGTTAGTCATATTTTTATAATTATTTTTGTGCATCTTAATATTATCGTGTATATTAATTATAAGAAACGAATGGGATTTTCAATCAATAATTATATTTCTAGATAATTTACACATATAAAAAATCATCATATTTTATAATAAATTTTTATAGAGGATTATGATAATATATTCTGCTGTTTAAAACGTTATATATACTATTTATAATAATACAATGATTCATGTTTCGCATATTACATTGAGCATATTCAATGATTAATAATTGCTTTAACATCCGACATACATATTTGAACGCTTCAATGATAATATAATCAAAATGCGCCTAAAAACTAAGCTTCTTGCTCTAATTACTGATATTGTATAGTTATTTGCGAATATAAAATAATACTACACACAATAAAGTGTTTTTTTGATCGTATTTTTACTAATTCTTATTGAAAATTTTATAGATAAAAGTAACGGTATGTTTTTTAAACCCATATCTAAATTAGGGACTGGATAAATATTTTTTATGTGTTGTCTCTGGAGTATTTATCCTTTAAATATTTTTGTATATATTTGTGCAAACTAAATTTATTGTGTCTTAATTGAATATAAAGTTTTATACGACATTTTATTTTTATAACTTGAAAATATAAATCCTTTAAATCTTTTGTAAAGTTAAAAGAACATGCAATTTGATTTATATAAAATATATTCTTAAATTAATTATGCAAAAACTTTAGAATGAGTATACGCTTGCTTGAGAAGTATCTTCATTGCATGTGATTCATAATCTTTTGAATTTTAAATATATACTTTGCTCATTATAATACAATACTCTAGGAATTCGGTAAAAATTTTTGATTTAATTCATCTATTTTTTTAATTTAACGCAAATAAAATTTTTAAATCATATAATATTATAGTCATTATTTATGAAAAAAGATTTACCCACACTGGAAGGCAAATATTTTTGATCATCATAAACATAAACTCCTTTTCACTAAAAATATTCTTGAAATATGCTTATATTGTATATAATATAGCAATAAAATGCATGATCAAAAACATTATCGAGGGTTAATGATCGTTTTTGGTTAGTATAGTTAGATATTAATAACCTTGATATTAATGCATTGAATAAAAACGTGCCTCAAGCTAATATATCTAACTAGACGAACCTAAATAGCTCAAATAGAAAGGGCAATTACACTTATAGGAATAGATCGTACATACTCTGAAAAATTTATATAATATGTAATGTAAAGAACTTAAAGAGCATTCTTCACTTTTGAGTGCCATAAACTGAGCTAAAAATGCTAAATTTAAAATCATCCTTATACCAGGAAGATTGTCGATATAAACAATAAATTATTTTTTCTGAATAAATGATGCAACTTAAACAAAAAGGGTTAAGAAAACATGAATTTTTAGGTTAAGTATTTTTTTTGTACAAGTTTTGAGAGTGGCATCTATATTTTTTAAGGATTAGTTTATCGCAATATATAAAACGAAAAGGTTGAATATTCACTGTAGAAATATCTTATAGTGCATCTAATCTAAAGCCGTAAATATAAATATAAAATATTCCATATTTTATATTATTGTCTTTTTAGATTATATGTACCATGTCGTAATTTACTATTTTTGTTGTATATAAAATGTGGTTCAGATAAAAGAAAAAGAGTATTTGACAAATATCGATAGATAAATGTATATTATGACTGATTATGAGTAGAGAAACATTTTTAAAAAAAAAAGTATAAATTTAAATATATTTAAGTTTTCATTCTTATCTTTCAACATTATCATTACAATAATTATTTGGATTTTTTATTGTAAAAGAAAATCTGTAATAAAACTTTATGTACTCCATAAATATTCCGTATCTTTGTTTGTATTTTATCGACTCCAAGTATTTATTTCACATCTCAGCACTCAAGAAAACTATAGTTTAAATAGTGAGATCAATATAATAATATGTTCTTGTTTTCTTTATTTTTCGCGTATATTTTTTTTCATATATATTGACTTTTATGTGTGGTCAGCCCATTGGGTGTATTGTAAAATTTTTTTACACATATTTTTGCCACCTTCCCCTGGTCTATCTTCATAAACTGCTCTTTTTCTCACAAATAAAATGTATTCAATTGTTATGCGAACTGTGAAGGCTCGAATGTATTCATATACTATAACCAAGATTTATACTTCATAGAATATCTTTTTTGGGATTTTGTAACATATCTTCCTAAGTCATTACATATGGTAATATTATTCTTGTTTTACATTGAAGCAATAAATTTATGATTTTTTTTTGCAAAAAAACTAGTTGGTAACGCAAGTATACTACTTTAGAAACATGAAAATAAATTATTGAATAAAATAGAAAATATTATTGATTTCTTATACTGTTTAAAACACCAAACCACGAAAATTGCGATCTGATAGAAGATGATAAACTACCTTTATTTGATACTATACCTAAAGGATGTTTTATGTAGCTGATATGAAGTTTTTATGTTTTTTCTGGCATATTTTAATAATTAGTGAATTGTGATCGCAAGTGAAGCAGTTGCGTATGAACATTAGCAAAATAAAGACAAGCACACGATATATACTACTGCAAAGATTTTTTTCGTAAAAGCTTATTTTTTTAAAGCTGCTATAGGATTTATGCAGAAAAAACTCTGATTTTAGAGCTGCTTGGTGTTTGCCTTAAACAAATTAATTTGCATAAAATTACATTAACATGTAAATAAATAAATAAATAGAACCTTTATTTAACAACTAAAAATATGGAAGTAGTCTATAAAAAGGTCGAAAATAGACATAAATAGATAGTAGAGTTACTGCTCTAGCATGTTAAATTAGGGGATTGGTGTTTTAATAAAGATACGCATATTAGAAAAAAAATCTCGGGCTTTGATTTAATCCCATTATATTTAATCAACCGTGACATAATTGTTAATTCCTTGCTGAAAATTTTCATGTGTGGCATAGGAAATAGAAACCTAAATTTTATGTTTACGTGTATTGATAAGTACTTTTATAATAAGAATTGTACTTTCTTTATTATATAAATATCTAAAACAACATATGAAATATAAAAAAGGATATTTTTTTTGCTGATTGCATGTATATAAAACGAATAGGCGTTTTTAAATATGTTACTCACGAAGAGATAATAGAAAACCTGTAAAAAAAAATAAAGATAAAATAGAGTAGAATATTTTTTTCTTTATTTTTAAATTTAAACTTCATATCTTTGCTATTTCTAAAGATTATTCGATGAAATATGACTTAATGTTGATAAGACTACAAGTGTTTATATATTACTTATTATAATTAAAAACCGTTTTTTATTGTCGCGCTATTATTCTATGTCGTAGTATGGGCACGGGAAAATTATGAATTTATATATTTATCAGATATCAATACCTCTTATCATGTCAATAAACTTATTTTTGCCTCTCATGAGATATGTTGTTTGTGTCCAAGACAAAAGAATATATTATGTAGTCATGTTGACTTATATATGTTTACGGCGATATTCTACATCTCAAAATGAGAAATTTATCTATTAACTGCTAAAAAAAATTTCTAATGTTAAAATATTAATTTTTTTGATAGTTAAAAATGTAAAAATATCATAATTCTTTAACGTTATACTAAAATTAAGAAATCTGTGTCATACCCACATTACTGTCTTTGAATAGAATCAGGTGGAAATTAAATATTACGATTAAAAAGTTGGATATCTTTTTCTTAGAAATCACTTAAGATTTCATGATAGGAAAATAAAATCAAGATCTTTTAAGTGAAAAAGAAATTGCAAGTCATAATATATGTCAAGTCATAATTTGCAGTAAAAAGAGTGACGTATATACGGAACAAAGTATTAGAAATCTTAAACTATTCTGTAAAAATACATTTAGATAAGATTTTAGAGATAATTAAAAACATCTAATATATTATTTTTATAAAATTAGACCAAATGGTAAAATTAATTATTTAAAAAATCACGGGTAAATTTGATGATCAGACTACCCAAAATTCGTGCAAAACATTTATTATAAAAGTTTGAATGATTGTTTGTTTTTGGTTAAATTTTTTATTTTATTGTGCTTAAATCTACTAAAATGTAGACAGCATGTGTAGAAAATTGCAAATTCCATATTGCATCTTATGACACTCTACCTTGATAAATATTTCAAAAGCTTTCATATTTACTTTAGATGATATATCGATTATTTATTGTGTTAATCTATAAATAATAGAAAATAAACAAAATTGATCAATCACAAATCTGCATAAATAGATCGATCATAACAATTGAATACTATATCGGCATGTTTATTAAACAAAAATTATATTTACCATTAATTTTTCTTAAAATACAAAATTAAAAAACTTATTAGGCCTATCATTTTATAATTTTTATAAGAATTTACAAATCAACAAGAGTATTGAAGGTTTTTTTAAGACCTTTTTAATCCAAGTGATATGGTATAACAAAGCGCCAGGTAAAATAGAACCTTTTTTTCCATTGAATACAAACGATATAAATGCTATCATTTTTTTATCGCTCGAATTTTATAAGTGGATCATCTAAAGAGAATCTAAAATTACATTTTTCTTATGGCGAAAATAATTTATTGTGCATTTATCATGGCTTTAGAACTAAAGAATCTAAATTACATTTCTTTTAATCTATTTTCTATGACTATTGTGTTTTTTTGGCTGTCTTTTTCCAATATTTCTTTTAAAGTAAATAATTATGATTTGTTTCTTTTTTTATTAAATGATCTTTTTCTTAATTTTCTCTGTCTAACTACTTGTTTTATTTCAAAAGAGATAATATAATCAAAGTTTACCGATTTATTTTTGATTATAAAGTTTTTATTCCAAAATATTTCAACACCTGGCATTAAATTTACCGCAATTGTTATAATTTATCTATATTTAATCTTTGGAAAAAATTCTAAAGAACGTTCGATTTACAAGATATATAAAAATATAAACATGGTTTTAATATATATTATGCGTTATATATACCTATAAATATTTAAATTATTATGTTAGTACTTGCCATCCTTATGAAACAGTGTTTTTATTTTAATTGTATTTTTAATTTTAAAAGATGTTTGCTGGTAAAAAAATTTGTCAGAATCTGTTTTTTACTCTTATAATTACCTATTTGACCAAGATACTATAATTTATTTTTATTTTAGTCTAAAATATACTTATTATTTGTGCTGGTAAATGTTACCTCTAATAAAATTTTGCATTCAAAAATGTATATAAGCCTAGAAAACATATACAAAATACCAAATTTAAATGAAAATAATAGATAAATCGTGTTCATACGATTTTTTATAATTTATAAACCTTTTCCAGTTCGATTTATATAGTAAATTAAATTATAAATAAATTTCCGCTATATATATTAATTTTGGTACTGTTGGATCGCATATAAATAAGATCTGGACTTTATCAAGCACACAAAATTTTATTCTTTAAACAGCAAAATAATTTATATAGTATTATATGATAAAATTTCTGTTTAAAAATTTAATTATACACTAACTCTAAGTCTCTTAAATTTATTTTGATTTTTTTTTGTCATAATTCGTCCATCTCTTTGAGCATAGTTTATGTCCCATTTAACACACAAAAACGAGTTAATGTCTTAAATACACACTTATGAATTTTATAAAATTTTTACATTATAATATTCGATATGTCTTACGCAAATTAAACAGTTTGAAAAACGAAAATCTTATTTCTATAATTGTAGTATGTTGTAATTATTTTATCGAATGAAAAAGTTATCAGTTATTTATTTGGTTTTAGATTATATTAATAGTGCTTCTGTAAATATTATTAACAAAAAAAATCCAATTCATATAAGAATTTGTAAGTAATTACTCAATAATAAAATTCAAAAATTTATTAAAAGCAATGAATGTATAATAAAACATTAAAAAATCCAAATGTTATAATAGAAATAACGGAATATACATGCAAAATAATAGATCATTTAAATCAGGTAAATTAGTTTAAAAAATGCCTTAATCGGAAATCAAACGCGTTATACAATAATAAAATTTGACAGCATCTGTAATATATGGCAAAAGGTTTTCTTATAACCAATTTTTGTGTCTGTAAAATTATAATTGAATATCTTTGTGGCCTTTTCCCGATCTTTTGACATAAAAATAAAGTTTCAAACTTTTTTATATGTACAAATAAATTATATTTGAAGTTTAAGTAAAATTCTTGATGATTATCGTGGAATCCAGGTTTTTACTTGTATTTTCTACATAAATTGTAATGCAGAAATAATAGCATACATGCGATAAATAAAATATGATGCATATTATAAAAGATTTTTTGCCTTTACATACTATAGATTATGTTCATGCAAGCAGGTTTATGTTTTTGTAATCTTTTAGCAAGATTGCGTCATTTATATATGTGTTGATTTTTATATATGAGAAAACATAGTTATTCTAATGATTATTCTATATGTATATACTTTTCTAATTTAGTTAAATCTGAAGTTGGTTATAGGATACTTAGGTTGTATCAATGTTGTTTCTATTTCCCCAGTTACTTTACATATCTAAAAGAAAAATTTAATACTTAATTATATACCTAAAACACGGGTGAACTAAAAATAACTGTTTATAATTGGTAAAAATGTTTTTTTCTGTAACTCTGCTATACCTCAAAAAACATTTATCATTATAATTCAATTAGTAAAGCATAGCATGATTATTTTACCGCCATTGAAAAAATTGAACCAGTCTTTTATAACAATTTTATCAAAGGGAAATGATTGTGTAGAATAGCTACAGCAAAATCGCCTCTTTCATTAATAATATTTTTAATACTTACAATAATATAGAAGTTTTATTAATCTATTACTATCTGCTAATTTAGCTTTTACTTTATATAGTTCGCACAAGAAGTATTTATCGCGTACATTACATTAGAAAATATTTTTAGATTTTGCGTAAAAATTACGCTATTTGCTAACTGGGATTTATAAGTGTTGAAATCTCAGAAACTAACCAATTAAGACGTTTGTGCAAATAAATATTATGTGAATAGAATTACTATAAATTAGGAATTTCAATATTTTTTTATAAATGAGTTATTAGTGAATCGATTAAAGAACTAAATGCATTGAATAACATATTTTTTTGCAGACTAATATATCGGATCCTATTTATGTATATAAAAAATTCACTATTTGGGTGTTTTTTTTATCTGTCCAATAAATATGTAGCTTTATCTCTAAGAAAACTCGTGTTATAATTTAAAATAATATCTTAATTTTTTAAAATTGTTTATAGACTTAGACGTTCAAGATTTTATTTTCAGAAATATGTTTCTTGGGAAATTCTTGCTAAATTTTGCTTTTTTATGATAAATAAATAACATTAAACGTCTTAAAACATTCATTTATGATCAAATTCCAGTGCTTTCCAGTGTAAAATCAGTATAGAATCACATTTAAAAAACAAAATTATAAGCCAGAATGTTTCATTTTATAAATGTAAAGAAATGGATGCAAAAAATTACTATATCATAATATCAAAATACTGGATATAGTTAAGGATTTTAATTTTATATAATATATCGTACAAATCAAAAAAAAATTATATTTTTTTTTTGGGATGGTGGTGGTTGAATTACTACTTAATTTGTGATTTTAACTTTTAAATATCAAGCAAAAAAATTAAAAACGAATAAAACCATAATTTAAACAAATTCCGTCACGCACAGGTTATTTGTGGACCGTATTTATTGCCTATTGAAGTAACAAAAAACAAATTTTAATTTTATTTACACATATATTTTTAAAAATAGATATTATTTATTTCTCTTTTTTTTTAAGGATAGATACTTTGGTGAAAATATAAATTTTATTGTTCAAGATACGAATATTTATTTTTTATTTGTTTTATTTGCGAAAAAGCACTTTCTATTACATGATATTTAGCCAGTTGATGAATATAATTATCAAATTATGCATCATTATTTTTTTGAGGCTAATAATCGAAGGTTGGTTGATAAAAATACTAAAAAACCGAAATATAAATATTAACAATAAAAAATAAATGCCATTGATACTAAAGGCAATTAGTTATTATTAATATAAGTTTTACCACCCTGCTAAGCATGTGTTTATAATATACTGCGAACTGGAGATTCCTAAATTAGACATTAAACTTCAAAATATGTAGGTATAGAATATTAAATTTTTATTTTTCAGATCTGTAAAAAAACGTGATTAATAATCTATAAATATAAAGGTAAATAAAAGTCACTAGAAAAAAACATATCTGTAAATTTTATGCACACATAAATTTCTATGAACTGAATTATTTTGCGAAAACTAATGATATCAGAAATAAACCAAATTATTATTATTAAGAGAATTACATAAAATAGCTACAAATTTTACATGAAATCTATTTGAATTGTTTATTACATGATTGATTAACGTTCCTAATGCAAGTATATAAATTTTTTTTATGTTATTAACAAATTTCTAAGCTTCAATATTTTTATAATATAATTTTTGGATTGAAAAAGAATATCAAATAAATTTCTGTATGATATAAAAAAAATATTTAACATCCAAAGTTGTGTTTGATAATTCATAATATATTTTTCAATATCCGCAAAAAAGACTTTTCAAAACTTTAAGCAGATAAGACTGTGTAATTTTTTTTATTATAAATACAATCGTTACATTTTTTTGATTTATTTTGTTATGTCAAAGACAAACACTCATGCTAAATAAACATGATTTTCAAATGAATATTTTTTTTGAGTCAATAAATAAAATATATATGTTCAAATTTGTCATATAATGCCACATTTAATGCAAAACAATGTATTTTATATAGAAACAAATTTGATTGTATGAATATATCTTTTAAAACACGAAACGTAGCATATAATTATATCTTTTATAAACAATAGTAAAATTTCACGATAACTTTGTAAAAAAAAAGAAAAATCATAATATTATGTATTTAAATATAGAAAATTATGTACAATTTTAAATCAAAACGTTATAAAAGGTTTTTATCTAGGTATTTATAGACCCAAACAAATACAATCAATCTTTTATTACTAAATGAGATGTTTATATATCGATAAAGGCCATATTAAGTTTAATTCAATACATACCATGTTTTATATTATCAAATTTTATTTCTATATAATTAAAAAACCAAATAAAAAGAGATTCAGTTATGTTTTGATATTTTTTGTTTATATTTGAAATGATGCGATAAATAGCGTCAAAAAACATTTAGATGGCATTTTACAAAAAAAAATAATCTATTGAACACAATATATCTACAACCGATAAATATATACGACAGTGCATGAAAAAAAAACATAAAAATATGAACATTTATTATTTTTGATATTATATTGAAAATTTTTTATCTAAATGTAAATGTTGTATCTATTAATTAATATAAATATGTGCTGTTTGCACGCGCGCTACAATCTAGATTGCATTTATAAAACACTTGAATTTATCTATACTATAAATTCTATGAATAACATTAAAAATCCAAAACTTTCAAAAATTCATTTATTTGTTTTTTATATTAAAATTATCTGGATATATTTTAGTATATTAGAGTCTTTATAAAAATACAACCTTTTTATTATATTGGTGGTTTAAATTATAATTCATATCTTTTATGTATGTTTCCATGCGATTTTAGAAAACCATGCGCTTTGCATTATTTTAAAAATATAGGTAAATTATGATTAATGATAAAAATCGTTTTTGTTTGTAGTATGAACTAGAAATCATATAATAATTGATACTTATATTTATGATGTATATATAATAAATTTTTTAGGGCTTAAGATGTCAAACTGAATCAAGACATATATTCGAATTCTTAGTTTGAGAAAGACAACTTAACTGATAAGCCTTAAGCGAGGAGAGGGTAAATATATGGATATAGCTGATGAAGAAATATTGAAAGATATTTTTAATATTTGGTTCAAGGATTTTAACACATAATCTGCTTGAGAGTAATAAATTTCTATTAAAAATTAACCCATAAATAAATAAATATGAAATAATATGTAATTGCAAAATTTCTTTATTAAGTTTTATTGAAATAAATATTGTTTTAATAAAATTAAAAACAACTTTTATTTTTAAAAAATACATGACTGAAAATCAAAAACGCATAGCAATTTATTTATTTTAGAATTTACTACCGAGACTATCTCGAAAGGTTTTTTAGATATATAAATAAATAAATTAGAACCCATAACGAATAGCAATTAAAGATAGACAATATTTGCAGATACTTAAAGTGATATTTTAATGCATTTAGTTGACAATTTTGTCGTAAACTTTTAAAAATATATAAAAATTTTCATTGTTTTTAGTTTTTACTATTGGAGATACAGGCAATGATAAATAAATAACTTAAAAGCTCAATATTTGATTTACATAAATCCATAGAAAAAAAATAAGAGTGAGTGTAAGTCTAAGTTCATTATTAAAAAGCGAACTTTGCTACTCTATAATAAAATAAGTGTAAATTTTCGGCAGAATAAAATAAATTTTTTTGCTTTTTCATTTCTTTTGTGTCTTTTATTTTATTTATAGAGTTTTGATTCTGATATTCATTAGTAAATAAATGAAATTTTTGCTTTTCATTTATATTGGAACATACAAAATGAAATTCAATCCTTATTTTGTTTATCTTGTAAATAGATAATATGAACTCTATTTCTAATCAAAAACTATTTTTATATGTAATAGAAAGTCAAGCGATTTAAATTTAATTCAATTTTATTATAAAATGATTCATATTTTTGTTTAGTTCTCTCAAATATAGTTTTAAGGGTGTTTCTTATTTTTATACAGCCTGATATATGTTTGTATTTTTTTCAATATTACAAATATATTTTCGCTTCGCGATTGTAATTTATGCCGTTAGAATATTTACTTTTTAATCAAGTAATTATTTTAAAATCCTGTTCTTTATAGGATAAATCATTTTTTACTTTTATTTAACAATATTTCTAAAAATTACGTCACCACTTTAGATTTATGAATTTTCATTGATAAAAAAGTTATATCTTTTTACTTTGGCAAAATAAAAATCTTTGAATTATAGTTTTTGCCAATGGAATAAGTTTGTCGAAACTCCTAATAGAATCTTTCTTTCATATGTCAAATTTTGCAATGTATGTTTTTAAAATATATTCATCCCCAAAATATATCTATATGAAACAGGAATACTAATTGAAGCGAGAACATAGTCCTAAAAAACGATAGGGCTATCGAAAAAACTTGAATTAAAAAGTTCTAAAGGATATCGAGTATGCTAGTATGCTGTGAAATGAATGTGGATGAGTTACGTATATATTTAATATTTTATAGAGATTCGCTTCGCAAATTATGGTAAAAAGTAGTAAGATAATTAAAATAGCAAACGAATTTAGGTAAGTTCATGGTGTTTTGATTTCATAATAAATCAGAATTGTTTTTTTTAATGTTTCGCACATAAAAATACTTCAAAAAAGGAATATAAATTATTATTAATTTTCAGAGAGCATACAAAGAAATTCGAGTGTAAATAAGTTGCATATCGTTTATTTTTTTTTTCATGGTAAATTGAAAAAAATTATACAACTTAATATCAGCAGAAAGCTTGTGAATACATATATTCTATTGTTTTGGTAATCCAAGATCTTTTTATAAAAAATTCATAATGATCAAAAAATAAATAATCCTAGAGAATTAACTAAATTTTTATCTACTTTTTGTTCATTGCTTAGCTTATAATAAAACCCAAAATATCTTGATTTATAAATTTTAAATGATAATTTTACATATAATTTTTTATAATTACATAGTTATTCTAAATATTAAGTATACTTGATTTTAACGATTTTTCTGATTCATTAGATTAATTTTGAAAGTGACAAAGATATTGAAAATAATTTTCAGCTTTACTATTGCCATTTTTTAAACATTCAAATGATGTACCTGATAATTATCCATCCATATACTTTGCTCAAATAGATTTGGTTAAAATACTAAACAATTGGAACACATATTAATTATTGCGAAATAATTTAGCATTCTTCTGTTAGATAAAAATAATGCTCTAAATAAATGGATATAAGTGATTAAAAAATTTAAATATTAAATGAATATTAAAGAAGAAGGCAAAAATAAATACGATTTGGTGGAAAATTTTTTAATAAGGTTTGAGAAAAATGCTTCCATGTGAAATAGAGGATACAAAATATAAATGGAATGATGTTTAATAATAAGTAGGACGTATTCTAAGATTTTTTTGTTTATAATTTATTTTATGATCATATAAAATTATAGTTACAACCATTCTAAAATATCATTACCAAATTATAATAGAAAAGTAACATAATTATGTTGCAAGCCATGTTTTCGGTTAGTATTATTACAAATAACATTTAACATAATTCGTATTAGCACTTTACTAACGAATTTTCTATGCAGAATTATAGTTTATCAATATAAGGATGGTAATACATATTTTATTTGACTGTAACAATAAAAATAAAAATTCGTAGTTTTATATTGTAATTCAAAAAAGAAAGTAAAAGTAAGTTTTTATTTTTATCTTATGTTATCTATAATTATGATTTTTACGATAACTTTTTATAACAAATATTATACCATATGAATGACTTGGGATGGTTGTGGTTACAAAATATAATAAAAATATATAAAGGTGTTTAAAGCACAAGCTGAAGTAGAAGCATACATGCAAGCCCTAACAATTCACAATACATCAGAACAGATATCATTTGACAGATTAAGAGCAGTCGACTAAGATAAATCAATGGGAATGTGTCAAAATATGCATAAAGGAGCTTTGTAATATTCCTAATGGGCTGTCTACAGCTCAGTAGTTAAGAATCAATATAGGAAGAAACTTAACCCATAAATATGAATAGGTTTATATACAATAAAATCTGATGATTACATCGAATAACTTAATGCAGAACTAAAAATTATTCTCATTTTATCAGGAAAATCTAATTCTTAATATGAAGCTTCTTATAGACGCGTGGCAAGAGATTCCCGATATTTAATTACATTTATTTATAATACCCCGGGTAACATCTATTGAAAGAAAAGGTGTGCATTGCTAAACTAAAAATAGATATATAATATCCCGAGTATATGGTATAATAGACACCAAAAATTCGATATTTAGAGCAATGAATCATTTAATCTTTTAATCTATATGTATAGACGCAAATAAATAATTGAAATCTGTTTTTTTAACATTTTTTAAAATATGTTATATATACTACATTCATAGCTGTGGATATGGTTTTGTTATGTAAATATTCGGATTCGAATTTATATTACAAATGTTAAAAGTTCGAATATTCTTGACTCAAGGGCATTGAAAAATTATGAAATAAGTAATAAATGCTACTAACAGCAAGATGAACAGTAAACAGTGTTAGATCGAATTACATTAAAGATGATCTTACACAAAAAAAAACGTGATCGCTTCGCTGGTGCAAATCGAATTTAATTCCAAACGTAAGCTATCAAATTAAATTTATTATAATAGGGATGTTCCCCTAATGTTGACCCGATTGACATGGTTAATATTCTGCGCATATAGATAGAATTTTAAATTGGCTTCAACCAAGTTTTTAATGATTTTTCAATTTTTGATGGCAACAAAATTGTTGTGAGTAGAAGAAGATATAATTTCTCAAGATGATCCGAGATTTTGTGCATAATGATTCAAAATAAGAAACACACATCGTAATATACGTTCTGATATATATATAGCCATCGTAAACATATCGGCCACAGCAAATTATCAATTATTGTTAAATAAATTTTTTTATGCGTCGAAGTTATTTGTAATATGATGTTCATTTGAATTAAAAAATTTAAAATATAAAAAAAACTTAAAAAAAATGATTGTCATATAATTACAGTATTCTGAGAAAGTGAAACGTTACATGGGTTATATATGGTGCAATAAATATTTGATCATTTTATTATTTTATTATTTATAGACAGAAAAATCCTCTATTTTGAACTTTAAGAAGCATAAATCAATTGTATAAATGTAATAACAATGATATCGTACGCAAATCAATAACATGTAATTAATAATGATATAATATAATAAAGATAAGAGAATTATGATGCATTTACAATGTCAAAAGTACATGTGTATTTTATTCTGACTGATCTCGGTATTTAAAAATATAAGTAAATACAAAAAAAATACTTGATCAAAAAAGTATATATAAGAATAATGTATTTGATGCAATATATTTAGGTCTTTGAGTCAAAGATTACCAGTATAAATTACTCTTAATTTAAACTATAAACTACCTGTAAACCGATTCAAATCACAAAATATTTTAAATTTTATAGATAAAACACTATAATGACCATAAATACTTAATATAGTTTTTTCATAAAATGATGAATATCTTAATAAAATATTTTAATGTCCGCGTATAATGTCGTCATATAAGAATAGAGACAGCTATATGATTCATATATTATTTAGCGATTCAAGAATATTTCATAGTGTTTGGATTTTACCCCATCTTATTTTCTAAAAATAAATTATTCTATTTAAGTGAATCGTTGAATATATTTTTTGAAAGAAAATAGTAGATTATTAAAAAAATTTAAGATTTTATCCAGCAAAAAAAAACAGTTCTTATTCATGTTTACTTAATAAATGATAAAAAATCGCGATACATAATAATATTTATAAATTAATTTTTTCAAAAACTAAATTATTCTATTAAAATAATAATATGATATCTATTATCATATACACTAAAGATTATTATATGTACAAATTTAAGACGAAAATGCAATTTTTTTGATGTTTCGATTTATAAAATTCTAAATATTATAGATATTGCGATTACCGGTTAAAAAAATATAATATTCATTCCATATATAATATAATATTCATTCTATATAAAATATAGATTTTGTATCATAAAATAGTTTTCAGCAATAAATTTAGATACAGATATGTTATTATATGCCATAAATATTTATTCAAGGCTTCTTTTTGTACTTTCAGTCGAAATAATAAATTTCTATAATTTTTTATAAATTTAAATATATTTTTACTTCGTATTCAATCCACATCTTCATTTCACATAGAATGTCCATAAGAGCAATCCCATTGATCCAAAAATCATGTCGATAAAAAATATATAGTTTATAAATCAGATGTTTATATATTATTTCTATGCAATAAAGTGCGGTTTCAGAATTATTTATGCAATAAACATTGTCTTTTTATTTTTTTCACAACTTCTTTGAAGTAAAAGCTTTAATTTTATAATAACTTTCCGCTTCCAACTATAATATAGGAAAAAAGCTGTGCTGCAAAAAAATAGTTAACTTAAAAATGTGAATATGAATAAATAGTTAATCGGAAATAAAGATAATATAATCACGCATAAAAAACGGCCTTTATTTAAAATAGAGCTAATATTCTAAAATTCATATGGATAATATAAAATGACATAAACTCAAGATTACAGTATCTGATAAAATTACAAATTTATAAAATCCCGTATGCTAGAATCCCATTTATGTTTTATTAAAACATTCATCATAGTTCATGCATCTCTAATTTATGGAAATTGAATTATTTATATACTATGATACGCAGATTAGAATAAAATAATCAATATTATGGTTCTATGAAGGTCAAATACCAATCATATTTATTTTCATAATTTCTGTTTTATGTTGAAAATTATTTATAAAAAAATATTGTATCCATAATTAAAATTAAAAATCTCGGACGAGTAGAAGCATACATGCAAGCTCCCACACACCATAAGACACTTGAACGTATAAAATTTGAGACAATAATAGCAGTTGATACTGATAATTTAGGTGAAGATGTCAAAAGGTACATCAAGGTGTTATGCAATATTCCCAATAGGTTGACCACGTCTAAATTGATAAAAAGAACATTAAATCATACATATTTTAAGGTTTTTATATAGGCATAGAATTTATGGTAAAACAACTAAAAAATGCCCCAAAACACATGAACTTTATTTTATGAACTGTAAATTAGATTTGAATCGACATATTTAGTTTTTGTAATACATCGTTAAAAATTAACTGTTTTTAAAAATAATATAAAATTTACAAAGTGAAATAATTACAGATCTTCCTATTTTAAAATTAAATTCAATTTGTGTAAAGGATTTTATAATATGGGCACAAAAATTTTTTTACAAAATTAATTACCTTTCAAATTGTGTAATATATGATAGTCAAGAGAATTACATATAATGGACATCTATATCAAAGATATTCTTTTAAATTTAATATAAGGCAAATAAAATAATTATAAGTAAAATCATGTGTTCATGCTTACGAATGCATTTTTCTATTATAAACATTTCTTAATATCTACAAGTATTTTAGAAAACTGGAATAAAAATAGATTTAAAACAATCAAATTTTTAAATAATTTAATGGTATTTCATAATAAAAAATGTTCTAACTGTTAATATTTAAAAATAAAAGTAATCATATATAATTATCAGATTTTTGCTACAATATTTTTTTGGACAGTTAATTATTTTAAAAACAAATCTTAGTATGGTTGGGTATATTTTTGTCATATTGATCTAGTATAATTATATTCGCGCTATATTACAGATTATTATTGAAGGATTATGACCAGAATTCGCTAAAAATCAGTCACATATGATTAGATATAAACTAAAATCATATTAAAAAAAATATCTTATGAATTAAAACTTCTATAATCATTGTCCTATTCCAATTCTGTATACACAGCATAGAAGCGTAAGTTCTTTATTATTTTATTGTCTTCTGGTTAAAAAATATATTCAATGATCAAACGTAATTTATAAGTAGTGTGCACAATTTTCAGAGTCTAATATATCAGTTAATTGTTTAATAATTGAAGAGCATATGAAACATCTATCTTATAATAAAATGCGATGTGATTTGCTTTAATCACGTTAAATAATATTTAGATTCAATTTTTGCTTCTTAATTTACAGGTACTACACATATTTCAGAATAAAAGGAAGTAAATTGGGTGAATATTTATTCAGATTTTATATATAAAATATATTTTAATAAAAAACATCAATATTAATGATATTATTTCATGGCAATTATTTTATTAAATATATAAATAAAAGAACAAGATTTTACCGTTTTTATCTATAGAATTGAAGCCACTTAATTGAAAGGACTTTGTAAAGACCCGTGAATTATAATTTTTAGCATGAATTAAGAAATAAATATTTTATGTCTATAAAAATTAATATGTGACATAGAGCGATTTCTAGCCAAAATATATATTGGATTAAAATTAAACTTATTGAATATCTTAAATTGATATAAAATGTTTTTGTGAATTGGCTGAAATAAAAGAGAAAATCAAATATTTTCAAAACCAGTAATGTGCTTTCGGTTTAAAATACTAAGATAGTGCCGTGAATTATTGTATATTAATTTTATCTAAATCACTGAAAATTCCTTAAAAATAATCTATATAAGATGTAGAAACAAGCCTAGAAACCATAAGTAGCTTAAGATATCCAATATGTGTTACCATGTATAACTCATGGGACCAAAAGTGATGTAAAAAGTATAAAATATCTATAATGATGGGAATTTCAATGCATACACATCCAAGATAATAATCGATTAGATATTAAGTCAATATATTTAAAAAATTCATCATGCTTATGGTATTTTAATTAGGATTTTTGATAAAGTTACATTAATCAACTATAGTAAAATTTCCTTTTTATAAAATATAGCTTAAGAGATATTTTATTAAAAATACAAATTACAATGGCATCAGCAAATCAAATATATTTTATTTTTGGAAAGTTAATTCGTTAAATAATTTTTCATGGCTATGAATTACGAAAATATGAAAATATATTGTTAAAAAAAAATTATTTTTTGTTAAGGATCAACAATAATATTTATGTACCTGAAATTTATCATGGGTGCAAATTACGCATGTTAAATAAAATTACAACATTTTACATATATTATTCAAATATAATGCTGAAAAACTATATAACTTGTGCTTTAAGCATGAAGAATAAGATTTGAAGAAGTACAAAAAACATCAAAAATTAACAAGATTAATCGTGCTAGTTATATATTGTGTAAATTAAACGATACCTATTCATAGTATCAACATAAATAATTAAAGCTGTAGCCGAAGTACAAAAAATATCATGTAGAATAAGATTAGGTTACTGTATCTTATATGAACAGGTAGATTCTAAAATATTATTTTACAATAGTAATGAAATTTGTTGATAGAAAGCCCATAAAAAGCAATATAATATTTTCACTATATGCTTTTTTATGGCTAAAGAAAATACAAGCCCCTAAGTCGATTTAATACATCTTATTATTATATTTTCAAAATAAAACGTATTCAAAGTTCACAAATTATAACATTATATTTACTTAAACATGTAATTCTGATTTTTTACAGAGAATCTAAATTAATATATAAATTTTATTTATTTTGATTTACATTTTACGAGGCAAAATTAGATGAAAATATTATATAAATTTATTTCTCTGGTGTTAATTACTAACTAATTTCTTGAAAATTTGAATTTTATCTTATAAGCAGCTGAAAAATATTTTTTTGTGTATTTTATCATTTATAAAAGTATATAATTGCTTTTATTAATACGTTATACATTCCCAATCTAGATATAGCTATAATCTTTAAAGTCATGAAATTAAATTTACAGTGAAAACTCTTTTGGGTGTAAATTAGGATTCATTTAACGAATTACAACTGTTCTTGTACAAATTAGAATCTTAAAACTAAACATTTCATATATATTTTTTTGTAAAAAACAATGATTATTTGCTTTAAAAGCCTGTATTTGATAATAAATTGTTAAATACTGTATCGTAGTAACGTTTTTTTTATAAGCAATGCTAAAGCCAGATGAATAAATTTTTCAAATAAAAAACAAATTTTAATAAATGTTTCTAGTTTTTATTATGTTCAACATTTATGGTAGATATTAAAAAATTCATGCATTAAATATTATCTATTTATGGGGATATTTTACCATAAAACTAATAATCGAAAACATTTATATACACAGTAACTTAGTTCTTGTTTTTATATTAAAAAATTTTTCCTTAATATAATTTTATTTTGTTACATCTTCTTTATATATCTATATATAACAAAAAATATATGCATTCAATGTCTAAATCATTTTTCGCTTTTTCTAAATTTAATAAACGTGAGCTAAATTATGGCACAGTTTTGATCAGAATTCGTTATTGTCTATGTTTTGCGATTTTATAAATAAAATTAGTATTTTTAGTTATTTTATTGTAAAAAAATAGTAAACAATTTTAACCACATTTTTATCACTTATGTTAAAAAAATAATCAGATAACCTTGGTTTGTCTCTTTTTGAAAGGAAAAAATAATTTTATTTCTTTCTATATCTAAAATAGTATTCCCATTGAACAATTGCAGCGATTGACAAAATTAGAGACACTTTTGTTGTTTTTTCTTTAATTGCACGTAAAATTTAATAGCTTTTGTGTATTTTGTTTTTTATAAATGAAACAGCATATGAAAAAAGAATTTAAGATTGTTTGGATATATTAAAATACTTCTTGTATTTTTTAGGTCTATTAAATAATTATTTTAAAAATTTAAAGCTTTGCATATTTTGTCGGTGTCGCTTTTTACTTGTCATAATTAGTTGAAGTCTTAAATTAAAATATGTATAGTGCGAATTTACGTTTAATATATATAAATAACTTTTACCACTGTATATAATAATTTGATCTCCTTTATACATTTTATAAAACATTTAAATTTTTTTAAAATTTATTACACGCTGTAGATTCGCTTCAATCGAAAATTTTTATTGTGAAAAAAAAAGAATCTTAATACTATTTTTTAATAATATCAAAAAAATACAATACGCTATGATAAAATTTTCAGGTTATATATTCAACTCTTGAGAAAATCTCAAAAACACAATAAATTTATTTTGTAAAATTGAAATCTTATTTAAAGTATCTATATAAAACGTGTTTTAATAACTTCTATAAATAATAGAACTACAGTGCAACAATCATATAATATAAGCGTTTTTTTATTGAATATTTTATATTTTTACGGCGCAAATAATCATATAATCCTAAAAACTATTTCTTCCGTTTAAATTTTCTATTTTGCGTTGACGATATTTTATAAGGCAAAAGGCAAGGATTACATAATATTATTTAGGTTAACACAGCTAAATAATTGCTAGTAAATGTAAAATTATATTTCAATAGAACCTTTTTGATTTTCACGAGTTAATTTTATTGTTCTTTTGTTTCATGGATAATCTACACAATAAAAGATTTTTTCTGTTTGATATAAGATCCCAATGTGCATAAAATTCATTCCGAAATTTGATGGTTTCGATGAATTTATATATATTTTTTTTGTTTTTATATAACAAGTTTCCCTTTTTGGTTAACTTTTATATACTAATTACATGTGAAAAACTTCTTATCTACATATATGATAATCAGTATACGCTATTTGTTCATATACTTAATAGATTTACTAATATTAATCTATGTCTTTTTAAATAAAATCAAATAAAATTCATGATAAAAATCTACTTTTACTCTTTATTTTGCTTTAAGTATGTTTTCAATGCAAACAAATTTAACATATTTATTCAGGTGTAAATTTGAGAACTTTGTGTCATGTGCAATAAATTAAATAGCTATAAAGTTTCTGTGCATCTTACCCTTAGAGAATTTTTCCGTTATCCGGTTAAAAATATAAGGATTTAATTATAATTAAAAACGTAAAATGCAATTTTTTTTAAATAAATACAAATTATGCAAATGTTCATTTCATTTAAACTAAAAAAGAAAAATAACCCAATTTATAAGAAAAGATAGAAGAAGAGGTAAATAATTTACTATAAAAAAACAAATTGAAGATAGTTTTTACTTCTTTTTTTATTTTGTCTTCTAAAAGTTCACATCGGGAATTATTTTCGAAAAGATGACAGTGAATATTTTCTGAATTCAATATGACAATAAAATAGTAATTTTCTATATTTTTTTATTACTGAAATTGTAATTATAACAATATATGTAATTTATTTGCTAAAAAATGTGTTTTATTGCTAGGTATTTTTTACGCCTTAATAAAATTATTTTTTTCTTTGCATAATTACATCCATGAATGTATAATACAAAAATTTCATTTTCTTACTATAAAAGAACTAATTTTAGCCCGTTTATTATTGATATTTTTTAAAACTTATGTAAATGTGCAACAAGAAAAAATAGTTTATTTCTGACTATTGATTGCAAACAGTTATATTGACGTATGCTTGCAAAAGTCAAAGAAGAATATAAAACGATTCTCAAATTTTTAGATGAATAATTACTTCTTTAATAAAAACATCTAATAATAACTTTATAAAATCATAAATATTTTTTTTTAAATATCTGATATATAGATAACATAAGTATCCATAACAGTGACATAATCACATTAAACAGGTACTCTTGAACATATTCAATGTCGCTAAAAGGATAATTTTTTGTTATTTTTTTGCGGCTTCAATGAGACCTATTTAATGACGCAAAATCATGAAAGCGTCTGTAAAAAAGATAAAGTTAATAAATATATGCACATAGATTATATTCATATTAGATTTACGGTGGACACTTTTAGATATCTATTTTAAAGAATAAGTGTAGTTTATGTAAATACATTAGGGAAATGTTTGAAAAGATATATCAAGAAAACCGCAATATTCCCATATGACTATACCATCAGATTTTATATAATTAATAAAAATCAATTTAATCCATAAATAAAAAAACTTAAGTTTATCGATAAATATAGTTAAAGAAAAAAGCTTTGGTTTATATAACCAGACTTAACACATTGATAAAAGAAAGCCCTAATCTGTCATAACAGACAAAAAATGGCAATTAACCACTGATAATAGTAATAAAATTAGAAAACCAGTTCAATAATACACTTTCCAACACAGAAAACCACTTTATATTATTACATAAACTTTTTTCAAAAAATTCTTACTTATATTTTCTAATAACAAAAATATTTGAAAAAAATAGATGATAATGCAAACATAAAAATACCCATATTAAAATAAAAAAAATGTAAAATTTTATTCAACAGAGAGAACTCGACAAATTTTTCTTTAAGATGTTTATATGTATAATTTTATAGAATTTGTGATAAATTTGCTTTGTTGCAAATACTAAAAAAAGAAGATTTAGATAGCAGGATATAAAATTATAATATTTGTTCAGAAATATTTATCTTCATTTATATGAGATAGATTCTTTCTATTCTTTCAGCACATAAGCAGTAAAAAATCTTTTAACTATTATTTGTGTCAATTTGCACAGAAATAAAATTTTATATAAATAGAATATACATAAATCGCGTTACGCTATTATATAAAGAACGAACTATTGAAAAACAAATGCTTTTTTTTGTTTCTATACATAATTTTTTTGATGTTTACATTTTATATTTAGAAAATAGTTATATGATTGGCGGATCTAAAAAAAATATTAGCAGTGGAAAAACACAGTTTTTCAAAAAAATATTATACAAGTATAATGTATATTTACAAATGTTACTACTGCAGGCATAAATTTCTATGCTATACATATTGTGTTAAAACTTAATAAGGTTCTATTTCACATTTTTCATCGCGTCTTCCATAAGCATATCGCTAGATAGAATTTCTTCATTTCGATTCTTTAAAATAGAAATTCGAACAACAGAGGTTCATAATATTATAAATAAATTACTTTAGAATTATATTCTTTATAAATAATGATTCTGTAATCTATGATTTGTAACTATTAACAGAATATTTTTAGACTATTTTTCAATATTAAATATGCTTCAATATGTCTGCATTCATTTTTTATACATCATATTTTTCTACCATTTGATTCTAAATACAGAAAAGAGATAAAGAAGATGTAAATCTACGCAAAAACAAATATTGATATAAATATACACTTTTTTATACGAAATTTTCAATTCCCTGATTTAGTTTATGTAATTTAACCCCAAAACAAGATACATATGATAGTAGAAATATTTAACTGTTTTTAAAGTAAAGCCAAAAAAAAATCCATTAAGTTCTAGACATCTAGAAGATAAAGAAATATTTGTTATACACAAATATGTTCTAATACGGGGATTTGCAACAATACATTTAAGCCTTATATTCGCTAAAATATGCGAAAAAAATAACATTACGGCATGTAAAAAAAATTTATATTTAAAGTCCGTAAAAATATTTAATTCACTGTGAAAAAGCTAGATATTTTTTTAAGGCAATGGTAAAATAGATGTACAAAAAAATTAGTTTCATTTGATACATTTATAATTGTATCAAAAATATTGATAAACATAGAATATTGTAATTTAAGAATTCAATGTTATCTTGTCTTTTTTAATTCATTCTATATATTTTTTTAAGCGTACTTATGTACCGTAATATGATAAAAGTCACTTAATTATGATTTTTACGTAAGAGATTGATATAGAGCATTCAAAACGGTGTGTACTTTGTTTTTAATTATTACATAAAATGTTTATAATTCCTACATTAAAAAAAACATCAATGATTACCATTTGTTTCTTATTAAATATTTCATGTGTCAATGATATTGTTAATATATATATAAAACTTATTACCAATAATATATTAGAAATATCTTATTTCAACATGTCAAAAATACATAAATTCTCTATTTGTAAAATTTCACAAACCAAATGCCTTGTATGGATTTTGTTAGGATGCAGTATTTAATAAGACGTTAGTTACTGTTTTCTGGTTGCACGGATTTTACAAAAAAAAACTCAATATAACATATTCAAAATGCATGCATTTTATATTTGGTTTTTTAAAGCTTATTATTAATCTTAATATTTTAAAAAAGTTGGCGTGTTTTTTTTGTAATTTTAGACCTTTTGGCATTTATAAGTAAACAGTATAAAACGGATTACGAGATATTCCTTTCGACTTTTTTACCTATATATTCGATCTTCATCGGCTTTTCCGAGAACTTAAATTTACAAAGTATAAGTATGGAGTGACAAAAAGTTTAAAGCCTAATGTGATTTATGTGTGATTAAAAACTAAAGTTACATTGGATTTTATGTTTTTATCGTATTTCAACTAAAAACTTGTTTTTTTTATTGAATATATTTGGCTCATTCTTCTGCTCACATCCGCATCTTTAATATATTCATTGATCGATAATCTCTAAAAAGTTTTTTTTAGTGTTTTCCCTGATCCTATGGTTTTTTTAGCAGCTTCCGCTATATTTGACCCAATAAACTCCTTCATGTACGACTTATGATATTCTGTAACCATACAATCTTAAGTCGAAAGGTTTGATAATATTCGCGCTCTACATTAGTAAATAGGAGAAAGTTAGTTGTCTAAACCTTCAATTTTTCATAGCTTAACATTTATAACATTCATATTTTGTATAAAAATCGTTATTCTTATATATATATATACGTGCATAAGATTGTTTCTAATCATCAAAAAAAATGTTAGCTATAATTTTTATGATGATTTAATATGTATTTTTATCTCCATCGAACTTTATAGGTGCTGGTTAATATTGATTTCTTCTCAAACTGTAATATAGATATTTATTTTTGATTTTGACTGGTTTTTTTAAAAGCATAAAGTTTATTATCTTAAAATACAATATTGCGTTCGTGTATAAATTTGGCCAAGCATTCCTTTACATTAAGTTGCTAATTGTTTTTGATTTTTACATGTTTCCTTACAATCATGACATTTTGACTAATCTCTTTTTTTTTGTTCATCTTAAAACAAACACAATCTTGCTTCTTTTTTGAACTTAGCTAACTTATAGATCTGGGTATTATAATAATTGAGTTGTTGTAGATGCTAAAAAAATTTTAAATACCTTTTTATATCTTTTTTCTATGCATTTAACATTTTTTTTGCTACAAATTTAATCTATATTTATTTTAATTATCATTGTTATATATAAATAAAATATTAGTTTAACAATGATCATTGTTTTTTCCAATCTTCCATAATGTATTGAGTGCTATAATTGGTGATAATCTTTTATTGTTTGCAAGTGTCTTTTCATGCTTAAAGTCAATTTTATGCATAAAAATTTAAAACGATATAGCCTTATTTTTATCATACTTTTTTTTAATACTATTTTTATGTTTTTCTATCCTCAAGCATATAGATCCATTCTCTTTAAAAAAAATTTTCAACAACTCTTGTAGCAAAGTCTTTTGTTTCATATCCAAAAACGCCAATATGATGGTATTATATGTATATTCTGTCCTGATTGATTATTTATAAAGTTTTTCTATTAACGTTCGTTTTCACTATATATGAAATCTTCGTTATAATTTCTCTAAAATATAGTAAATGTTATATCTTTTTCCACTGATATACTATCTTTATGTACCCAGAGGTACAAAGATCCAACTAACCTAATATTAATCCGAACAATTAAACTTAACGTAAATTGTTTGTTGCAGACTTCATTTTATTTTTTTCTAGTTCATGCAATAGAAGAAGAAACGGTTTTTTTAGTCATTTTTTTTATAAAATGTGGAGTTGGTGATAGCATCACAACAATAAATTAGAAATGATTTGTTATATAATTCAGTTATTAGTTATAAATTTCAACTGAATTTAACGTTAATTAAATTAAAAAATAGATCCATTTACAAAGCAAATAAGGTTGATACGTTCTCATAATGTCATTGCATCGCTTTTCTACTTTGTTTCATTTTTGTTCTTTCTTGCATAATAAAATTTCCATATACTCGTTATCACCCTTATAAGGCTGTATTCCTACCCATTATGATCGAGTTTTGACAAAATAAAATAAAATAGAAATGAAAAAGACCTCATTTTGCTCTGCGTTTATACATTTAGAATTCAGTTTTTATTGCCGTGTTTAGTAGCTTTTTCTACAAATCCTTTACAAGTCGTGCGGTACTAGTTGATTTATAGACAAAGGATAACGCTTTCCGCTTCTAAATAATAAAATATCTCCAAGATTTTAGTTTCTATTTATAAATAAGTTTCATATAGGTTATTGGTATATAATACAACCAATTATATTAGGTTCTTATGTAATTATATTTATTTTTTCTTTATAAATCCATTCATTTCATATCAGTGTTTTCTTCAAAATTGACTCAACAATATTATCGTAGATTTAAATGTGCAAAGATGTCATTTCCTTATAAAAATTTAGATCACCTCAGCCCCTGCTTTTTTTTATTAGGCCAGTAGTTAATAAATTTTTATAAATTATTTTTAAAGTAAACATATACAGAAATAGTTTCTGTATACAATAGAATCGAAAGAAAACTAAGTAAATATCTTTTTAACTTATTCGACCATAACTCTGCATCAAATTTCCCATCAGCTTTTATTATTTTTTTCCTAATATAAAAATTTGCGATGCAATATATTTCATTGTTTTAATATTGATTGTTTGTCTGCTAAAATTCCTATTTTAATTTTTAGGTCTTTGTGTTTTATTTTTATACGTATTTTGTATGCAGTTTTTCTATTTGTAACTTATAGTAATCTAATTTTTGGTCGACGATTTTGAGATAAAGTCGTATAATCTAACGCTGTTTATAACGTTTTTTTTGTGCTGTTGATTCTTGTGCTATAATTAAGCTCACATTACGTTGGATTAATGACAGTATTTTTTTAATTTTGATTCTTACATGAGAAAGATTTTTTTTAGATGCTGATTCTCTTTTTTGGTAAGTAATCATAAGAAAACTAGATTCTCTGTAATATATTGGAAATTACTTGTATATTTAGGGTGTTTTCGACGGCAATTCTCTATTCAACAATATATAGATATTCTATGACTTACTTATTTATTTGTGAGATATTATTTTCTTTGTTCTTTTAAACATACAAATCTTAGAATAGCCACATACAAAATATTTATTTATGGGCTATATTTATAGTCGTAATTTTAGTTTTTGTTCTCAGGCACAGCTTGCTTGATACTCTGTACACACAGTGTATTTATACTTTCGGCTATCTTCTCCTCTCCACAGTCTTCTTCAATACCCCTCCTTCTTTCGAGACCTATTAATTCAAGGGTTTTTCTCAATCCCAATGCCACATACAAAATATTATATATTTTATCATATTGCAAAATAAAAAAATTTATCTGTTCAAAATACTCACAATTTATATTTTTTCTAAAATTTCGCAATTGAATTGATCTTCGGGTTGCCGTCATTTCTGTCTACTATAATATCATGTCTAGCTTATGTACTTTTTTTATATAATAAGACATTATTTTCTGTCAACCAAGGCGTATATATTCTCAAAGCGTAATCGGATTGATTTGTAATTATCTTGAATAAAAATTTACCTTGAAAAGAGCATTTATAGAGTTGATCATTTACTAGAAGAACAAGTTCGTATATATAAATTTATTTTCTAAAGTGTTTTCTTCATTTATTACTCTCTTGGTTCTTTATAAAATCAATTATTTGAATTACTACTATAGTTCCTCAGTCCTGTTCTTCTGTTTCAACTATTGATTAAACTATCATAACCATGATAATATACATATGTACAAGTTTTAATACGAAGATGAAGCTTTTAAAAACAAAATTATTGAATATATGACGAGAAAAATATTGTAAGAAAAGTAAACGGTAATTAGTTCAGATACAAAATTTTCATATTATATAAAACAGGCTGTTTTGCATTTTGTAATGTCTATAGCAAGACATTAATTTTACATATACTATTGATATAAGAATAATTTATTATAGACGGAAAAGGAGTCAATATATAGGATAAAGTTACTTGATGTGTATAATCTATATAAAAATGGAAGATAGCGTATCACAAATATGTATACCATTCTATAAATCCCTTTCTATGAAATTATATATTCAATTTTTAAATATGGTGTAAAGGCTTGTCGAAACACTAGTTAATAAAAGTTTAACTGGAAATTATTAGACATTATATCATAAGAAATCATATAAAGATATTTTTCGTGGGTGGATTGCATATTTTTTACAATGTATTTTTATGTTTTATTAGGCTTATTACTGACATCTCAATGCTTATTTATTGCTAAAAAAAGACGTTCAAATCATGTTTTCTAAATAAGTGATGCGGTGAATCAAGGCTATAATCACCCATTTGGATACTAAGTAAAATATTTTTTAAATATTCGTAATAGTCTGATATAATGATACTATTGTGCATAAATTATTTAAAAAAATTGCGAATCCATATTTTCTTCCTTTTCTATTATACTATATTAAATTGTTATAATTATTTAAATTATTCAATATCTTTTTTCCGTGATTTTTGTTACACTTAAAGTCTTAGATCATTAAAAACATATTAATAAATGATGATTCTAATGGTTATATTTTTTTTAATAAATATCATCCTTACATTAAAAAAATCTAGAATATTTTTTCAATCTTTTATTTTCTCTTAAAAAATAGGTTTTCTGTTCTTATAAAACATTAAATAAATTTAAATTCTTGTGATATTCCGCAGCAACAATGATGACATGCATTATACAAGAATAAAAAAATTCAGCGATAAATTTATTTTTTAGTTTTTGTAATATAGTTATGTTGGGATATCTACATTTTTTATATATATTTACTTCGAGTAACCGGGTAGGTTTGTTCTAATCAATCGATTATCAGATTATTGGGATGTTTAAATATATTCTGTTATTCCTCTTTGTTTAAATGTGAAAACGGATTGATATTAGATGTTTTTCTATAGCTTTAATTACATATGCGCATAATTTGGTCTGAAAGTGAACATTTTATTTGTTGAATTTATAATAGTCAAATTAAATTTCGTTCGTATCACCAAGAAAGTTTAGTAGAGCCCAAATTCTTAAAAATAATTTAAAAATAAAGATTATCATTAAAATTATAATAAACTATGCTTATGTGGCCAACTAAATATCATTTGGTTCTTTCGGAGCATAGATTTAAGAGTAATGTTTTTTTAGTTTAATCATATAAAATTGCTAAAGAATGTGTGTCATATATTTAATGGGGTGTTCTAATGATTAATAAACTAATTTAATAAAAAGATATACTTTAATTAGGGCTTGGAATACATTGATAGGGTATATTAGTTAATATTAGTCCGATTGAAATATTTAAAGTAACCAATATTTGCCTTTTATTATCTTTTTAGCTTAGTAACTCTTGATTTTTCCATAAAAGGCTGCAAAATTCGAGTTTTTTTTGATTTGAGGATTATACAATAATAGTTCACATCCGAACTTTTTTGGTAGTCAAATTTATATTATATATATTTTTTTTGTTCTTTTATCCTCTGGATATATTTAAGATCTTTGAATTTAAACTATCGCCTTCAAATTTTTTATTATAATCAAAGACAGTTCAATTTTTTCTATCGATAATTTTTATAACATTTTATATAAACATTTTCAAAGTCCATTTCATTATATTTAAATTTAATTCTAGGCCACCCTTTTCAATTAGATTTTTCTTGTGTAATTGGATATGTTTATAAGCTTACTACGATCAGAAAATTACATGTATTTCATCAAATATTTTAACCTTCTGTTTTAAATATATTACTTAAAATGATGATCTACTTTCATTAGTTTGCAATAACAATTAAGGGCTCTTTGCTTTTTAAAAATCTTTATCACACATATTTGTATTCTTTAAAATCCAATCCTTCAAGAATAGACGACAAGAGTGTAAAAATATTTCGTAAAGAATAATAAAAAACTACAAACCTGTCGAGGTTAATAAATAGGACATCCCCGTGAAATACTTTCCTGCTGCTGTAAGATGGCATTGGCCAGAGATTAAAGACCTCTCACCAGGTGAATTGATAAAATTGATGAGAAGCTTTGATTGAGAAAATGGGGTGTTACATCATGCCGATACAAATGTAATTTAAGTTTTTTTTATACAACTAAGGCGTGCAAAAAAATTTGTCAGAACATGTTCATCATTTGCTCGAATCTTTAATAAATTTTAAAATTTAATCTTCAATTTTTAAAAAATATATAATTAATAATCTTTTTTACTCTACGCTTCTTTCAAACTTTTTTTTATCATTAATCTGATTATAATTATCCAATAAATTTCTAATTATTAAATTTCAAAATAAAAGTCACATCTTAAAAATAAATGAATATATGTTGTTGTGATATGATATATAACATTTAATTTGAAAAATACCTAAAAAAAAATTATTGAATAAAAATATGGTCTTTATAAGCTGGTTTTAACGAATACTTTTTTTAATATTAATCAGAGTTTAAATTATACAGAAAATAATTAAGGTTGCAACTGAGATCATTTTCACAAAAGTATGGATTATATTTTATTAAAAGATTTTTTTTAATACGTTGCTAAATGTAACAAAATAATTTATTCTGTCCATTTATATACCTTACTTTATATAATTATATCCCATGATTTATTAGATAAATTATCCCATATTTATTATAAAAAAATATATTTCATCTGCCATGGCACAAATAAATGCTGTCAAATACAATTTATTATTTTAAGGGTTTATTAAAATCTCGATGTATAAAATAATAACATCTTTAATCAAATATATAAGAATTCCGTTAAAAATAAGAACTTTTTAATAAATTATTCAAAAAAAAATTACTACAAAGCACTAACTACATACCTTTTGATCATAAAAAACCAGCTAAGATATATGTAAAATTTATAATTTATCTTTCCTTTGCGTAAATTCAAATAAATCCCCAAAAAAACCCTATTTAATATTTAAATAAAATTAAATTTCCATGATAATATTTTTGTTTTATTACCACAGCAAAGAAAATA
Organism: Rhyacophila brunnea; assembly: GCF_057557595.1. Taxonomy (NCBI): domain Eukaryota; kingdom Metazoa; phylum Arthropoda; class Insecta; order Trichoptera; family Rhyacophilidae; genus Rhyacophila; species Rhyacophila brunnea. The sequence continues at coordinate 89,766 of NW_028232778.1, forward strand.
TACCGATTTTTGGCGCTATGAATTTGAAGTTCTAAAAATATAAGTAATTCTGGGCTAATATTTTCTAATAAAACATAATTAAAAGATGCAAATAAAATGTAGTTTTTATTTCTAAATCATATAATTTTTTTTAATCTCTGTTATATTATAGTACAGCATTTATTTTTATTAGTATAGTTTTTTCTTCTTAATATTTTTTATGGTTAAAAAACGATGAAGGTCACAATTAAAATATAGCTATTATTTTTATTTTCTAACAGATTGCATTTTTATATTATCATTTAACAGTAAAGATTAAGACTTGCAGCTTTATGCAAAGTTTTTCTGCCATTAATAAATGTTAAATATAACATTGTGCAAAATTTTTAATAGAAAAAATTACATGAGGATAAAAACCAAAAATTAACCTTTGATTAGATTATATGAAAACAAATTGTATGTAAATTGCTGTAACCAGCTTTATTTCATTAGAATTAAATAAAATTTATTGATTAATTTATAGAAAGTAGATCAAAAAAAATTTTACTCAGTAATTGCTAGATATTATTAATGATTTTCTATCTTTAATTTTTATTTTACCAGAAAAAAACGTATATAATTTATACGGAAAATCTTTGATTTCAGTCCATTTTTAACTTATGCTGATAGTTTCTCATTTTTATTGCTTTTTTATATAAAAAACAATAAATTTCAGAAAAATTATAAAATAATCTCTAGTTATCATACTGCATTTTTATATATAAAAAAACTAAATTTATAATTTCAACTGACAATATTTTAGAAATTTAAAAACGTTAGGAAGATAAAATATGTCTGTAAATATTTTTATAAAAATAGGTGCCTTAAAAGTTTTATAATAATATTAAAGCTAATAAAGAATCATACCTGTTATTAAAGACATTTAAAAACATTTTTTATGAAAAAATACGTATTTATGATTTTTATAACAATTATTTATATTAAAATAGATGATGTGATCAATATAATAAAAATTATTATAAGATATATTTCTAGTTTTACAAAAAGAATTCGCAGATGCAAAAGTATACCATAATAGTGCTTAATAAAAAATAGTGTACATTTTGAAATACGCCACAATTATGTTACGAAGGATACCTGTTTTTCGATATGCTGATATTATTTTTGTTTTTTAATTATTAAATTTCATTAAAACGATCTTTGTATCGCTTTATAGATCAAATAAGGTTAAATTAGATATAAATAATTTTGTTTGGTAATAATTAAAATATGAATCATAAACATAAATGCTAGACATTTAAAAAATATAATATTCAAATTTTATGATGGTTTATATATAACAACAAAATATTATTTTAAATTTACTATTAGAAATTAACAAGCATAAAAAATATATTTGGACTGTATTATAGTTATATGTAAAAATCTGGATTGTTCTTTTTGTTATTTTGTACATTTTTATATTCAGAAACAATTATAACTGTAAGATTTATTTCATTTCCGAAATAATAAACACTTTTTATGTAGTTTGATGTGCTCATTGGCAAACAGTCATGGAACGATTGAATTCCATATATCTTTGGAAACAAATTTACAATATCTTTGCCTCTGGAATAATTTTAAGATAGCTAATTAATTATTACAGTCATATGAATAACTTTTCACGTCGATCTACTGTTTAAAAGCACATTCTTTAAAATAATAGAAACACATAAATTATAAATGTACATAAAGAATAAATTATTTTATATTTCGGAAGATAAAAACACCAATTTGCGCATTAAAAACATACAATTATGTAAATTTGTTCTATTTTATACTGTTAGTCATTGATACAACAAAAATTTTTGTTTCGGTATTTTCAAAGTTTGTGGATCTAGATCAATTATGAATTTATTATTGATATTAAGCTGCGATGGGTAATATAGTTTCAAATACATGTGGATAATTTCGGTTTTAAAATCTTAAACTTTTGTATTTTCTACTAATCTATAACCATCTTAAATAGAAGAATTTAATTAAAATATTCATCTTTCTGTTCTTAGTCATGTTCAAATTATATGTAAGCGTTGAATATTGCTACAAATTCCATAGCAATATTATTCTTGGTTCTATCTATGCCAAAAGATTTAAGAGATGGGCATTTGTGTTTAAATTGGTCATAAAATCAAAAGTGACACCATCTTATATTATATGATTCAACATAAAATGTGTTCATTTAATCTTGATTCATGCCTTTGAAATAAGTTTTAAGCTTCATCATTGTATTCTAAGTATCTAAAAAGCAATATTCCTTTATTCTGCAAATAATAATATTTCTTAGCCTTTCCAAGTTAATTTTGTTATCATTTTTCTTTGTTGCTTCTATCGATGCACTTTACATTTTAGAGTACTACGGCATCTAATCTTAATTTTTTTACATCTTCGTATCTAGTTCGTCTATATTCTTTTTATTTGTGGAATAATATTTTCTATCTTACGTGTTTATATATTGGCTTGTAATTATAAATCTTGATTCATAATTTCTTGGGGTTTCCTTAATAAACATACATATTATTAAAATAAGATCACGTATTTCTTTCATCAAAATTATGGAATAAGTTTAATTATATTGTATACTTATATGCTATTTATCTTCTTCAAAGATGTAGTTTAATCGATTACAATATATACTCATTATATACATTGAGTTCTATCATAGTTTAAAATAAATATGCGCTCAGATATTTTTATGATTTACAATTGATAATTATTGGTAAGTTTCTATTATAATACGATTTTATCACATTTGATTTTTTAGGACTGATTTGTTGAATAATTTTTTTTTATTACAATTCCTAAAATAAACCTTTTTATATAATGCTGGTTATTTCCTTTTATTTTTAACAAAAAACCCTTTTTATGCGCAATAATATAGAATTTTACTCTAATTACTAGGATCAGTCATTTAATACTCTGGTTATATGGGACATATTTACCATAGATAGTAAACCAATAAGCGGAAGATCTAAAATTTCCTATATATAGTATAATATTTTTGATTCTACGCTTAAAAAAAATGTTCATGTGAACTTATTTAATGATAATTCTGAATTATGAACTATAATATATAATTCGAAGGTTCATCTATTTTTCATATGTTATAATTGAATGTATATATATTTAAATTATAACTTTAGATTAAATCTAGAAGCATTTGTGCATGTTAAAACGCTATATATGACTAATTTTTTTTATTAAAAAAGGTCACTTAGATTCCAATTTATAGACTTTAAGGGTAAATAATAGTTTCGAATGTTACAAAAACAGTCAGTAGATATTATCGGATTAAAATAGCATTAGCCTATATATTAATAGTTCTTATTGAGTATAAAATATTTAATACCCACAGAACAAATATGAAATAAAAACAGCGCTGGAAATACTATCTAGCTTTATCTTAAGTACAAAAACCGATTTTAATATTTAACCTGTATCTCAATAAAATCCTTATACACTATTTTTAATTTGAAGAAAAATTTGATCATATTTATAAATAATGTTAACTGTGGCTAGTATTAAATATGAAGCGTCAACAAGTAGGAAAAAATAAATTGTAACTCTTTATAACATCTTTAATATGCACAGAATCAACTACTTATATATACATCAATGTCTAAAGATTTTTTGTTTTTGATTTAAGAAATTTATTCTTACACAATTTTATGGTTTTATATTACATTCTTTGACTAAAGACTTGTAATAGGTATAACATCTACGCATAATATATTTTTAGACATGAAATATAAAGTTTTTACAAAAATTTAGCACAAAAGATAATTAAAAAAATTGACCTAAACATATAGCTTAAGGTATAACTTTTATTATCTTTATAATATAAGATAGAGATTTATTATGATAAAAAAAAATTCGTTGCTTGACGTGATCTTGTTTTGCGTGATTTTTTTGTGATATTTTTAGTTATATTTAGCACTAACATTAAAAATAAGAATATTAATGATATATAAAAATTAAACATATTTTCAAAAATTTAAAACAACAACACAAGTATTTTTCTTATTTTATACTAAATCATGGTTTCATAAAACACAAATATAAAGCTTATTTATTGAAAATTTGTTGTGAGATTTAGATGTTGTGAAAATATGTTTTTTAAAATATTTTATTTGCCTATATAAAATATAAAATTCAACAATAAAATAAAAATAACTAAATTTTATCTGCAATATGTAATTTTTATAAGTGTATGATGTTCACATTAAGCAGAATCTAAATTTTAGTATATGTATATATATTTTCAGGCATGCACATAAAAATACAATATGATGTACGCATTATAAAACTATTTTATTATAATGATATTAAATTTTTAAAAAATTATTTTTTGCATGGCTAGCATCAAATTTTTACAAGACTTATAATTTTTTCTTGTAAAAAAATATACTATGCATGACAATAATATTTTAGTTAATATTTTTTTTTTACAAAATATTTTTTAGATGAAAAAATTTTTTTTACATAACTTCAAGTGTTTGTACTTCTATTTCTTTTTTTTAGAGTCTAAAACATAAGGTAATGTATAAAACCCCTCGGGTATTATCTAATTATTCTAAAACAGCTAAAAAATCACTATATATACTAAATTTATTTTTTTTCTTCATGCTTATTATATAAATATGGACTATAAATAAATTCTAAACACATGTAACTAGTAATATTTCATGGTATTTTATTATTTCCGTATCGAGCAAAAAATCATTATAAAAAATTTTGCATTTTTTTATAAATAGATTATAAAAAATGCTGAATCATTTTATAAAAATAACGTTTTTTCCATTTTATAGAATTATCATTGCTTAAAAATTTCTTAAAAACTTTAGACCTATCTTGAGATATTGATTTTATTACATATTTATTATATTTTAATTTTCTATTGATATTATCGTCTTTACAAAAACTATCACAAAATAATAATAATAAATCCCAAAATCGCATAAACTTTTTTTGTATGCGTATATAAAACTAAGATATGATTTTTTGTGGTGTATAATTTAACTATGTCTTTTTAGGATTTGAGAAAATATAACACAGGCATAAAATCCAACTCTAATGCGTAAAATTTATTTATATAGTTCGTAACTTATTTAAAATATCGCATATACCATCATGCCAAATGAATTATATTATTAGAAAAAATTATATGCTTGGCAGGATACAATTTTTTTTATCCATAAATTAGGCATTTAAAAGATATAATTTTGCTATTTTGCATAAAAAAAAGAAAAAAGCCATTTTGTGTTAGATGTGACTTTTTATACTGCATTTTTATGACAATTGTTACCCATCGGACAAAGTTACAAATTAAAAAATGAATAATCACTGATAAAAAATTAGTATCTGTCATAAAATAAATGCTGTACGCTCTATCCGATGCATATAAATCAAAGATCTATTTGATAGGAATATAAAACAGAACAGTACAGAAATAGCAATAATTAGATATGTTAAAAAATTTGAATCCAAGAAAATATGCATATACTCTAATGGTCTTAAATTGTTCTTGCATATTTATATCATAGTTGTTAATTTAATATTTTTCTGAAGAACTTTCATATTTTCTTCGATTTATATCACCTCTAGAAGTGAACTAGGTTTTAAAACAATGACATATGCATTTTTGCACTTATGAAATTGCTTTAGTATATGTTTTTTTACGCAAATTGTATTATTATTTAAAAGCATTCAGGTGATGATTATATATTTTAGAATAATAAATAAATTTATATTTACATAAGACAATATATTTATGCTCGATTTCACTTAAATAAAACCTTTCAAAAAACATTCATAAAGACTATAATCAATCTTATAATAACTGTTTCCTATTATAAGATAGAGATGATATTTTTGTAATAAATCATTTCACATAAATATGCAAACTGTAATATATTTAAGAATGAAACTTATAAAGACTAAAAATCCAAACGAAGAATGATAAATAATTTATATTATTAGAATAAAATATGTGACTATAAATAAGATAATTCATATTATATGCAAAGCCGAATTGTGTATAAATTGAATACATTTATTGAAATCTTACAAGTTTTGTAATATTGAGATTCAGGCAATTCCAATTCGAATGTAAGGGCTTATCTGTTTTAAGTAGATAATAATTAAATGTTTTTGTTGGTGAATATCAGTCATCAAAAATGATTACGAAATTAAAATTGTAGCCCCCGATACATCAAATCAGCAATTACATATTTCAAGATCATACAAAAAGACTTTAAGCAATTAAAAACATTGGGTTCGTTTTTATGCAGTCTCAACACATGAGATCGATTTGATAATATGAGGCGCAGTCAATATGTTACAAAGGTGATATTCTCGGATTAAAAACATTTAAAATAATTACAAGACTTTTTTACACTGTAATCATTATAGTCAAACCTTCACGTGTGATATTTTTGCTGTAATACATAATTATAATATAAAATTTACATTTAGAAATATTATCTACCTATTAATTACTACTGAAGCTATATTCTTTCATTGCCAAAATATAATAACTTCTTGTAATGAATTATGGGTTGGATTTATTTTTATTAGACAATAACAATAATAAGGTTGTATGAATCGATTCGAATTATTATTTTTTGTTTAAACAAATAAATTGATATAATCTAATTAAACGTTTTTTTATGTCATCACAACAATTAAAAAAAATCAGAACATTATTTATGTAAATAGCATTGAGATAGCTTATCCGACAAAATATTAGGCTTGAATCATGGTCTATCATTTTTGTATTACGGGTGATAATTTAAAGTATAGATTAAAATAATTATTAAATTAAACGTAATAATCAATAGAGAATAAAAAATTCATTTTATTATTTTACATTTTCTAAACATTATCATATACAAAAATGCTACAAAATCGAGTAACCTGAAGTATTAACTTTGTAGACATATATATTATATTTTGACAAGTTCATAGACTATTTGATCTTTCGATATCTTTTAATATCGTATATTTGCATGCAAAGATTTTGTAACATAAATACCCCTTTCAATCATTAGCCAGATATTAAGACGGTTCAAATTCCCAAGCCTAGAAAATTCTCGTAATACACTTATTATTTGCCACGATTTTGAGGAAAAATCAATCGATAGTACAGTTAAAAAATATACATAGCTGTTGATAATTTTAGAGGCTGTGTAAATATATGACAAAGGAGAATTAAAAGTCAACTTAGATGGTGGATATAATACAAATATAATTTTTATTGCTTAAATTTTTTTTGAGCATGCTTTGACTTTTAGCATTGCTTTTAAACGCATAAAATCAGATAATTAATAGAATGAATGTATATAAATCAATTTTTTTCTTTTTGCTTCATCAGAAAACAGAGTCAATTTTGTATACTTTCAAATGGTACAGAAAAACATATTTTCTATTTTCTAACATATAAACAAATTTAGAAAATTACAAGAATAATATAAAGGCTACATAAAGGATCTTAAAAATAAATAAAAACCTCCGTGCTAGATAAGTAATATTTTTATGATTAAAAAACGAAATGCTTCAAAAATAAAATAAATTAATCTAAGAAGATACCTAAAGTCTAATATTGCTTATTTTAAAAATCAAATGTAGTTTGTAATTCTATTTGACGTGTACAAATAATTTAAAAGGATTTTATCACATTTTATTGCTTAATTTTGCGGTCCAATATATTAGGTTCATATATCGAAGCCATAAGATCATCATAAAATAGCATTGAAATGAAATTTCTTGCCTATCTATCATTAAAAAATTAAAAATTGCATATTTACTAGGTATCTTAGCACAAAATTCATGGTCAATGCGTTATTTTACATACTATCTGTTTAAAATTCGAATCTGCTTAAGAGTGAATCACCGATAAAATTCATGGAACATTAAAGCGTCAAATATTAAGTTAGAAAAATATATTTTCTTTTATGTTGTTTTACTTTATGAATAATAATACCTATAAATTTATTAAAATACAATATTTTTATGCTAATTTAAAACTCTAGTACATACTATGTATTTCGTTTTATGATTATCATAACAATCATGGTTATAAAATCATTATATGACTTTTAAACAACGAGAATCTAATAAAATATTATTTATAAAGAAGGCTCCCAGCAAAAAAAAATCTTATGCTGATATTCTTTATTTTTAATATTTGTTTTACATGATGAAACATAATAGCTTTGGCTTTCATTATTTAAATACTTCTATTCGAATAAATATAAAAAAAAGTCAGCTAATTCTATTTTGGACCATCAGATAATTACCTTAGAAATCCTAGTAATATCATCAGTTTTTTTATACAATTTAATAATAAAAATTTGCTCTGTAGGTAAGAACAAAAATATTTTTTACTGCTGGAAAAATGCCCTCTTCTGGATTATAAAATATTATATTAAAAAAAAATCATCCTGAAGAAAATTTATAAATTATTTCTAATTTTTACATTTTATACTGCTAAATAAAGAAGACTGATATTTTTTCAGTTGACTTGAACTACGATTTTTTGTTACTTTAAATTTAAAATTACGAAATAATTGTCAAAAAGACTTTTTATGTTCTAATGCTACAAAATGGCGGGTTCATCACAATATTTTCTGGAATTTCGTATAATTTCTTATTGAAGTCAAATGCAAAATTATATGCTTATTAAATCAATATTACATCTTTTACAACCAGATTTCAATTTTTCTGCCTCGTATATACATTATACTTTCTTGTCATATATCATTTATTTCTTTATTTTCTTTTATAAATAGATTAGCAATAAATAAACATAAATGAACGTAATTTAATCGTAATTAATGACTTATACTATAGGGGGAATGTTTCATGTAATAATATCAAAATATCAAAAGTGCATAATTAATTATGGAGAAATGATTTCTTTGGGTTAGTATCTTGTTATTCAGTAGTCTAATATGTCAATACTATATAAATCGAAAAAAAATACAATAGAAAACTTTGCGAAATAAAACATACGGTTTAGTGCATACCCTATATTTCAAAATTCAAGATTTAATGAAGAATACTATCATTTATATATACACTACATAAGAAATGTCTAGAAGAATTAAACAAATCTAGCACAAATATATATAAAATATATTGTTTGAAAAAGTCTAGAAATTGTTTTTTATAAGATTATGTTATAGAAAATAGAGTATAAATCTTCTCTTAATTTGAAAAAAACTGGTTTTAGCATAAAAAATCTTAAGGATCAGTCAAAAATATAGAAACCTTAGAAAATAGAAAAATATTATACAATGTCAAGCTGGCGATTATTTGATAGATATTTGAAAGATATATTATTATTTAAGGTTAATATAGCTATAAGAAAATTTATAAATATTTTAATATGATAATTTTACGTACGAAAATTCATTTTGAGCTTGAATTTGTACTAAAATTTAGTCTAATATTTTACTCGTATATAATAAACAGTATAGTGACTGTTTTTTAAACATATCTTTTAACCTATTTGCTGATAGACCATTTTAATTAGCTATTTACATTGAAAAAAAGAATTTATAGATGGTAAAAATATAGACATAATATAGAAATTTAAACGGAATCTTTATAAAATACAATTATCATACATCTAAAATCCTCACAATTTAAATGCTTATTACAAGCCATATCATTATACTTTACAATATATTAGATTGAAGTAAATATTTTTTATTTATACAAAATGTGTTTAGTCTATATTCATCTTATCTATTTGAATGTTCTGATAATCAAGGATAACGAAATTGAGATATTAGGTCATAGAATAAAGCTAGATTCTACGTTATGTGTAATGAATTTTTTTAGAAATCGTGGTAATACTTCTCATTACATGCATAAATAGCTTTTTATCGCCTATTAATAATATGATGAACCTACTTGGCGAAATAAAACAAGAGAAATCTAGAAATTTAAAATCCAAATAACTTTTTTTACAGAATATTTCAACTTAAAGATAAATGAAATAAAAAAAACGCTTCAAAGAATATATATAAAACGAACCTGGGTAAAGAAAAATATATGCTTAAATTCTAAAATATATTGTGTTGATTTTTGACAGAAATACTTTTTAGTCAACTATGATAATCCAAACTTCATAAATGTATAGAAAATGCAGTAAAAATATGGATGATATAAAAGTATGAAAAAATCACATATTTATAATACAAACCCGAAAATTCCACACATCAATATATAATGAAGGCTTGCCTACTAAATACAAAAAGTCAACTATAAAAAAATCAGAATCGTTAGCTTGAACAAAGAATTTGCAAAAATTTAATATACTAAATAAACTAGAATAGCAATCGTTTAAAGAAGAAAATCATTTGTAAATATCGCATAGATTATTAGGTCAATATAATATTATAATAATTATCTAAAGTTCAATCTAAGGATTTTTAACAAATTATACATCATAAAATAAATTTTAATATCATAGACATATATTTATAAAGAGTTTAGTAAAATATTCATCGAATTTTTATGAAAACCGAATGAATTTTAGAATGGTTTCTATAATTTTAGCATATATTGCATAAACTATATAAAATTTTAGACATATCCAGCTACGAAAGTATTATATTCTAGAAGATCTATCTAAAAACCTTTTTTATGTGTTCTAAATTGTGAGCTTTGCGCGAAATACATGTAATGATATAAATTTTTTATAATTGAATAGTTCACATATATCTTTAACTACTAGTTAGAAGAGACATATATAAGTATTTAGAACGAATATTTTTATTATATCGTTTTAAATATATGTATTTGAGCCTTATATTTATAAAAACAGTATTAACACAATAAAAATAACATTTATTGTGATTTTTTTGATTATGTGTTTATGTTAATTAATTGCAATATCTTAACATAGATACTTCACATAAATATATTTCTGAGTTCAAAATTTATTTTTTTGGATATAAAACATTTTCAGAAAAAATATGAGTAGTTTTGCTAAGTTTTTACAAAACTGAGTTTCTCATTTATATCGTTTAAAAAAATCACGATGGCGTAAAATATTTTCTGAATTCATTTTCGAAACAATTAGTACTTTAGTAATTAAAAAAATACATGTTCAACATTTCTAATCTTAAATGATGTGTATGCCCTTAAAAGTAAAAATTTGATGCGATTACGCCATTAAAACTGAATAAAAACAATGGAATTTAAATTTAAAACTCGGCTATTGTTTTCTACATAATAAAGATAGATCTACGGGCTAAAAAGACTATAATATGTAATTAGTGTTTAGATTGTAATTAAGCATGCTCCATATAATTAATATATTTATATCAAAAAAGTCAGTACATTAAAAAAACAATTACCTTCTATTATGTATGTTGATCATATAAATATAACCGAAAGCCTTTAGAACTACATGTTAATTATAGGTTATATTATTAGTTATTCTTACTCTCCTTTTTTTTTGAAAAAGATCATTTTACTTGTTATATCTAGTTTTTATTAAATTACATATATTTATTTTTGTAGCTTTTGGGATGAAAAATTTTAAAATACGTTTTCTAAGCTTACAAATGACAGATTATATTATAATTTTTTTATTTAATTTGAAAGCATAATTTTAAGATTGTTTAAATTTCTAGCGTTTGATAATGTCAGTTATCTAGGTATATATTGTCGATAAATACAATATGCATGAATATAAAAATACGAAATCATTTATTATAAAGCAAGAATAAAGCGGTAACGTCCTCTTGTTATTCATAGAGTTTTATTTGTATAATATACACATTCTTTAGCACATTATTGATATCTAATAATTACGTAAGTGATAAATTTAAACATGCGTGATATTGGGTTTATAAAACTTTGAGGAAAACAAATATATCTACAATAAATAATATAAAAAATAATAAATAGTTTATCAAGTAGAATTGTTGCGCATCTAAGGGTCTATTCTGACACAAAAGACGTAATTTTTTTTTAAAAATAAAATTTAAAATTTATGCAAAGCCACAACATGATTTTAGAACCAATTAAAGCTGTGCATTTGCTGGAAAAAACTAAAAAATAGAGAAAAATATATTTTGCTTATTACAAAATGACCAAAGAGATATATATAGTTCGCAAATATGTTTTAAAAGTATTATTTTGTAGAGCTTGCGCATTTGTGAATATGTTTGAGAACGAGAGGTTATTCTTTTTATATTATCATTTCTTATATATTAAACAATGACACCTTCAGAGTTAAAAATAAATTTTTTATTTAGGTAAATTATCGAACATATCAATGCAGCAAGTAGCGTGTGATTAGAATTACATGTAACTAATATAGACACGTTTTCATGTGAAATGTTTTAATTTTCGACTTGTAAAAGCGTCTCATAAGCTTATAATTCCTAGTAAGTTTATGTCTGTATCATGTGGGTTCAGTTTAGCATATAATTACAAAAAACTTATTATGTCACCTAGTCTCTTCAGGTTTAAAATACAGAAACTTTTCTGAGTTGCTAAAATGGTTATATGAAATTTTGTTTCTATATGAAAACTATGATTAAATCGTATTTTATTTAGAACCTTTGAGTTTGATGTAGTTGTAACCTTGTCAAAATATAAGCTTGAATCTTCCCAGAGGGCTTATAATTTTTTTGAAAAATAACTTTTTACAATGTTTTTGTATGTTTAACATATCATAGTAATTTTTATTTACAATTTAGATTATAAAATTTTTCGTCTGAATTCTTTAATGGACTATTGCCAAAAAATCTATTCGTGATTCAGTGTTATTTGTGATAATTTTAGGTTGTAATGAAAGACAAAAATCCTATCATGATAACAAAAAATAAACGCACATCAATGAATAATTTATTGTTTAATATTGGGGTGTTCGTTCATGGAGAAAGAAAAAAACATATATAACAAATAATTTACTATAATTACAATTCTTTAATAATTTAAAGATTGCTCTCTATTCGAAATTAAAATTTTCTTTGGTGTGCCTTTAAAAAATTTCAGTAAGCCAAAAAATACCTTTTAAAATATATTGGATTTATTTTTTTATTCAACGTTACTTTCTAGCTTTCAATTATTATTTCTTCAAAATCCAGTTTTAAAATACTCATATTAATGTGTTGTAAAGTTGTATTGATTCTACATTGTAATAAAATGTACTTGAGTCAAGCACAATATATTCCTGGGAAAATATATGACAAATTTCAATTTGATTGATGAGATCTGTAAATTTTGATTTAAGGAATACTGATGGTTTAATATTTCGTAGTAAAATATCGTTGTTATTTCTACCAATTCTTCTTTTGAAATGTCACAATAATCACATTCATGCTGTATTCTTTATTTTTTCAATTAATATAGATATATTTCCCTTTTTATGCAATATATTTGCAAATTCTGTTTCCTTCTTCGTCATTTCTACCGAAGCGTGCATGGAAGCATCGATTTTTATAATATGATCTAGAAAAATTCTTAAACACTAGATGTATACCAAGATGATGTTTTTTTTATAACTTCATGTAATAATATATTAGATATTGCCTGAAAACAGATAAAAACGTTCCCTTTTAAGGTAATTATAGAATTATCTATAGTGTAACCGATCGTTTTTTTCTTCTATGTTCTTCAAAAAATTTAGGCGCCGAAAATTCAATTATGAGAGTGACTATTACGTAAATTATGCCAACATATCGTGGTCCGATTTTTAAAAATACAGTAATACATTTAATTTTTGATTCTACACTATAATTTATGTTTCAGTTCGTTCGTCATCAGTTTTTTGTTCATTTCTGCCATGTGTGTGTTTTTTATTAATACTTGTACCTAACAGATATTTTTCTTTGGTTGAATTCGTTCGTTTTCGGCCTATATTTGTTGCAGTTACATGTAAATAATTCAAATAAGTGTTCATCTTATCGTATTTTTTCCTTCTTTTGCAATATATAAAATTTCTTTATTGTTTTTTTTTTGATTTTTTTATTTTGAATATTATATTTGATCGAAGGATTAAGTTTATATGCCAAAAATTGCAAAATGCTTTCTAATCCGATAAGGATCTGTGTCTATGTCATTTTCCTCCGCAAATAACAGTTTTATCGGATTTTTACTTCTTTAAGCTCTAGTTTGTCTATAATATCATTGTCTAACTCGATGATTTTCCTTTAGTAAATGTAAAAAAAATGCTAACATCACCGATACCGTTTAAATAATCATACAGAAAATGTAATTTACTTCGGACACCTTAGCGTGTCTTAAAAGATATAACAGATTATCTGAAGGGGTATTTTCACATAACAAGTCATTTAAAATAGAGAAATTTTTAAATTAATTTCATCATCATCTCATGTTGGGCCGAGAAATATAGTTCTTTCGCAGATCTTGTTATTTTTGTATCTTAATGACAATCATTAGAAACCATATATTCGAAGCCTTTATATTGGTGTTTTACGGCAATATAATTCCTTTCATCTTTCAGATTTGCTGCTATATACATATGTTCCAACATTTTCTTTTCTTTAAAATATCGATCGTTGACATAAAGATTTGAAAATCGAATTCATATATGATATATTTATAGCAAAGAAATATTTTCAACTGGATAAATTTGCATTAAAAGAGAAGCATTGCATGCGTCTTCATATGTATTTTCAGTTTTGCCTTTTTCAATTTTGTTATTGTTATAATCTTTAAAATATTTAATGTCTGCAGTGACTCTTTTTTTCTGTCTTCATCATCAACGCTTAGGATGAATAGTAATTATTTTTCTATAATGCTCAATGTAATTTCTTTGAGTTTGCAACCTCGGGGTGTACACTCTATTGACATCCCAAAAAGTGAAATGGGTATCGTTTCATATATAAATGTCTCTAAGCTTAGATTAGATTATTCATCTTTAAAATCCAAATCAAAGAATTTATTCCTTCGTTAGACAATAAAAATTGATAAAATATGGTATTTCTTTTATGCTTATACGGTGAAGCATTGGGATCTCGATTGATACAATTATTTTACTTATTTTATAGATGGATTAATTATAATCCATTTATTGAGGAGATTATATTAAAATATCCATATAAAAATTATTGCCGATATTTAATTTGTGTCTCTGAGAAATATTATCATCGCATTTAGAAGATTTAAGATTGGAATATGAAAACCGATTTTTAACGTTATCTTCATGAGAAATGCAACCTTTGCACACCGTAATGACAGAAAAACATTCTTCTATTGTATATATCACATTTTTATTTTGAAATTAAACATCAAGTTTCATTTTTCTTGAACAATAATTAGTTATCCAAAACAGAATAATCAATTCTTTTAAATTAATAACAGATAGTGTATATTTTTTACTACACGTAAAAGCCTTTAATCATCTTTTAAAAAAGAATAAATAATAGCTCAGTGGCAGTGTGACAATATTTCATGTGGCGAAAATGTAATTCTAAATCTATTATTTCAATTTATTTCATAATAAAATCCTTTCAAAGTCAAAATTCTTAAAAAAGTTTGAAAAAATCACAAGAGATTCAATAAACGCATTATTATGAATAAATATACTGTAACTAGTGATATCAAAAGAAGTTGCTTCATTTTTATAGCCACTGTTTAATGATAGAAGTTTCTTTAATTGTTCATCGTAAGGTCTAATTGCCCCATTTATCATAAGATGCACAAGCAAATGTGCAGTTTCTTTTATTTCGCCCTGAAATTATCCGACTGCAATAGATAATGAGCAGGCGCTATAGGTGCATTGATCATAATATGCAATTAAAGCACAACCAGTTTTGAAGTTGTAAATTTTCATAATTAAATTTATCGTCTTCATTTCAACATTTTGCTTGCTTCGGCGAGTAAAATTATAGGAATTGTTTTTTGTAAATATTTTGATCTTGATAACATTCTTGTCAACCACTTATTATTTTATAAATTATGGGGTCTTTAAAATTAAAATTGGATACAAAATCGACGAGTCGCAGATCTTTATTTTACGCAATAACTTATCATGATCGTCAAATATTTCTGCCAAAGTTGGGTAAAAATATATAAATTTTCAAATATAAATCAATATCCATATCTTAATTAGAAAAATTTAAAAAGTCCTTTAATTAACTAAGAAATAAAGGTAATTATTTTGATATCATAAAAAATTGAATATTATTGTATATAGAACATAACTACCAGCAGATATATAAGTATATTTTTAAGGTATGTATGAAACCATTTTCAGATACAAGGCTGAAATTCAAATCAGATTAATTGATTTTAAAAGAGATTTATATCATCAACTTTATACCTCGTAAAATTCACATGTTTCAATTTCATTTACCGCTTATAAACAGAATTTAAAGTAAGCTATTAGAAATAAATAGATATAGTTTAGAAAGTTGTCTAGACGGCTTCCATGCGTTATTTAATGTCTTTTATGAAAAAATCTAGCGTAGATAAATTTTGTTCTCATTCATAGCATTCTTTCTACGATAATAAAACGAGATTAGCTTACATTTATTTATTGAAATCAATTTTAGATCCGTGTGGATATGGTCTATTAAAAAAAAATTTAGAAACTAAATGATGTACATTTTGCAAAATTCTAGTCTACAATAAATCAATTACTAAAGACATATTTAAAGCTGATTGTCAATGGTGTATTTATTTAAAAACTGGTTTTCTCATAAGAAACAACGCAAAAATACAGTTCATTAGTGACTAAGTTATAAAGAAACAAAGTGGATCAACATTTTTCCTAAATATTATTTAATTTTTATAATAAAACTGTTTAAAAAGTATAATGAATATATATATATATATAATTATTTCTTATAAAGTTTAGACGTAAAATTATGCATTAAAACCAATTTTTTATTTTTAACTGACTAATAATTAGAAAATACAAAAAAAAGATAAAAATAGGCAATAACACACTCAATATCTCATACATGAATTATATGCTATTAAATACAATAGACTATCAGCAAAATTTTATTTAAACCTGTTAAAGAGTCAAATTGCAAGCTTATGTTATTTTAAGATTTGTATGTTTTTAATTTCTACTGGTAAATTTTCTACTTATTTATATGCTTAAGTTATTATAAAAATAGCATAACACGATAAATTATAGAAAATAGTTTTTTTAAATTCATACTGAAATTTATTTCGAAAAAAGTTCTATTATATGTATAGATAAACATGAATCTTTGTTTTGTATTATAAATACAGCGTTCCTGTGTTGTTTGAAATCAACTTATTAATCAGCTGTATTTGTTTTTTAGATATAATAAACCTGTAATATTACATATATTTAGAATATTAACCTTTAAAAATATATTTGCTAAAAAAATATATGATCACAGGTATCAATTAGTTATATAATTTTATAACGATAAATTTTTATGTTAAAACCTCTTTAATTATTTATTTTCTATTCTAAAATCGCTAAGAATAACCTGATTCATAAAAAAGAATAGTTTCTATTAAAAGTAATTTTTTCATTTTAATGATCATTATAATTAGTTGTTTGGTGGATATTTCTTTCAAAATTATAGTATAAGACTTTTTTTATTGCCTGCTGATTTTACATAATTAATATATTCCACCCATATATGATAAAATCTTGATTAAACAAGTATAAAGGCATTTAAGAGACTCGTATATCTTAATTGAGTAATTAAAGACTAATATTGGTAAATAACTTATATTTTTATTGTCGTATTGTACGATCTACTGCATATTATAAGCAAGATTATATGTCATGGTAAATAAGAACTTGTAATTCAAAAAGATTACAAGTTTTGTGCAATAAAAAAGGGTAACTTAGGCCTATTCTAGTCAATCTAAATACATGATGAAAAAATCTAGCCTTTATTTACATTATTTAACAACGAGTTTTATATAACAAATGAATATTATAATTATATTAATCTATTGTAAAACAATTAATTATTATCTTTATATACTAAATATGACTATAATTTCGATTTCTAATTATATTAAGTACTAATATAAATGCAGATTTTTATTTTCAGGTGTTATTTGTTTATAAAAGATCTTGTGTTTAATGATAATCATACATAATAATAAAATAAACATTTAAACTCTCTATTCTTGTATTAAACCCAATAAATTCAAAACAAAAATATTTTTCGAAAATGTTCGATTGAAAAAAAAATCGATGTTTTTCCCTACTAATTAAGCCTGCGTTTTTTATAATCTAGGCTAACATATATTTAATATAAATAAAAATAAGAAATATAATTCGATAGTTTTTTTAGAATTTCGATGTATTTTAAAGGGTCAATCGGTCACTTGAGGATGTATTTAATGATTTCTGAAGGTTGTATATGCCATATGATTTACATTATTCTTAAATTTCACTAGGCATTCGAAGCATATAGTCATTTATTCCAAGGGACGAAAAGATCGTTTCTTGAATAATAGAAAAGGATTTTCTATCAATTAAAATGGTTTTGCATAAAGATGTAATCTGACAGTAAATCGATATTTTAATACATCTAAAGAAGCAATAATCAGACATGATATATTAGTTTGGATCAAACTAAGTTTTATAATAACAAAGTGGCAATGGAGCTATTTAAATACACAGTCGCATTTTATTATGTTTTAATTACATTTTTAAGTTAAATTATATTGCTATAATTGCTAAATTTTAAGGCTAATAATTTCTCTATTTTTTTATAATAATACAGGTTATATTCTTGAAAAGAATTTTCACAATCGAAATTTTATATCACATCAAAATTTTATATATTTTAGATTGTTATTAAATAAAAATTTATTGATACTTGTCTTTGCAAATTACAGTTAAACTAATAAGTTTAAAATGTTTTTTTCGATTTAATTATTAGCTATTTGAATTACGAAAGCAAAAATTTGGTAATCTCATAATAAAAAATATTGTTTAATAGTTCTTTAATTTCTTTTATCCTCACATTAATCCATAGTTTGCCTACTTTCAAGTGGCTTCGTTGCGTCTATCTTTATGTTTTCGATATAAAAAACGCTACCAATAACTCCTCATCACCTAAAAAACTGAAGTATCAATTTAATCTATAAATGCATATTTGACAAAAAAATTGACTTATATACTTGTTTTAATTTTTGATATTTAATGCAATCTAATGTATAATGTTTTGAAATTTTGCAGCCATTAAATAACTTTTTTTTATTAAAATTACATGATAGCGGTTGAGCTGTATACATAAAATAAACATAAAGAAAATAAACGCATAAAAAGAATTTTAATTGTAGAATTTTACCATAATTTCTTGTTTCTTCTGTATATCACTATATTTGCTTATACAAAAATAAGTATAAATTTAAAAATATATCCAAATTATAGAGTTGTGAAAATATATAAATTATATGAAACTTTAAGTTGAAAAATTTAAAAGTATTTGGTATAAATTTCACATAAAAAGAATATAAAAAAGTTTGCATTGAATATGATGGAATTAAATTTTATTACTAAAACATCAATGATATATAAGGCTAATAAATGACCAAAGAACCCAAAAAATTAAGACTATAAAAATTTAAAATCTTCATATCCCTATAGAAACAAAAATGGGATCTCAGGTGGAATTTGTACCGAGAAACTAAACATGGTAATGAAAGTATATAAACCAGTCGAAATATTCATATATTTTTGTATGTATTTTATCTTCCCTCTAACAACATCTAAATTACATTTTCAAAAATAGACAAACAAATGAAATTCGAAAATATGAAATAAACCAGAGAAAAATATATATAAGACAATGATTTTTATGTTCAAGTAATGCAAAAAATTACCTACTGAATGGAAACTATACCTTGATTACACATTTTAGTTTTTAAATAGTGCTATTCATAAAATTCCTTTTCAGTTCTTGTGTCATCAATATTTATTGTTTTTATCCGTTCATATTTTGCCTTTTCAAACGCCCCATTGTCGAACATAAAGAATTAGTGAACATTCGTTTTCTTTATAAAAAAATTGCTTTGATAACGTTCTACTAATCGATCGTTTTTATTACATTCAAAATGACTTAATTGTTTTCTATTGTCTATAATTTGCCATAAAACTACAAATTAAATAGAAATTTGATATGTTAGTAGTGTCTATGTTTATATTTCACCTAAAAAACTGTGAATTAAATTCAAGTTGGTATTTCAACCACTAAATATTACGCAAAACTTGTATTTCTTACATATTTAAGGAATTCTGAAAAAAAGATTGTTGTATTAGTAAATAAAATTGTGAAAGGATATAGCTAGACTATAATAATGCTTGAAAAATATTTTCTATAATCCTTCAAAAATGAATTATAGCTAATTTTGTTTCAATGACGATAGATAATTCATCCAAAACTGTGTAATATATCTGAACGCCGCAAATAGCCGATAAAAGAATTTTTATACATAAAAAACTTGTTTATTGTATACTTAATATCAATATTTTGTTCCCAGTGTTTTATTAAAAGGAAGAAAATATAGATTATTTTTTTATTATGCATATAATCCTCTTCATCACACTTTTAAAATAAAAAAACAACAATATATGATAAAAGTAATAATAAATATAAAACTTTTTGTGTTTTTAAAATTAAGCCTGGTTAAAAAAATACTCCTATATACCTTTATTAAGCTGTTTTTTTAATAGAACAGAAAAAAATATAATAAGATATAAGAACGGTATTATAAAAAATTTAAGTTTTAAAATGGTTTATTATGCTTTTACATTATTTTAAATCCCTTTTGAATTTGTTTTTATATTTATATAAACAAAAATAAAAGAGCATAAGAACGGATTAAACATGAAAAGACGAAAGTTTTATATTGTAAAATTTATTCATAGAATTATAGCATTTATCTGAAAATATTGGATTTTCTAACACTCTGTGTACGATATTTAGAATAAAATGTATATAAAACAAAGATTAGGGATGGAATTATCTTTTATAGGTATACAATCCTTCTAACGAGATTACAAAATTAAGCAACGATAATAAAAGTATATTTTTTTCTTGCTAGTTAGTTATACAGCATATCATATTCAACAGATAACATGCCATTGATAAAATAACAAAGCTTTTTTAAATATTTTAATTTAACTTGTGATATTTAAAATTTTATTTATATTTATCATTTATCTTTTTATATAAAAATTTTCAGTTTTGATGGTTTTTAGTGCATAATGATCTTCAAATTTAATCAATATAATTTATTTTGAACAGTATTCTATCTTTAGCTAATGTAAAATGCAAAATAGACAAAAGTGAATAAAATAAAATAAAAATATTTCTCGAAATTATTATATTTTATGCTAATAAAATGAATATTCTAAAGAGAAGCTTCAAAATAAGTGGCAAAAAATCAAGATTTTGTTGCACAATACATAAGTATGCATCTGCATTTGTAAAATTTTCTTATTTTGATAATTAGTGCTTTTCTATATATTTTTTCAAAGGTTTACTGTATGTACTATTAGCATGTAAAAATAGAAATCAATGCTAAAAATAGATCTTAAGGCAAATAATATTAAAATTCTTTTGTAGAATGAATCGATATTTTATAAATTTATAAGATTTTATGTCGATACAAAAATGGTATAATTTTGGTCACTTAACATAATAATTAACTATCTCATAAAAAAAGCCATCAATTATATTATATCTAATTTATTAAAATCGTTCAAAGTTATAGTTTTAAGGGTTCATCTTATGTATACATAAAAATATATATTATGGTGGATTTATATTGAACATGTTTAAAAAAATAATAAAAAACCATATATTAATATAATTTATTTTTTTTAAAATCCCTTATGTATATGTTTATACGCCTATTCTATAAGCCAATCTTATCCATAGGTTCTTTCTTCAATAAAAAATGTTATATTAAATGACATTTTTTAAATTTCGTAACAATAGTTGTTGATTTTTACTATAACGTATTGATTACATATATTAGGTTAATAAAGGAAATTTTTATATCAAAGAACATCGGATGTGTCATAGTGACAGCAGCAGGAGCTTTTTGCGAGTTTTACAGGACAGAAAACACAGATTGAATACATTGAATACTTTGAATACTAGATTTTAAATTATTGTGATTCACTGCTGATCTAAATATACAAAAATACCATAAATTTACTTGTCAAACTAAGAATCCCTGCACAAGCCTAGATAGCAATAATTCAGAAACTTGCACTATACTGCTATATGCCACCTTAGATATAGTCAGTCAGCGATTTGACACCAAAAAATGATCTAGTGTACGATTGATTTATTTACGATAAGAGAAAAGATAAAAAAAGAAGAATTAGCACAATGTTTATAGAATCCAATTGATTTCTAGATAAAAAACAAAATTTTATGTAAATTATAGATATATTGGCAATAAAAAGGACCCATCTGTACTACGCGAAATTTTTATTAAAAATAGCTTATTAAATATAAACTAGCAGGATATTGGGGACCTCACTGAAGTTTTTGAACAATACTATTTTTAGAAAAATTTTTACAGATACTGATGCAACAGGTAAATGTAATCAAAATCCCATTACTAAACAATAATATTTAAAATATAACATGCAAAATAACACACTTTAAATCTTGCATACTACCCGGATATATAAAATCATGCCACTTAAGAGTTTAACATTTAACACATCTTTAAGGAAAGAGTATAAAAGCACACAAAACTATTTAAAGCCTC
Source organism: Rhyacophila brunnea (assembly GCF_057557595.1). Classification (NCBI taxonomy): domain Eukaryota; kingdom Metazoa; phylum Arthropoda; class Insecta; order Trichoptera; family Rhyacophilidae; genus Rhyacophila; species Rhyacophila brunnea. The sequence goes on from NW_028232778.1 coordinate 112,515, forward strand.
CCCCTAATAGCACAGTAGAATCATAACATTGGTCAAGATTTTTTTTGCAAATCAAAAGATTCATATCTGCTCTGTTTATAGAAAATCTCACATTAATTTTTTTTTATATCAAATTCAATTTCAACAACAAACAAATTTTTGTTTTGATAATTACCGGTTCAGACGTCAGAAAATCACAGATAAAAATGCAATTAAATTCAAAAGAAATAATATTTTATATAAAATCAAAAAAGGGTATTTTCTAGAGATTATCGTGCGAGTAAATAAACTTGAAATATTCACAGAAAACTTAAAAAATTTCACATTAATTTATACGTAACCTCCAATAAGCCGCAACTAATAATATTGGGTATGTGCTAAATTTTTAGCCAAATTGAGATTACTGTTACAAATTTCCAATCTAATATAAAAGCATATAATACACATGCATAAAGAATTACAAAAACAAACAAATTAGATAGAGAGAAAACAATATACACAAAATATTTTTTATATTCTAAATAGATAAAGATGTGTTATCTAAATATGGTATAGCTAGCCATAACATAAATAAAGTGAGAAATATCCTTTAAAAAATAGCAAGAATTCCAATAAATTATATGCATGAAATAAAAAATACATGAATAAATATAAATTAAAACATCGTACATGAGGATCGTGAATCGAGCTTATTCTGCTACCAGATGCCAGCTTGAGACTTTAAATCGACTAAAAAGAGCTAAAAAAAACAAGACAAAAATATCGGTTCTATACTAGAAAATACGAAAAAACATGTGAATTATCATATAAGTGATTATTCGCGCTTTACTTGCATTTTCAGATCTGTGAAAATTGCAATCAAGTACAATTTCATCTCAAAAACTGTTTTAATTTCTAAAATCTGTCTATTTGTTCTTATAAGGTTAGATGAGGTTTTTAAAAGAATAGTTATACCTATAAAAAGCAATTCATTAACAAAAATAAAATTGGAAGATTTCTAAAAATATGCAGAGATATGATAATTTTTTTTTGAATCTATCGAACAAAATAAAGAAGACCAGCTAATGTTCCCATAAAACCAATAACTAAAGATTTTACTTTCAAAATATAAAATTATTTTTCTTCAATAGTATTACATATACACACACGTAAATATCACAAGTGGTTTAGTAGAGTGGAACCATCTAAAATCGCAACAATATCAATCGACATTTAACTTATGAACAAAAGTCTAACACGATGTAATTATGAGTGATTAGTATAAATTTGTTTAATTAATAATAGTTCTGCGAAATCACGGCTTTTTTTACACTAACCAAGGAGAAAATTACATATTGTATACAAATATCATATAAGAAGAACTAGAGTCCTCAATAATAAAGTAATTCTAATTTTAAAAATAACATGCAGAAATCAACCAAATATCAACAAATCATACATTTCAACGATGATGCCTTAACTTTGCAATAATTTCAGTTCAATTGTAAATAAAAAAAATTAAATGTGAAAAATTTCAACAAATCTTCTAGTATTCTAATAAAGCATAAATGAATAAAGTTTTTTTATATAAGTAACTTTGAGTAATATAAAAAGTTTGTAGCTATTTTTTGAAAAAATCGAACAGAAAAATATATGTCTCTTTAACGACCAAAGGTTTTTGAATATATAGTATAAAAATTCCTTTTCTATAAAATTTTTATATAAGTTTTTGATCAAGATTTGTGTTTACACCAACATATAACGCGATTAGGTAAATTTAGCATAAGTATGGCTGGCCAAAATCTGCAAATTCAATACAAGCTGCAAAGATAATATTGCATGCCGCAAATAATAATTTCATGCACAATTTTTTATATATATAAGTTTGATTGGTTAAAAACAAATATTTGCTTTACAATTTTAAAAAAATACTAATTAAATATCATACATGAAATAAAAGATTTTTGCAACAGCTATTTTCCTCATTTTATATAATAGAAAAATCAATAATTAACAAATTAATCTACGATTCAACAAGAAATAGAGAGCTTAGAAATATAATTATTAGAAAGATTGAATTGTAGGGATACTACTTTTTAATTCATTCACGGTGTTAGATCATAGTAGAAATTTAAATTAGAGACAGGCTATAAAATCAAGCTACGGACCAATAATCAGAATGACAAAAAAGCTCTTTTTAGATAAAAATTGGAACCTTAAATAGCACATTAACTGATAAAGAACTTTATTCACATTCAAAATATGACTAACATACTAAAAGTTCATAATTTGCTAATAAAAAAATGATTCTCTTACAAATTATTCAATAGATAGCTCAAACTGTTTATAAAAATTACTAATAAAAAAATATGTTCATACTTTGAAACAGCACAGAAAGGAAACTATAAGCAGCAAAAAGAGCCACTATTTGTACAACGAATATGAAACCAGCTTAATATTTTGTGTATTTTGAGGTAAAAAGCAACTAATAATTAAGGTTATGCGATAAGTAAATTGCTGGAAAACACATATAAGTGTATGAGAAGAGAAATTATTCGTTATATAAGCAATAAAAAACATAAAAGAACATTTCGTACGATCATCAATTTCAGATTGATGAAGACACAATAATTTATAAAGTTGTCTGACAAAGAAATTATGAACTAGTGAGTTATTGAATAAAAACTCAAAAGAAAAATTCTCGAGGAGCGTTTTTGCATAAAAAAACTGAAATCAAATGCTTAATTTTAAATATATGAACTATAAAATACATGGAAAAGGTTTTTAAAGAATTAAGTGGCATATTTATACTTATCTAATATTATTTTACATCCTGCGACGATAAAAAATACTAGACAACAAAGACAATCGTATCTTAATAAATAAAATCAAATGCGGGAGAAATCTAATATAAAAAGAGGAGTAAAACCACTTGATCATAAATTTTTTTACAGTAGGCATGTGAATCCCATTTATCGCACTGATAACGAATAAAAAAAGAATGACTAAAAAATTATAAATTATGTTTGTTTTTTACGCATATGAATAATATACCATAACCAACTCTAATTTGTTTGACAAGGATTTGTATGATACCGAAATTATAGGTTTTAGAAATAAAACAGCATATATAAAAAATAATGACTAAAAATTTCGGAATAGAAAGATAAAAATCAATAAATAGAATGTTGAAAAAATTTAAAAATTATAAAACTATTGGAGCTCTCTTAATTTTTGTTACATATTCTTTAGACATACATGGTAATAGCTGAAAATAAAAATGATAATATAAATATTTAATTTATATCATTTTATATTAAATTCTCATTAATAACCTGCATGCTCACATATCGTGTACTAATTTGAGTAAATTGGTTGCAAAATATTATGATATAACATATTTAGCATCAAATATACCTTTTTAGCGCACATAAAGTGTTTTCTTTCTTACACCACATTTTGTTTGTTTTTTTTCGCACTACTTAATAATAAAGTTTTCAATTATTGCATGTATTTCTATATCTATAGATAACCAGTAAAGTTTTGTTGCGTATTTTTATCAATATACACAGTGTAATATATTGATTCAAGAATATATAGTTTATATATATTTAGATACGTTGTATGGTATGTTAAAAACATTTTTATGCAAATTTCTAGCTAATTCATATATAATTTTATTAAATCTTACATATAGATAGCGAAAATTTGTTTCTTTAATTAAAAAAATATATTGTGTAAAGGATATATGAAAACGGAAATTGATATAAATTTTTAAATTTAAATAATATTTCTTTAAAATTGAAATTTAGCTTTTGTATTGCTATTAAGAAAGTTGAATTTTATTTAAAAAAAAGCTCGAATCATACGATATTATAATATGTGCCATTAGATTCACACAAATTCATCAACGAGGATATTGATTATAAATAGAACACGTTAGCGTGCGTTTCTTAGGAGAAACGTTCATATCATACCAATAATATTTTTGATTGATTGGTCTTGAGTTTTAAAAACTGGATATTCTATCATTGTCACATTTACTATATAATTGATCCATAACCTTTTTTTCACTATGTTTCATACATCATGTTTGCTGCATCGCATGTAGATGGGCGGAAGTACTGACCTGTTTGGTAATAAAGAAATGTAAATACAGTGAAGACTATATAAAATAAAACCATAAACCATAAACTGTAGATTATAATTTGAATATCATATCCTAATCGATCGCCGTTAATTTTATGTTTTTTCATTGTTATCTGATATTGAGTGATTAGTGGGCTGAAATGACCTTCCAAAAGTAAAAAAAATAATTCTTTGCTTTAAATTCATTTTATATCAATCATGGCGATTTGTGAGTTTTAATTCTAACAATCTATATATTGGTCCGATCATGTACTTATATTTACAATTATGGATGGGGTTGAAAAATCATGAAAAATGTGTGTATGATCAGTACAGCAATAAAAAATTTTAGGCACAAACATTCAACTATATAGCGGATCAAAAATTTAAACTAATCATCTTCTAGAAATCTAATTGACCAGAAGAAAAATAAAACTTTAAACAACCGAAGAGATTATATGATAAGTGGTTAAAGAAAGAAAATCCAATAGAATATTCATAAGTGTAACAAACATTCATGGGTTCAATTTATTCATGCTTAAATGCAATTTAAATGGTAAATGGTATATGATGCAAACAGAACAAATGGAAATATATAAGTTTATTTTAAAAGATATAAGTGATGCTCGAAATTTAAAAAGTATATGTCGGTTATAATAATTCTATATTACGTTCAAAATAATTCGGAATTATTTTTTCATAAGAATCTTGTAACTATTTATGTGTAAACATTTTTCCTATTAAAAATATTGTCTGTGAATGATCAAACACTATTCTTGCCGCAGCTATATTTTTGTGAGTATTAATTACACATAATAAATGAATCATTAATGCTTTAAACATATATTGTAGCCATAGCTGTAATCATTGCAACTCTACATGAACGTAAAGATATAACTAAAATTACAGAAACCCATGCAATCATTTAGATTTTCTATTATAAAATGCTTTCTGCTTTTAACGAATATCAAAATGTGCTCATAAACATCAAATTAGATAATTTGATGTTTTATTTTGAATTACAGCTTTATAACAACGAAAAAAGAAGATAACTGAATGCAATAAAAATAAATATTATAATATATTGGAATCAGATTGCTCTAATAAAATTGTGACATATCTGTTATTCTTATCTTCATTCAATTACTGGCATAAACACATTTAGAAACTAAAATAAAAGGCTAATAAGACCAAAATAATAATTGAAAAAATAACCTATGAAAAATACAAAATTCAAGTTAATTAAACAAGAAATACACCTAAGATTCTCTTCGGTAGCAAAGGCACATATTTATAGAAAAATATACAGTTTTAATATAATATGCCTATAGCTATAACTGTATATAATTCGAATTTTAGTTTATACGCATAGTAGAATTTCCTATTATAAAAAAGCAACAATATTATCATTTTCTATTTATTGGTTAAGTTTCATTTTAAATTTATATACTATACTGTGTAAAGCATAAAAAAATTTCTTACGACTACTTATCACACCTTTTGACACCTTCTACTGATCTATATTTGTCTACTTTCATTCTCATTTCCATGGCAAATGATATGACTAAAGAGATTAGAGACGCATGAGAGCTTGAATTTATACATCAGTTATATCTAAGATAGCTTTACTTCTTAGTATGGTTTCTTAGAATTTTTAATTCACGACATCTCAAGTTATGGTTTATTGTTTTATTTTTGTTTTGTATTTGCAAATATAACCAATTTATTCTGCTAAGAAGTCATAGTTCTTTATTTCATATTTTGATTCAGTTAATTTTTTAAGGCTAGTTCCAATTTTAAATCAATGATATAATTTTTTTTTCCTGTGAACAATTATCTGGGTTATTGTATTAAATTTAAATATTTGTTATTATTTTAGTATTTGATTTATTTCCCTACATATTTATGCGAAACTCTTATACTGGGTTAGGCTTTCAATTTTTTGGCCTTCTTATAACTATAGCGTCTTGTTAAGTGAAAATAGATATCCTACAATTCCATTGTGTATTAACCTGTAATCAGGCATAAAATTCACTTAAATTTCGTTACCAGATAGTTGATTATTTTTATATTTCTGTCTTATAACGTGAAATATTATCCTATTACCGAAGAACTATTTTTCTTTCTAACAAAACTGAGTATACCACCTTTTTTTTAGTTAGAAATTCTTAATTTAAGGCATTTTGAAGACATAAAATGATCAGACAAATCGTTTTCTATCTTCAAAAGGTTTTTATTTAATTTTGAAAAATAAACAATCTTACTTATTTTCTCCAATGAATCTTTGTATATGTTTCAACTACTATTTTTTCATCAAAATCTTCTTAAATTGGTAGAGATGTCTCCATAAACCCTTTCTAATTTTCATACAGCGGTCTTCTTGGTAGACTGATTTTACTATTCCCATCCGTTTTTTTTAAAATGGTAGATCATCTCTCTGCTTTAAATGGAATATTGCAAAGATCAGTTCGAAAAAAATATATTTTTACATATTTTATTTGTTTAAAACCAATTAATGTTTAATTTAAAAATTATCAAAGCATAACTATTATCTAAATTGAGCTCATATACTCTTCCGGTTATATCTTATTGCGCTTATATAATAATTTATGTGCGTTATTTCATGTTTAATACGATTTTTCAATTTATTTCTTGCATTTAATTTAGTCTTACATAAATTACTTGCTGTTTGCGATTTTTTTCAAAATATATCGTAAATTTTTGTTTTTACCTTCGAGTTACATGATTAAATACTGCAAGATAGTATATACAGCCGAGTTGAGCATATATGATGCAAATCTGCGCATATTTAATGGTTAGAGGTTGAATAATTTTGAGGCCTACTATATAAAAAAATAATTCATATAATATGGCATATGAACATGCGTTTATAACGTCTTTTTTATTGAAATTTATGATCGTCAGAAAACAAAGGATGATTTATTGCATACAAGTTTCTACTGTAAACTGCGCTGATACCGGTACAAGTTTATATAATAAATGTATGGTGTATTATCATAAAAAAAAATTCTGGGTTTCGCTTTGTAGTATTTCAATTATTTTTGATAATTTATTTGTTATTTACTTCGTTTTGGATATTACCGATATACTCTATTTATTAGTTTATTTGAGAATATAAGATGATGTTCCTTAGAAAAGTTTAGTTTCTAGTAAAAATATATTTTTTATATTTTCTTGACGTTAGATACTTTTTTTTATAAAGCCTCTATAATATAAGATGATTAAACGTTTTTATAGATCGAAATATATAAAAGGTCCACTTTTTTGTCTTAGATTTGCCTTATTTTCGTATTATTTTCCACAATAAATCCTTCTATCCCCACCATTTATGCAATGTTTTTTAAATCATATTTTGTACTAAAATTCTATAAACTGGACATAGAAGTGGTTGGACTTAATTTACTATTTTGACAATTTCTTGCGGTATAAGAAATTTTACCATCGTAGAACTCTCATCTGGGTTTTAATAAACCAAATATATTCACATATGATTGTATCAAAAATTTATGTAGGTTGGCTATTTTTGTAAGAAACAAACTATAGATTTCATCTGGTTCATTGGTATTTTAATATGACAATGATCTTATAATTTCAATATATACGAATTCTGTTAACAAGCATGCATTTTCATTTACGGATCGGTGAAAATAGACATAGATAATCATTAAAATATCCTTTATCATTATTTTACAGATCCCTTTAATACATTATTATCTTAATTCCATTTATTTGTTCATTTGATGCGTCGATTTCATATTTATTGTAGGCAGTCAATTCATTATGGAAAATTCTTTTGCATAACTCAAAGTAATTGTTTTAGTTTTAAAAGTCTATCTTTTTGTAATAATCTACTTTTTAATCATTTATTCGCATCCTCTCCGTTCACCTGTTGGAAATTGATTTAAATGATTTTTCATATATATTTTTTTATGATAAACAAGATGATTTCTACAAGGTTTAAATTTTATATGAGCAAGCATCATCAGAAATACAATTATCTAAAAATAGATGGTGTTGTTGTTTCATTTACTTTTTTTATTTAGTTTGATCTGGCGTATTATCATTTTAAAAGAAGAAACACATTTATACAGCCGAAATTGTTATTTAAATATAATTTAATTTTTATTTGACCAAAACTTTATATGAAACAAATTGTGAACTGCAATACCCGGATAAAACCGTATCATTAGCTTTTTTTGTCTCTATATGGATAAATCCTAATCAATATACTAATTCTATCAAGACTTATAAATTCAAGTGTGTTTCATAATCATGGAGTTTGAATGTTACCTTGAAACAGCAGAAATATTTTTTTATTATATAAAAGTAATCTTTTTATATGTACTTTAATATGAGATTGTATTTGATATAAAAATAAGAATAACTGTTTTATTATTCTTATAATAGATAAAAAAATTCGCTATTAATACGTAGATCTACTTTTTTTTAAAAAATATTTGATATGTTTTCTTTCTTATATTTATTTTCATGCTAATAAAAAAATAACACTTGTTTTAGAAGCTTATAATTTTAAATGTATTTTTATTTTGCTTGAAACATAAAATTGATTGAATGCAAATTAAAATATAAGAAATACAATATAGATACTAGATATTACACTCACTTATCAAACCTTACATAATTTTATTTTAATTTCAGTGGATTTTTCATCTATGTCATTTTATCTGACAACACAGACAATTTTTTTCATCGTGAAATATTTACGAATTTTTTAACAAGAAGTGCCTGTATATTAAATATGCATACTAAGAAAGAAAAAATAGGAAATAAGGACTTGAAAAAGCCATCCAATTATCATTCTCTAATCATATATTGTAAATAGATTTTATAAATTTGTATTTTTCAATAATAAAACGAGCACTTTCTCTAAGATTTCATATATAATATTATAATTTTCTTATATATGCAATATGTTAAAATATTATAGTACATAAGTTTTCGATTTTTTCTTTAGATTCAAATAAAATATTCAGTACAATATTTAGCATAAATTTTGTTAATTATACAATTTAGGAAATCTTCAGACTTGAATATGAAATATTTTGCGACATAATTATTCTGGAACGACGAATAATCTAGAGAATAGAGAATTCATTGGAAAACAAAATTGTTATAGATAAACCACATGCTATTTATCTATAACGGCCAATGTGGATTGAATTTATAGGATATGATTTCATAAATTTATATGTATAATGTATTAAGGGGACGATTGTATTGACATATAAATATCAAGATAAAATAACACAAATGAACCTTAAGACTAAAAAATATGCATATAAAATCGACTCACCATTTAAGCACGCAAAAGAATATACTTTCATCTAAAAGATTATATATATTTGTATTTATGCCTTTAAATCCAGTGTTCTATATAAGGTAAATAATTGACTTGATCAATAAAAATGGCACAATAGTATTACTAAAAAGAACTTTTAAAATAAAATTAAGAGAAATCAAAAGTAACCATGCCTTCAGGCACAAATGACGTTAAGTTTTTAAAAAATCCCTTTTTTTATTTATTAGATCAATATAAAATAGATAAAGAAGAATTTACATTCATATGCTTAATACATGTCACATTGTTACAAAATATTCACACCATGATTTTAAAAGATTTGCGCATGTATGAAGAACTAGTCAGTTTGTGACAAATTAATATGCATTAAACGATCGAGAAACAATATATTCAGTAACCTTTAAACTTCTGCACTCAGTAAAAAATACGTTTAAATGTTAATTGATCGCATTTATATTTTACGAACTAATAAAATTGTTTTTAGATTCAGAATTGTATTTATATAATTGTAAAGCCAAATATAATAGCTGATAGTCATGCAAACAAAGCTTTTATGATAGTTGTCTATTACATTTTTTCAGGTTTAATCTTTTTTTCATGCATATAATAACCCGTAATAATATATAGAGTCAGTTTCATTTATGTTGAAAAACTTCATATACTTATAATACAATTTATGCCCCTATTAATGCCGCTCATGCAGTTTATTTTCTAGTTGTTCTTCACCTGTATTATATTTATTGTTTATTTTTTTTTAACGCAACATAAACTAGATGCTTTGTGTTTATATCATTTTTGCAGGTTCTTTGTGAATAATATTCATTTTTGTGTAAATACTCTCTGTATTAAACATGCTTTTTCGACGAACAATGCTTCTTTTATTTTATCAGAGATATTATATAAGATTGGTGAATTCTAAAATTGAACGTCTTTTATTTTTAACTTCTTTTATCACTTTTTCCTGTTATAAATGATTAGTATTTGATATTTAAAAATTTATTTGTATACAGAAGTAGCAAATATAATTAATAATAATAATCAACATTTAATTTTATCTTTAAAATAAAAATATGATAATGAATGTAAAATTTAATCGGAATTTATAGTATTGTTTAATACATTCTGCATTAAATATTTTCACATTTTGAAGCGTTTTATTAATCGATAAAAATAATTTTCTTCTATGGTGATTTGATTGTATTAAAATAATTTTAACGGCCGTAAAGATAATCCAATATAATATAATCTACATCTGCTATTTTATAATTTGTTTATATACTTTAAATTCTATTTAAAAGTTGTAAGAACAGAATTAGAATAAAATTGTAGCCTCATTGGGATCTTTAGTCAAGTATTTTCATCTTTTTATTGGTTTCTTAATTAAATTTACACGTACATAAATTCTGAGATATATACGTAATTTAATTTTCAACATTTTTAAATAGTTTAAAAATTTATCTTGTTTTTTTATAACATTATTTTTTTATTTATGTATTTATATTTTTTAAATTAATGATCTGCCTGATATATATTAATTTTTAAAGAATTCTTGTAGTATATAAATTCCTAAAAAAAACTTTCATTTATTTATTAAGTAGATATTTACATTATTTCTAATTCTTTAATCGAGACATATAGCTAGTTTAATTGATAAAATAGGTCTGCAGGAAACATCTATCGCCATATTTTTTTATTCGCTCTATGATATTATCTATAAATTCCGCATGTGTTTATCCACAGATTATGAAAATCTAGAGTTTTTTAGACAAGGGTATTTTTAGATATTTTAAGAATACAGTATTTCCTTGGCTCAAAAGATCTACATCATCAAATTTAATTTTGAGCGGTATACATTTCGAAATTCCAATTCAAATCGAATTACACACGACGAGTCAATAATTTACAAAAATATTTACCTATATAATTTTTTTTATATCTTTTGTTGGTAAGTAATTCTTCTGTTTGGAAATAATTGAAAAATATGATATAGCTTGCAAAGTCTTATATTCAAAAGATAATATAACTGTGTCTTATTTATCTGACGATATCTTTTGGTTCAAACTAATTGATGCAATGTACAAAATTGACAGAAATGTCCTGCCGTAAATTCTTATCTGAATATAATTGGTTGGATTAAAGAAAGTTTGAATAAAATATGGGCTGATTATTGTTTACATCATATGTTAAATGTTTCCCCTATCCTGTAACAGAGCCGATAATATGGAACATACAATTTACTTTATTCATTAATAGTTTTCAATCTACAAGCTTGTTTTAAAATATGATCAATTTATCTAATACTATCGTAATCTAAATATTTTCAAGTTTTAACAGGATATAATCAAATATATTGGTATACGATGTCCTTCTAAACGATATGAAATATAATTTTTAGAAGACATAATTTTGGTAGAATCTCTTTCAAATTTTATCAAATGGATCTTTGAGGGTTTTAAAATATATGGATTTTATGATTATTTAAATATCACATTCATTAAAAGAAAACTAACGATTATATTTTGTTATACGTTAAAATATTATAAATAGAGGTAGATAGAATAATAAAGATTCATATGCTTACTAAAAATTATATAAAAAATTTACAATATAAATAAATCAGCGGTGGGCCTTAATTAAATTAGACAGTGTTTCCCATTGGGCTAAATTTTAAAAAATAAATATTATTACATATTGTTTTTGTACCCTACTGTGTGTAAAAATTCAGTTTCTATCTATATTTAAAGTGTTGGTTATGTCATAATAATGACTTAAATCAGCGAAATTCACATCGACACACAATAAATCTATATAAATTTATATTTCAATAATATAAAAATCTAACCAGATAATATTTTAAACCTCCAAGAGTTAGGTCATTGATTTTATATGCTCGTTATATAATGAAATTACCATATGATTATAAGTGGGAAGATATGGATGAAATCGATGGTACTTTTCTATTCATAAACAGCCAACGAGCATGCATGTGAATTTTCTTAATATTTTGTCTTGATTTTGTCGTTCGCATATAAATTTAAGGTGATGTAGAACTAAACACAAATAAAGATTACATTTCTTTGTCATTCGTAAACTAAAAATGCCAAAAAAAAATTATTACGTGCAATTGGTCGTTTTTCCAATATTCGAGCTATATCATATACAAATAGTATATTAAAAGATGAAAAACAATAATGATGATTAAAACCCTTTTTTCGATAATATGGTATTTAAATTGAGAATAAAATTAATTTACACTTAACTTTTTTTTGGGTATAAAAATTTTGATGGATTTTGCACTGACTCATGTATAATAACTTAAATAATTTAATTTGAACCCTACTTAAACTATTAATCTTATTGTTTTTTTATAATGGGATAACATAGGTTTATTGAATTTAAATTAAACAATTAAACATTTCATTAACTGATAACCACTTTATAATGCTACATATTTGTATATTTTAATTGTAAGATCATATGATTCTTATCATAAAATTAAAACATTTATTATTTTATCTAGATAAATATTTTACGATTATTATATATTTAACATACTTGATATATATTGGGACTCAATTTATGTAGATATTTATAATTATAAACTTTAATACTATTTGATTGTTATTTTATCCATAAAAACGTATTTTATGAAGAAACCGGTTGCAAAATAGCAGCGATAATTATTCATTGAATCATAATATGTTCATATTTTAACGCCGCAAAATAACGACTATTATTTATTATAAAGAATGAATTTCGCTATTTCTACAAAAAAATAATAGTTGAACAAATTCAATGTAAATCTATGCCTTTACAAACTTTTAAATATTACTTTGGATATAATAAATTATAAGAAAATTCTGAAGGGATAAGCAAATATTCTAAACCTAAAATGTTTACCTGTAATTATATTTATTTCTAGTTAAATAAAGTTAAAATCCGCAAAGATAGAGTCATAATATGCCGTTAATTCCTTAAAATTCAAACTAAATTGCGTTTTAAAAAAAGGATTAATGAATAAACGAAAAATTTTTGTATTCTTTTATAATTTATTATATTTAAAATATGTTAATGTTTGCTTTTTCGTTTTTTACTTGATCTGAACAAATGTTTTTGAACGGATTTCATAAGGTATTACATGTTTAACTAATAAAAGAATAGTGCTTATTCGTGATAGGAATAATTCGTTTTTTTTCACCAAAGAAATGCACTTTTATCATATGAGTACGTATATACTACGTTTAAAGATCGAATGTGTTATTTTTGCCGTCTAATTGTTAAAAATTTTCATGCATAATACGTAACTAGATGTTAAATTAAAAGGATGTCCATTAGTATCCCTTTATCGTCTAACTTTAGTATTCTATAAATAAAAGTTTATTTCTAAGAAGATTATAATAAAAATAGGAGATATAATTTTCAGTTTTGCTATTATTAGCATTAAAAAAATATAAAAAAAATTAGATACCTGCCCTAATGAGATAAAATATAAGCGATTTAATTTTTTTATAAAATTAAAGTTATGCAAATATAAAACTTATCTGCGTCAAGCTCATCAAAATAAAGTCAATAGAAGAAGGCATTAAATCACGCGAAAATCACTTATTAGAAAGTTTTAATATTGAACAGACTAGTTTCTCTATTCTGTAATATGATAGACATAATATATATGCTTTGAATTGAGAACTAATATTGCTATTATATTATATTATGCATCATTTAAAATAAAATTTTTTCTTTACTTGATTTATAAAAATGCTATCGAGTAGATTTTACAAGCTTTTTTATGATTCAGAACCAAAATACATGTTAAGATGAAATCGCATAAAAAAAAATAAGTTTGGGTATATTAAATGCTCAATCTGTTATAAATCTAAGAATTCCACTAATACCTCTAAGATTTAGAAATTTTTTTGTGTATAAATACTGTTCTTATAGAATAATATTGTGGTCATATATTCGATTTGAATTAACATCTAAAAATAATATAGTAATTTTCGTATCTATTGGGACAGCTTAATTGGAACAGGTGTTGCTTCCTAAAAAATTTAAAAATTTTACATGCAACTTGCACTGATATCAAAAAAACCAAAATAATATTTATTTTGATAATATATTGGCTTCAAATCTTTGTAAATAAACATATACTCTTGGTTTTTAATTTTAAGTTTATATTTTAAATAATTTTAAATAAAGCTTTCTATTTTTTAAAAAATATCAAACTTCAAAAACAACAACTATACATGATTAGGCTATCATAAATTAAAAGGATGGGTATTTTATATGCAAGTTATTGACTTAAAATGTAAGAACGTTTATAATATCATCAATATGTTATTGCGTATAATTTATTATTCACTCATCTATATTTAAGCGTCAAACGGTACATTTTTTTGTCGGTTGATGTATAATAAAATAAGATATTAAATTATTTTTTATTTCAAGTTTAATCTCTTTCTATTTTTTTCATCTTTTAGACAAAGCTAGTTATCGAGAGAATATAATAACTCCTTGATACATCTTACGACACATTCTCCTGATATATTAAAATAACTGCACTTATTCTCTAGAATGAGATAAGTATAAGTGTCTTGCTAAAAATAAAATTCAAAATATTTTTTTTTAAACCTTAGATTATTTTGCTAGTTTTTTCACTTTTTATTCAAAAAGTTGTCAAATTTATTTTTTAAAATTGTGAGTTCTTATCTTTCTAAATTGTTCTATTTCCCGAAAATCATATAGTATGATCACTTAAGATCTAAATTTTGTTTTGAAACAAAATTTATAAAATAGAACCTATTTGATTTCTTTTATTGTGGTTTTAAAGTTTCCTATTGCGTCTAAAACCATATATTACTATATTCAATATTTCTGATTTTGTAACACATGTTTTATCTTATCGTTTGTAACCTCTAGTATTTTTTTCGATTTGTATTAACAATTGAAAAAAATCGTTGATCATTCAGTTTATAAATTTTATGTTTTTCTTCTGTGAAAGGAAATAATATCTACCATACAGTGATGTAGCTTTATTTCAAGCCTGATCATATATAACGCAAACTATATATACGATAATTTTATAAATATAGTAAAGCAATATTATATTACAATATTGTCAAATTTAGGGAATAGAAACAAAATATTGTAATCGATTAAACAAGTTGATTCAATGCTAAATTAATGCCTGTCTTATACAAAATCTTATATTTAAAAAGACCAAACACTACATTTTTACATTTTTTTGTATTTATACTTATATTTGTTTTTTTTATTCCACACGAAAATTCTAAATCTAAATGTAATATATCAATAGGATGGGATTTTAAATAAAATTGATATGCTGTCCTTTGTTAAAGAAAAAATAATATTACGTCGTGTAAATTCTTGGATTTACTATTTCATATAGCTAATATTATTTTTACATCCATCCGTATGCTTCTTCCTTGTGTTCAAGTTATAATTGTTCAAATTGCACCTTTTTGTGCATATGCAGACCTTGGTATTTAAAACTTGTTTGGTCAATTTTATGCCTTTGAGTAAAGAAATCTTGTTATAAACAAAGTTTAAACAGATGGATTTATTTATTTTTTTAGATTCTTGTTAAGAATTTTACACATTTAATGTCCAAAATTATACGTGTATCTAAAAAATTATGATAGAAATTATGGTTCACATTTATGAAAACAAATCCATCTGAAAGGATTTCGGGTTATAAATTTATATATTTCTCGTATTTAGATACAGGAAAAATCAGTTAAAATATTGCAAATTTAGTCCCTTGATAGTTTTTTTATGTGCCTAAATTTATTATCTAGAATGTGTAAATTGTAGAATATATGACTTTTTAAAATTTTTCAAACCTTTGTTGATTTCGAGTTTGTTTATAATATTCAAAGTTAGTTTATCGTTTGTAGGATACCGAATATTATGAGCATAAAGTAACAGGTAGAATTTAAGGAATTTTAAATAAAATTTGACTTCCAGTAAATAATTGCTATACAATAGAAACTATATAGTTTATTTTTATTTTGGGGGCAGAACTAGGCGATGTTTAAGAAATTTTTTTAAAATATTGCATTTATTCATATTGAGGTTTCATCAACCAATCACAGTCAAAATATTTACCACACCTTGTATATAGAAGGTTGTGCCATAAAATTTTGGTATTAACATAATAAGCTATGCTTGTATAGTGTTTATAACCTCGTGAAACTAGAAGTAGTCGTAAAGACATCGAATTGTGCAAATATTATGTATAGGAATTATTAAAGTGTATTAAGAAATGTGAAAATCTTTATAAGATTCTAGATTTCATTGGTGGTATAAAATTCGATCTGTAATCTTATTTATTTCATATTTATTTTTCATTTTCTAAAATGATTAAACGCTCTGTGAGTACTTTTCACTTAATTTTTTTTTAAAATGTGATTTAAAGATACAAAAAAATAATGATTACGCAGAAACGTAGACAAAGATATTTTAAAAATTCAAAAAAATAATGGCGCAATGCATTATTTTACGATAATAACATTCTTAATTATTTAAATAAAAAATATAGAAATTAAATAAAAACCGAATTTATAATATAAAGATGCAGCAAAAAACAGTAAAATATGTAAATTTTTTTTTCCTTTTATCATGTTTCTAAACGTATAAATGCGAAGATTAAAATAGTATAGAAAAACATGATAAAAGGTTAGTAAAATAAGCGTTAATCGTTGGATATAACTAATATAATGAATAAGTAAGCACCTATCAATCAAAATGAATATAACAGGTGATTAAATATGTATCCCTACAATTTATATTTTGTACGTGTGTAATCTTACCATTTTTAACCAATATAATTTTATGATTAAATATTTCGCAAAAAATGAAGGTAATTGCAATACTATTGAAAATTTAAATGATGGTTTTATTAATAAATATAATTAGATACTTAAATTTGCTATGTTTTTTATTTTTTATTTGTACAAGGAAAAAACATTAAAGTACAAACTATTGTTTTCTTTATACCATTTTTGACTGTGCAATATATTATATTTTATGCTTTATACAAAAATGTTATACATAATTAATTTTTTCAGGTCAAATATATATGTTTGGCATTCAAAACGAGCTTTTTACACAGCGAAAATATGAAAAGATTTTTTTACTATTATATACAAATGTTTATTAAAAAAATATACATAGAGTATCACTTATGCTATGGTAAATTAATATTTAATAAGAATTAAGCTCTGTATAATTAAATAAAGTCAAAAGGGCTGGTTTGATTTTATGGAATTCATCGCAAAAATTTATTATTGTGTTTTTTACTTGTGAAAGTATCCTATAATTTTTTCATAAACACATTTCCTTTATCTTTTTTATTTGCATTATCTTTCTTTGATTCAATCAAATTTTAATATATTGAACATAATTTAAACACAACATCTTAACAATTTAATTATAAATTTTAGATTTTTTTAATATTTGATGTCGAATTAGAGTTGTTTTCAAAACTTATTTTTCTCTTCTCATACTAATGATGCACTGAATACATCCAATAAATCCAAAAGTAAATGATTCTGTTGCTATTTAATATATGTTTTGGCTTTAATTGATTATTCTTGTTAAGGCTTGGCTATTATTATTGCTTATGAACCATAAAATAATTTTAATTTGATATACAGCCTATTTCACTGAGGGTGTTTCTGTATCTTTGGATTCTAAATATTATGTAATATTTCAATCAAATGCATGATTTAATAATATATTAGACTTCTTACAAAATTCTGATTTCAATCAACGCGTCACTATATATCTCTATAATCAAATGTTTTTTAGATTATTGCTGTATATATTTTCTTTCATATATATCATATTGATAGTTTATTTATACTGTAAATTTAGCAAACACATAGCGGAAATCTTATTTGACCTGTATCTGCATTTTATTGTTGTCAGAAGATTGCTTTTAGCTCATTATAATATATAGGGACAAAAACAGGTAATAAAATATTAGTTTGTGAATTTCTATTAATATTTTACCTAAACTTATTAGATATCTTTTGACGTTAGATAAATGGGCTGAATAAAACTGTTTATTTTTAAAATTCAATACACACCTGGATCTAATTATAATTCAAAATTTGTTTTTTCTCGCATATTCTTGGTTGAAATAAAATACTTTCAATTTATAAAAATAGCCGTAGAAACAATTCTTGTATGATTAAATCTGTAAAAAATATTTATTTTATCCAACCGTCTTCTATTATGGTAAAAGAAAAAAATTGGAAATTGTTATATGTGTTATAAATAGAATTTAATATACAAAAATATGAAATTTTAATCATTTTGTGCTTTCAAATTAAGATTAAAACGGATTTTATACACTATTTATGGCAATGATCTGTTTAGTCTGTTTTGCGATTAAATTTTTATATATATTTAAAATAAATTTTTTTTCGTAATATATAAAATTTGATATTTTTTTTTTGCTAATGCACGGTGAATTTTAGCAATGAAAAACATTAAAATTGTTTTTAATCAAAATAGCGAGAAAAATATCACATGAAATTTGATGAAGAATTTGTTTTTTTTCCAAACATTTTTTTAAAACTGATATTAGACCGTTTTAATGGTAACTAGACCTTGAATATTATACATCTAAATCTGAAACGATGTTTATTGCCATAGTATGCATAATGGAAGAAATAGTGAATTTAATAATCACATGTCTTTCTTGTTTATGTATTATTAAATGAATTTTGCAAGAAAATTTATTTTTAATTTATCAAATTTATGCTTTTAATAGACACTTTATGCTGATTTTTTGCTGATTTAAAGTGTTTAGAAGTTTTTAATATAATGGATTGGAGTATTTATAACAATGTCTCATAGTATTTGCGATATTTATAAATTCATTTGAGATAATAAAATGAAAATTATATGTTCCTTGTCAATCTTTCAACATGACGGCATTTTAAACGATACGTATCCGTAGATATTGAAAATATTTAATTGTTGTAATTAAATGACACTTGTAGTAGGTTGTAAATAAATTCTATTTGTCCACAATACTATGTTATATATTCAATCACAACAGCAAATAATGCGTGTGAATACAAATTTAGTCAATAATGTAATTACCCTCCTTTATTGGTCGTAAATCGACAAAATCTACCAAAGAAAATGTATGAACGACTTTTAAACGGTTACTATAATAAGTCTTTGTAGTTTTTTAGAAATTTATTTTTATGATAATAAAAATCAAGTTTTTTTATAGATTTTGAGTGTGCTTTATGGAATTATTAATTTTAAAGAATTTTGTCTTCGAAAAGATATGAAAAAATTTCATTGCGCTTTTTTAACACATAGGAAATGACCAATTACTTTTGATCGTGATCTTATAATTGCTTGGTAATTTGCATAAACTGAAATATGTAAACGACAGCGAAACTCCATAAATAGATAGTATTTATTACGAATCTATCATTTATATTGTATAAATCATCTTAGGTACATAAATGTTATTATACATATATTCTATATTAAAAGGATGGTTTTTGACGTAAAAACTATACATACATAGTAATATACCCATGAATAACAGGATGTTTAATATACGGAAGCTTTGTGACTATAAAGTCCGAAAAATAATATTTTAAAATATTACATAGTCATTATGGGATAAGAAAGAAATGTGGATGAAAGATTTGTATAATGCTTTGTCAAATTACGGTTTTTATATATAAATATTTTATAAATATTGTCTGTAACTAGAGAACTAATATATGGTATATTTAGTAATGAAACCATATAATAAAGTTAGATTTAGGCATATAATACTTATAAAGTAGCAATTGTATTAGAACTTTCATCATTGTTTTTTAT
Source organism: Rhyacophila brunnea (assembly GCF_057557595.1). Lineage (NCBI taxonomy): Eukaryota > Metazoa > Arthropoda > Insecta > Trichoptera > Rhyacophilidae > Rhyacophila > Rhyacophila brunnea. Next base: position 132,820 of record NW_028232778.1, read on the forward strand.
TTAATGATTACGGACCCTCGCAAAGATAATTAATTTGTCGAAAATAGAATTTTAATAATTAGTATTAAATATAATATTATGGTTTTAAGAACGGACCTAAACGTATACTTTACCAAAAAACCTTAATTTAAACTTTAAATATATTAAACCTTTTTTAACGAAGATTGCATCATTTTTAAATTAAAATTTACATTACTTAGCTAGATAAATGAAAAATAAGTGATTTTTTTTTACAAATTATATATATAATCGGTTACAATTACAGTTGAAACAAATTATGTTTAGATTAAGTTGAACAATAAGAACCAAAGAGCTTCTATAATATAATATATATTATATATCATTATATGTAATATGTTTTGAATTTTACAAAATTGTCAATGTTTTATTCAAGTTTTCACCATTATTTAATCCTTTTAAAGTATACTAAGCTGATAATGCTGTCTATTTTTTAAGACATGGATAGATTATTTTAACCCCGCAAAATAAATTTCAGAAAATTTTTTATTTCTCCTGGTTTTGCATTTTTTTGATGATTTTTTTTTATTTATTTAATTAATTCAATGTATTCATAATAAATTATAGAGTATAATATTAAATGAGTCAATTCATATCGAAAAGATTATTCTGTTTCTATTTTCGATCTCTCTGTCAAACTCAGCGCCACTTTAGGAATTTTTACTTTTTAGAACGATTTGATTGAATTTATTATCTATTTAATTATACTAGTGCAAGTCTATGATTTTTACTGGGGTTTTAATTTTCATTTTATCGATTTTATCTATTTAGACGTGGTCAGCCCATTGGAAATATTGCACAATTCCTTGATACATCTTTTGACACCTTACGCCGATCATTCTTAATCAGATGCTCTTCTTCTCATAAATGAGATGAGTTCAAGTGTCTTGTGTTGTATGAGAGCTTGCCTATATGCGTCTACTTCGTACGGAATTTTTAACTCATACTAGTACAAATTACAATAATAAATATTTTAATACCACCTTTTCTATTTATATGCAGATTAATCAACATGAATATTTTTAACACATAAAAAATGAGATTTCGGACATTAACACTTTTTTTACTTTTGTTAATGGTAAATAATGCATGCTATTGTGATATTCATCTTTGAAAATCAAATAAAATTTCTAATTTATATGATAATAGAAAAATACTATTATAGATAATTATTCGACATATTTCAAAATTTAGTTTCATATTTATGCTGTTTTTAAATTGTTATCCAAGAGATAAAACATTTATATGTTCTAAACGTACGAATAGATGTATTTTCGACAAAAGAAAGAAATTACAGATGCAATTGTTAAAAAATAAATTTATATTGCTTATTTTGACCTATGAATTGTTTTTATAATAAAAATACAATATAGACTGTATTATCGTATTAATTATAATAAATTCAATGGTCATATATTTAAAAATTTTTAAGTAAGAACAAACTGAAGCCAAATCTAGAAATCGAAGATAATTAATAGAATGAATTACCATACATTTAAATGCACAATATGACTATAAATTGATCCGTATTTTCATTTTAATTTATTGGAAAAAGATAGTGGTTAAATGTGTCTTTTCAACGACATATTTTTTAAGCAAAATTTAAAATTTATTACAAATCAAAACCATTAAAAATTTAAGTTTAGAAAATTTTTCTAAAGCTAGATTCTTCTAGATCAACATTTTATAATAATATTGTAATTTAAAATAATTAAAATGTGGATAGCATATTGATAATCAAGATTAAAAGTGGATATAGAGCTTTTTTAAATAACAAAGAAAACGGGAAAAAAATATGTGTTTTAAATATATTTAAATAATTTTAAATAATTTTAAATAATTTTAAATAATTTTAAATAATTTTAAATAATTTTAAATAATTTTAAACCCAGAAATCATACATATTATCCATTAATGTGTTCTTTTTTTCTGGGTATAATTATCTAGTTAGAAATTTGCTATAGCAAAAATGATAAAAGCAGAAAGAAATATTAAAAGGTATGATTTATCTGCATCATAAATTTAAAAACTGTAAAATATTTGTTTTATGGGTGAGCTGTTGTGTATAAATATACATCTTAAAATACATATATTGTAATAGTTGTGCAATTCTATCCGCGTATTTAAAAAATTGTGCTAGACTATATATAAATCGTATCTTAGCGGTGTAATATGTACATTAAATTGTTAGAATTGCAAGCAATAAGATATTTTCTCGTTTTTGTAGTCATTTTCACAATTAGTATTAACAAGATGCTAAAAAATCTACAAATAAAATAGCATAGTATATTAAAAATTGTATAAAAAATAGAATTCTTACCTATAATAGACTAAATGCATATTGTTACGAGCGGAATATCGTATAAGATAGCTTATGAATAATAGTATATTATATCTCAAAGATATATTGTAAATTCATCTATACTAAGCATAAGTAAAATTATTTATCGAATTTAGCGGTATTTTACTGTTCATAATGCACAAAAAACTAGCATATTACATAAAACTTATATATTTTGCCTTTAAAATAGGCTACTTTATGTTTATTATATAATTTCATTGCTAGATTTGATGAAATATGCATACATACAAAACTTATGTACCAATAATAAATCCCATAGAGCCAATGATTCTGACTTCAATAGCTACTAAAATACGAAAGACAAAATTTTAATCTTATGTGTGTAAAAAATAAAAATAAAATTTTGATGCCAAATTCGCACTTGTTATATTTGGTTTAAGATCGCTATTACATATCTTTTATTATATATTAATGAAAAGAGTAGTAAAATATAACTTAATATATATTATATTATAGAATGTAATCTTGCTTAAAATATTGAATTGTGTAATAATATTATTTTAAAGTACATCAATAAAATCAAACATTGCCTTCAGAGATTATTAAAATCAAATCAAATTTAAAATAGATGTGTACAAAAATATGCGATATTATTTATTGCAAAATCGTGATAAAATTTGAAAAAAACACACCATTATAAATATAATTAATATACAGTTTTTTTATAAAATTTTCGAGTTATATTATATAGATACCAAACAAATAAAAAGGATATAAGATGTTATAATATTTAAATTTTTATTCGACGATAGCTCTGATATTTATAGTAAAAGCCAACTAGGGTATGTATATAGTGCTTATTCCGCAAATTAAAATTCATTTGTTAACAAATATTTTAATTCACTGAATTACATCGATGTTTTCTTTTTTAATTTTAATATCTGCACTACAAACCGCCTTTATATAATCTTATTTTATATATAAAAATTATATATAGCTATTTACAAATTTTTAAGTAAAAAAATTGGCCAAATGGCAAAAAAAAAAATTTTTTTTTTTTAATTATAGACAAATCTACATCAAAATATAAAAAAACTCGTTCGATTGATCTAAGATATAATATTCTTTTCATATCAGAAACACAAAACAAGTTTGTTGTCAATATAAACTTATTCTATGAATTATCTAATTTAATATTTTAAAGCTATAACATATTTGAAATAATTCAAAGTTTAATAGACGAAAATCTTAGCACAATGCTACTATAGGCATTCTATATCATTTTATAAGGATATTACATATGATCTAAAGATACTTTTATTTAGATTTCTGCAAAAAATACATAATTTGGTTATATTAATGATAACTGGATTGATATTCTTGCCAAAGCACTAAGAATGTTTTGTATATGTAAAAACAATAGTTTTTTGTATTATTTCTATATATGATTGATAAAATGAAATATAATATATATCTTATTTTATATAGTAGCTGTTTAATTATTTATTATCCCTTATTTTAAATATTTTATACTTATATATTTTGTCAAATTATTATATCGTTTATCTAAAATGTTTTTTTTATATGTAGGCATAAAGCTTTTATATATAATTTGAAATCCGTTTTCTTTGTTTTTATATCAGTTTATAATTCAAAATATGTGAATAATATTTTAGCAGAAATATTAAAGGGTCTAAAAATCATCGCACGCAAAACATTATTAAATTTCGAACTCGTCTTATTGTCGTGACTACAAGTGAACAGAAAACAATATATAGTATATAATTAGTAATAAGATTTTGGCATTATGTATTTTATTTATAATGACTCTTAAACAACTTTACACATTTTAGTAAGCAAGGGAAGGTATGCAGCCAACATTAAAATAATAACGATGTTTACTTGTAGCGAAAAACCAATTATATACTCACTATCATCAGACTTGTTTCTAACTGAACAAAATGAAAGAATTTTGTCAGGAATTAAATATCCAAAATATTTTTCTAATCCGATAGCTTTATGTTCTAAAAGAAAATTTACTTTGTATAATTGACACATAATCTAAAATATTTATATACCTTTCCACGGCACATTTTCAGTAATTATCAACCGGAAAAAGTTATCCAATAAATTAAGAAGATAAGAAGCATTTCGGTCTTCACACTAGATTTGTTTATTTTATGTGTACAACTTACTTGGAATGCGAGAAAATACGACTTTGAACATTCAAAATGAATTTGCGCATTATTATATGCCTTTTACAGCTTTTTTTCGATTGTAAATAGAAGCGTAGATTAAAACGAAAATTTTGCTTTCCTTCAAAACACAGTTTTTGTAGCGCCGTCAACCAAAAATAAATAAGCAACTGTCTACGAATATTTACAGAAACGTATTTTATTTTTAACTAATAAAAATATTTTGTTAAAAATATTGAATCGAAGATTTTACTAGATTTTGTATTTAGTTTAAGAATTGATATAAAATATTTGCCATTCAAAAGTGAAACTATATCACATTTTGTTTTTATACTAAAAAAACAAGCGAAATAAATCATTAAATACTTGTCTAAAACAAAATCTTTGACTTAAAATTTTTCAGCAAGAAAAATAATAAAAAATTGAAATAATGATGATAAAAATTGCAAAGGATCAATTTGGATTTCCTATGTTTTAAAATTGTAATCTACAATATTAAAGAATTTTATGCCTTTTTATTGACAAGTAATTCTTTAAATTATAATGTTGTTGTATTTTTACGTTTTTCTGGACCTTTTATCATAAAATATTCCTGAACGCATGATACTTTCAACGTTATAATATATAAATAATTATCTGCTATACTGATATTATGCCAGAGTGATATATTTACATCAATGTTTAAAAAATATTCATATATACAAATATACTCGCTGTATATTTTTAAATTTATACTTTATAATAATATTTGAATATTTTCTTAATATATTATCATGCTTTTTAAAAACTGAAATTATAAAAAAATACAGGTATCTAGTCGACAAACATCGACCAATTTTTATTATTTAAAATTATTAAGTAAAAATAGAGGAAAATAAAAGCAAATGCAATTAAATAAACATAATTGCATAAAACATTTGATTTGAATTTTTATTTATGCACAAGTTTCAATCAAAGTATCATGTATCTCACGCAAAAAATCACGCCTCAAAACCTTTCAATATACGTCTAAAACACACAAGACATTATATTAAAGTGTTTTTCTAGATAAAAAGTTTGAATGCGCTAATGCTTTAAGTGCCACCTTAAATTCCATTATATATAGCATATTATATTTCGTAGCAGCAAAAAATATTATATGTCATAAGATAATATAAATAACGTAGAAAGTTGCAATAGTCTTAGATGCAACAGATTCAAATTGATATATTATATCTTTAAATTCTTGAACACAATATAAAAAAGTTTCTCGGGAGATTTTAGGTTAATGTAAAATATTTTTCTATTTATAATATTAAAAGATTCATAAAGTATTAAATATAACACATTAAGCATGCAAATAATGCATCTATTACCCAAAAAAATAATTAAAGGCTTCTAAATCGCAAAAATATAAAATATTGTTTTTTACGTTAAGATCATTTCATAATTTGTTTATTCTCCTCCGAAATCAGTATATTTGAGATTTTTTTAATGAGAATAGGCTGTGTTTTGAGATTAGAATATAAAAGATATAAATTTCATTTTTTGATAAAATGATGTCATATTTTTATATAAAACAAGCCTAAGTGACTTTTTTTTTTATAATTTACATGTATTATATATTATATTAGCATAAAAATTATACTTAAATAGGTTGTATTTTAATGATAAAAAGGAGCAAAATTGCGAACTATTTGACATTTGAGTCATTTAAATTTGTCTTGAAAAAATTATTTTTTTGAACTAATATTCTTATTTTTGTAGCATTAAGAGAGAGACAATCTAATTATAAATAATATATACATCTAATATATTAATTTTTAGGGATGAGTCGCTTAATAATAGTGTATGCTGTCTATATTATCACAAATTTATGTAAGATGATGGTAAAAATGTAAAATATCAGATTTTATATATAATATACCCAAAAAAGTATATTTTATAGGATTAGATGTGGTCTTTTCCTGATATATTTAATGTTAAATTGTTTTTCATTATATATATTATATAAAATTTACGTTTTTTGATGCAAAAATATAATAATCATGCAATATATTGTTAGTTTGATTATAAAAATGCATTTTTTCCTAGCGTTTTGCACTCTGTTCATGAAAAAACACCAAAAAACAAAACTAAAGTTACTGGTATGATTTATCTTCATTACGGATGTTGTAATAATCTAGATATGAATATATCATGTTTAAAAATTATGGTAATTCAAATCACCCAAAAAAAAAATCACATATAAAGATAACTTTTTAGTATTTGCCCGATAATGTGTAAATTTACGTTTGTTAAATTGTATATATATCCTAGGTATATGAGAAAAAATAACAAAAAGCTATAAGAGGTAAAAATGTAAAATATTCATACAAAATGTCAAAAAATAAAATTTAATCTTATCTTATCTTAAAATATGATTTTATATAAATATATTTTTTTGCATTAGCAGTTAACTATATGAATTATACATATTAACTCAATACGTAAAAGCCTCTTCTTGCAGAGACTTTCTTAGAGACATATTTTTATTGAAAAAATCGCAATCAAAACAAGCGTAATAATTATCTTGAATTTAAAACTTTTAAATTAATTTATAACCAAATAAATTCTGTTTTTTAGGACATAAAACTCGTTTTTTTGACAGTGATGATTAATAGAGGTTTTATATTTTAAAAAGTATTTAAAAAGCACTTCAAACATAAATAACTCGTATGTATATAAAATTACTGTCTTTGATTTTTTTAACTGCAATATGTTCTAATACTGCACTAAACATGCTCAAATCTTAAGAAATTAAACAATTGAGAAAACATATTTATAATGCATATTTACACTTGAATATACATTTTCTTCAAAACCGTTTTTTTTTTCTAATTAATTTTTCGCTTAATAATTTTGATGCAGAATATGTAATGTTTTGATGGATATAAGATTCAAATAGATCCGTAATACTGGTTTACAATAGTAAAGCTAATAAAAAATGTACAAAAAAAAATTTTACGTTTTGCATACTATACTTTTATCAAAAGTAAAATTTTTTTGTCATATATTTTATTGCTAAAAACTATATGTTTGTCTTTAGAAACCTTTTTTTTGGTTTCTCAGTTTCTCCACTTCTTGAAAATCTTTTACGAAAAATTTTCTAATCTATAGATTTGTTGTTATGTATTGTACTAATCCATATTTATCAATTCTTGCTCCTTCTTAAGCGGGTTTTTATACTTTATAATAGTTGATTTTTATTATTTCGATGGCGAAAACATTTTCAATATAGAATTATATGCTATTTATATCTAATATGAATTTATAGCCTGAATTCAAGACTATTATTATATTTCGTAATAATATTATCACAAAGATTCCAACCTTACGATAATCGGACATAAAAATGCATCAAAATTTGTTTACTATATTTTAATCTACATTTTCATACATCATTGTTGTGTGACTACAAATATAAATATATAGTGACAATATAATCTTATATGAAAATCTATAATTATTCTATTCAATTTATTCTTATCGAAAAAGAGCGTATTAGATGCACCTGAAATGCACATGTCGATTATTATGTGCTTTTTATATTACTGAAACAAAATAATATTTAATCCATAAGCTTTATTTTGCGCTGACAAGCTTTTTAATATAAAAATTATAATTTTAAATGCATTATTCAATTCATATATTTGTATTCTTTTTTCAGCTAAGTTACTAACAAATATTCAGGGTATTTTTTATTGTGATGCTTTCACTTTTTGTACCGCCATTAGTTCTGAATTACTTGTTATTATAGTTAATTGTTATGGTAAAATAAAATTTGTGCATATTTTATAATATGAAGCCATTGCCTTATTAATACAAAAAAATAGAATGTTTAGATTTTCTGCAAAGTTTTGTGCCATTTTTCTGCCAAAAAAGTTATATAAATCTATTTCTAAACATAGAATCTATACTTATAAACAAATAAAAAGATGATTTTAAATTTTAAAACACAAACTACAAGGAATTTCTGATGAAAAACGAATTCTCATATTTCCTCGATACTTCGTATTGTCTTAAGAGTTCTCAAAAATGTTCATTTTGCTTTCTTTATAATAATTGATAATTTAATTGTTTAAATACACGGTTTAGGTGCTGATTTTGGAATGTATTAGACAAAAATTCAGACTAAAATATAAAAAAATGTTCTTCACTAAAACTTTGTATAAATTTATTTCATATGCACAACATTTTAAAAATATTTTCCCCTTAGATGATGATTTCTTGCAATAAATACTATATATGCTATCAAAAAATACCATAAACTTGTAATAGGCTACATAAAACTACTGAGAAGTTTAAATACGCACACACATTAATAGCCGATCTATGGATATTAAAACTATTTTTAAATTTATAAATAGAATATATATCGATTTTTTTATACTGATAATCGTAATTTTTCAGTTTACTTTTTTTTCAAATAACAAATTTTTACTTTTAAATCTAAGCAAAATCTAATATATTCTGTGCCTAAACGCACAAAAGCATATTTTACATGTTTTTTTATATTTTTTTCCTAGTATATAGAAAATTACTAGAATGTAATATTTTGTATAACTAAACATGTATCATTATATTTCACTATAATTGAAATTCTTGAAAATTCGCAATATCAGATAGAAAAACATTTTGCTGATAATCAGTACATCTGCATTACAATATTCTTTGAAAAAATAAACTTTTATTTTGTTTATAAAATTAGATTAGAAGACTATGCTATATATGTGTTTTTTAATCCTACCATTAAAAATATCAAAAAATTTATTTTTAGTTATAATTTACAATATCTAAAATTTTCTTTTTAACAAGATAAAGATTATCTTAAATTTTTTTTTCCTTATATTACGACGAATCTTGCATGATTTGTACATCTTTAATTTAATTTTGCAATTTTAGGCTTTTTATGTTAATATGTACGATATTTAAATCAGGAAAAATGAACTACTACTGTATAACCATTAGGATTCTTTAAAAAAGACATAAAACGTAAAACCCAATTATACCCATAAAAAATATTAAATTGTACATTTGACTGCCCATCATACATGCAAATCTATATTTTTGAATTTACTCAAATAAGTTTTTTAAATTTTTTTTATGCTGGTGGTCATTAATATTGCCACAAACAAATTATCTTGGTACCATACAAAAAAATTCGATACCTTTTATCTTTAGAGTTATATGGCCTTTTTACATAAGATTACAAGAAATATATATAGAAAGGTTTTTTATATGTTTTAAACTTACAATAATGAAATCTTTCTAATGATTATTACCATTGCCTTTATATATATCTCAATCGATTATTCACACAATCATCTTCGTAAATCTCTCATATATTCTAGAAAACAAAAAATAGTATTTATCATGTAGTTTAGGATACTACATGATACACCGGATGCTTTTAGATATCGCTAATATAACCTATGATAAAGATAGTTTATTTACATGCTGCATTTTCTTCTAATCAATATATTTCGTACCTTACTTTTTTTGCGTGATTTACTTTACAATCTAAATATATTTTTATATCATTAGAACTTTTTATATGATATCTATTTTTTATAAGTGCTTTTGATGCTCATTTGCTGTGATTATATAACAAATTAATGTCAAAACTAATGTAGTTGGCCCTTTGTAACTTGTTTTATAGCTTTATCATATTTTAAATTATTATTTATTTAGCTAGAACACACAACATGTGATTTTTAAATCTGCTATTTGAATATATTGTTTGAAAATAATTTTTGCATATCTTACATATAAAAAACCATCTATATATACGTTATTTCGGCTGGTTTATGTTTCATATGCTTCACATTAGATTTTGAAATTACAATAATAATAAAACTAAAGTATTCATACTTTTACCATTAAATCGTGTTTTATAATCAAGAACTCAAAATTAACTATCTATTAATGATAGCTTAAGTCTTAATAGTCAAAATAATGTAATAAACTTCTTAATACAATAACACCTAACTCAAATTTTCAATATTTCGTATTCCCATTATATTTTTACAGTCATAGAATTTAGAAGAATAATTTCTCACCCAGGGCTTAGTTTTTCATACTTTAAAATCAAAAAAGTATGTTTTATATGAAACCCTCAAATATTTTTATAAAAGTAAACTACAGAATATAATACCCTTTAACATATTTTAAAAGATCAATCTATAATTATTTAGCAAAAAAGTGGCAATTGTAGTATTATCATATAGTTTATACACATAAAATCAATATTTTTATCATGATTTCTGTAATTATGATATAATGCAATGTCTTTATGAGTAAACCTGAGATATTTGTTTAGTTTTAAAGTTTTCACAACAAAGAATGTTATATTTTGCTATTTTTATGTAATTAAGCTTTGAAATATATTTCTTTTTATTTTTCGTATAATGCATTACATTTTTTCGCCTAAATTGATATATAGAAAGCGACTTGTATATAATGCGATATTTTCAATTATATTATAGCTTTTTAGAATCATCAAACTGAAATTATGGCAAAAAAATATAAGTTATAAAATTTAAATATAATAAAACAATTCGATTGAAATACGGTTGAATTATAATTCTAATAGCACAGGATTCGATGTATGTTTTATTTTTACCGTTATTATACACTTTATATATATAAACAGTTAATGGAACGTTTATTTTTAGCCGTTTATCGATATATAATATACATGTTTATCATACAGCAATAAATTAAAACTTATAACCGATGGTTTATGTAAGTGATTATATGAATGTTTTTTTTTGCAATAGATAATCAAATAAATATATACAAAATGTAAAAAAAATTAGGTTTATAAGATAACTTTGACAAATAAAGTTTTAAATACATATTTTATAATAACTATACATATTCTCGAATCTTATAACTACAATAATATCTTCTGAATGTCGATTGTTATTCAATAACTCAATAGAATTTTTTATTGACAATCGTCTGTGCTTAGTTAGTTTTCTATTTATTATTTTCTATTGCAATTTGTTTATATTTAATGAAACTTTTAGGTTCAAATTTATTAAAATCATTCAAAGATTAGAAATCTTAAAAAGATTGTTTATAATAAAAACGGTTCATTTTTTAAACATATTATAGTTTTTATTTTGTATTCTATTCAAAATATTTTATTATTGCATTTATTTATCTACAAGTATAAAAAGACAATTTTTTATATAGTTATCTTACAAAAAAGCTTTGAAACATTTGAATTTATGCAAGTATGCTACATCTAGCATTTATAATGTTGTTCTAGAATTTCGAATATAGGAATTATACAAGAAAAAACAAAAGAAAGTAGAATTATCTTGCATCAAGAATAAATCTCTTATGTTGATATAGTTAGAAGATATATTTAATATATTTTTTAGCATTCAACCTCAAAATTTTATATTATTTATGTTTTTTCTGAAAATTAACATATCATTTTGCCTATAATTTGTTGAAGAATTCCAATCTCTCGGATTTCACGCAAATAAAAAATATAAAATCAAAAAAGAGTATAAAATTTGTGTATTATAGGGGAACATATAATCAAAAAAATTTATTATATATTATATGTCTCTGCATGAAATCTACACTTTGGAAATCTATATAATTATCATTATGATATTAATAACCGGCAGATGGGAAAAGGCCTCAAAGCAAAGTATTTTGAAAAGATAAGAGTTGCCGAAAACGATGCATTATATCAGAATATAGTCTATAGTAAGATTTTCTTAGGAACGAAGAAATATTCTTCTAAAAATTTCCGAAAATAATTAAACTACAATTGCGAAATAAATTAAAGCATTATCATACTTTTCAAATCATAAAATATGGCGTAAGTATGCTCATATCATTGTCAAAATATACATTTTATAAAGTATAGATTTATATCATGGAGCATGTGGTAAATTACGTGTTTTATATACGGTTAAATTAAGGTCAATGCAAGATATTTTCGAAGGATATAACATCAAATAAATCTACTGATGTTTCATTTATATAATAAAACATATAATAGACGTTAATATTTTATATAAGCCGCAAATCTGGCAACCTTGTTTAATTTTAAAGAAGTATATTATTAAGACATTTATTATCTGTAAAATACATGTGTACCTGTTCCAAGCCGGTAGATAAATTTCAGATTTTAATAAAAATCGAGCATATGATCCACGATTTATGCATCTATTTTGCCCAAAAACATATAACCAATCTTCAAATAATTTTGAAGCTATAAGATTGTATGTAGGTGTAAAAAAAGTCTTTTTCTTTAAATCTTGTTTCTATATTTGATTTATTAATAAAAAGAATTCTTAACTATGAAAATTTTGAATATTTAAATAAAAAAAGGTTTTAGTATACATTTAGCATATAAATTAACACATAAAATCTTATGTGAAAGTTGAAAAAAAAACTAAAATGTTATATTTTAAAAAAATTTATTCCATTACACTGAATATAAGAAACCACAGATTGATTTACAAATTTAATACTCGATGTGCAATATTTTAACATTTGTTGCATCATTATAACAGTGTTAAAATTTCAATATAAGAAATATCAAATTGATTCTTATAAAAAAACAATAAAATAGAAAAGCTAAAAATAAAGTAAAAAATTCGAAAACACCAAAATATGTATATATCAATAGAAAGTATTTTGGTGATTAAAAGTCTGTTCAAGATTCTTATATAGCACATATTAAATAGAAATAACGCTGTCAAAGCCCTTCAATTACATATGGTAAATCATCTTTAACATTTTTAGAGTCATTTGTTATATAGACATATTATATTATTATACTAAAAAAATAATACGTTTATAAATTAAAAATAAAATTAGTTCATATCGAATATCTATTAAAATATCATAAATTCTTAAATTTGGCAAGAACCTTTTTTTTCTTCTATTTTAAACAAGTTTTATCTTGAAAACGTTTTTAAGGTGTAAAATAAATATTTTAGAAAATCGGTTTTTATAATTATCTAATCTGAACGTAAATAATGCACCATTTCTATGTTTATTTCTAGTTTAATTTTGTGTTATTCAAAATAAAGCATGGTTTTGGCACCCTCATTTTATTTTTCAGAACAATTCGAACCTTCTATTATAATTTAATGATCCCACAAATGAGACATATTACTATCTTATATGTAACAGATCTCGATTACACGTTAAGCATTATATTTTTTATAATTGCATTTCTGACTACACTAAATATAACAAAAAATATAATTACTGCCAAATAATTATCTATATGATTCGGCAGTAATTGCCAATATAATACAAAACATGTAAATATATTATATAATCTACGGTGAAAAAAAAATATTGCTTTTGATTCTTCAGAAATGATATATGAAGCCAATAGTTTATTTTCTAGCACCTTTTATCAAAATTAAAGGTATAAAATACATCCCACAAAACAGAATAAAGAGTACATCACGAAAAAATGCTTAAAAAATCGAAAAATTACAAGTTTCAGATCTAATAATATGATCAGATCAAAAATCTTTGGCATTGTATTATTGTGCAGCAAAAAAGTACTTTTTTAATTTCTATATGCTTTTCAAATGTATTTATGTGCCAAATAGCTAATCTAAATTGGCATTCTTCAGTAATAGTATATATTTATGCCTATTTCAATGGAACTTTTTATGTATGTCCAAGCCGTTTATTACGAAAAATTTGCTGATTTGATTTATCAAAATTTTATTTAAATAAAAATTGAAATTTTTAACGAAATTTATGATTTTTAGGTTTTTAATATTTACACACCCGATTTATTGGGTTTAAACAGTTTATTATACCATCAATTGCCAGTTTTTATCTTAATATGCGCTCTGATTCGCCTATAAACCAGCGAATCGACTATGGTATGTATTATATATTACTTCCCTTATGGTAAAAAAATAAAATAAAAGAAATTGAATAATAATTAAGGCCTTCAAAAAAATAAAAATATCATTTTTACTAATATAAGAATTCTTGTTTACTGATTTAAAAGCAAAAAGATGTATTCGATATAATCTGTTTATCATAGTGCAATATATATACCATAAATATGTTGAAATATTTAGTATTAGAACATAAAAATATAATGCTTACTGAAAACATTTTAAATACTACAAAGTGCTTTTTGAAATACCATTCCATGCCTTTTTAACGATAACAGTGACAATACATGTTTTTTTGTGCACAAATTATCAAATTTTTAGTGCATTAAGTTCGGTTGAATTCTTTAATCAAATTTTTAATTTAGAAACATATTATAGAAACATTCAACCTCATAAAATATCGTATATTAATGTATATCAAAGATAATACGACATCATTTAAATAAATACACTGTGCTGTTCATATATTTTTTGCAAAAGAAAGGCACAATCAAATAAGGAATTAAAAATTTAAAATATTACTAATATTTATATGATTCTAACTTACTTCAATATAAAAAAAGGTTTTTTACGTATATTAAACTATATTTTTTCTTTTTTTTTGTTATTTGGAGAATTCGTTCAAATGAAAATTAAAATTTTCAAGTTTTAGTTTATTTTCTTAATTTAGTATTTTAAAAGTATGTTTATATTTTTTCTTTTTTACGAGATGTGTAAGTAGAACAAAACAATACATTTTTATCTCAAGACAATATTTATGCAGCAAAAAAATATATAAATAATTAAAAAATAGTAATATATTTTTACTTTTTACAAAGCGTTATGAATCTGTTGCATTTATAATATGCATTTTTGTGGTTTGCATCTAAATAACTAGATATAAAAATAAATTTGTTATATAAATTTTATAGTGAAATATAATCTTTATATTTTTTTCAAGACTTCAAAAAAGTCCTTTATACAAAAATTACTGTTTTATACTGGCACAGTCATCGAAAAAAATAATTTGACTATTTTTAAATATTTATATAAATTCTGGTATTGTTTCAACACATATGATTCGAAGTATTAGTTAAAAAAAATACTTATATTAATCTTTGACATGATAATGATAGATGATAGTTTTGACGAATTGCATCAACATATATAACATTTTCGTAATATTTAGGTATAAAGTATAGCTGATAACAATAAAAAAAACATTAAGATTACTTGCTATAAGATTTTACAGTAACATCAAATTGCTGCAGTTTATTATTTCCATATTTTTATATCCTAACTGTACGCTTAAAACAAGTTTTAAACGTAACAAAAGCTTCGCGTTGTATTTTTATCAGAGACTTTCTCATATATGAATTTATATCGGTAGTACTAGAATTAGCAAAATAAAACATGTAAAAATTATTTATTCTAGACGATTCACAAATATTATTTTAGTTTGTATTTTAGATATATAAATCAGCAAAGATGCAAAACAAGATTTTTATGATTAAAAGGCATACCCAATGCTTAAAAATGAACTTATATCATTGTATAGTTTACTTATGTAAGATAAGATAGCAAAAAGTATGTTTTTGTGTTCTTGATTTCTGATTAAATGTGTAAATAAAAATTTTTTATATTTTTTTACAAAATAGAATACATATTTTAAATCAAAAAATAATAATATAATACAAATTTAATTTTTCCAATATTTTTAAACTTTATAACCTATGATTGAAATAAAATGCGAAGAATTAAATAAAAATAATGAATATTCATTGCTAAATTTTAAAATCTATGTGTTTTTTCTTGTTATAAAAATACGGAGAAATTAAAAATCAAAGATATCAAAAAACAGAATAATGAAAGCTAGGTTCTTTTGCTTCTGCAGGTATTGTTTCCATTGGATGTTATTAAGTGAATTAGGTCGAAAATTACCGTAAGAAGGGGGCTTGAAAAAACATAAAAATTTTATTTATAATTTAAACTATTATCAGTTCAACATAAAAAAATACCCCTATATTATAAAATCTTTGCAATAAAACTATTTAATATGTTTTGTTTAGTTTTAATTAATGCTCGTGTATATACATAAGTAATTGTACTATTTCTGCTCATTAGAACATCTTCCAAAATCTTGGATGTATATGAATTTGCATATTTAGATTTTTGTATCAAAGAAATAAAGTGTATATCTATTTTTCCACATCACCAAGGCTAATTTTATTTTATTTCGCAGTTTCTTAATATAGAAGACATTAAATTTCCAAAAAAAAAATAGAGTAGCATAAGATTTACCTTTTAGTGTATGACATAAATTAAATCTATAAACACACATAGAATCTATGATATTTAGCTATTATTACATCAAAAATGCAATGTAGAGGAATAATATTTAGATTCTTGCAAATATCAATCTAAAAATATAGATTAGGAATATATTGGAATTATCTTAGCGTGCTGATATTACCAAATAAAAGATACATCTTGTTTTCTATTTTAAAGACGACTTTATGCTATCTGATTATAACCAGGTTATCTTATTTTCTATAGAAATGTATGTAATACTACATTATAACTGCTCTTTGAAGTATCGATGGCAAGATAAATTAATTGAAGTATAGAATTCAGTAAACAGCAACTGTGATGTTTTTATTTTAATATCGTAAAATATAACCGTAGAATCAAAATTATGTTGTTGTAATACAATAAATATATTTCGACCAAGATTAAGAATCTATTATACCGTAGAAAGCATTTTGGGCATAGAAAGTATAGAAAGCCAAAGAAGGCCCAGATTTTATATTTTACCATTTAAAGAAAGAATCTTCCCGCAAAAATTTAAAAACTAAATTTATAAAAATATCTAAACTTACTCAACTAAAAATGTTGTATCATTTGCATAGTTTTCAGCTCAAAGTAAAAATATTTTCACGTAGAAATATCAAAATATAATACTATGGTTGTTTAAATTTATTTGAAAGCTTCAAAAACGAATTTGGCTCATATTTCAATTGTGTATCATGAAACTATAAACTTATTGCAATTCTCATTAAAAAAATTAACCCTGTGATATAAATCACAGCGTCGTTTTCACTCTCACACTTACATGAAATCAATTTACGCATTTTAAGTAAGAAATTTATTTTTTAAAAATATATTTATAATTATAACGAAAATTCAAAAGTTAAAAAGATTCTGGCATGAATTAAGGATACGAAGAAATTTTTAAAATCACTAATCATAGAAGATATTACGATGAAAAATGTTGTAGGAAATAAAATATATTTAAAACATCGCAAATAATTAAGGTAATATATTTTCATGGAACATAGCTCAAAAGAATCTTCTAATATGTAAAAAAAAATATAACAGGTTAACATAATATACCAAGCTAATAAAGTCCACTTAGTTTCGAAAAGGTCTATAAATACATCTTTAATATATAATGTTGCAGAATGCATACTTTAAAACACCATAAATAAAGATCAAACTTTAATTATCGTCTTAATTCTATATTAAACAAAAGATGACCTCAAAACACGGATACACTTTAAAACAAATGATAAAAATCGCATTTTAATTTTTGTAGATGTGAAAAATATAATAATGTATGAATACGGTTAGTTATATAATTTATATAGTCATGAATTTGATATATGAATTCACTATATTCTAGTAACAGCATCTTTGTTTCCTATATAAATTTATTTATTCAAGCTATCTGTGAGTATCGATGAATGATATAAATGGCAATAATAGTTACATAAGGTTCTAATTACCTTTATTCCATAGGATTGCTAATAATATAGTTTTTATGAGTGTTAGATAATACATAACGACAAAACAATGAATTCGTAGATAAAAATACAATTTGAACGTAATTTTTGAAAAAAAACTGATTTTTTATTCAAAATTATTGAGCAAATGTGTAAATTTTACTATATCAAATTTTATGATAATGTCTTATGGGAATTGTGACTTGATAGACTGAAATTATGGTCAGAAAATTGAAAAAGAAAATAATATATTTATTAATTTTGCTTATAATCTATCTGTATTTATTAGAGATAAATTTAGTATTTTTAAAGTAAATGCACTTTTTTACACTGCGTTTTTAGTTTTTTTATAACTTTTTTAAGTTTTATATTTCTAAATACCCAACAAAATTGTAAATCTTTTTTATACTAGAATTCGTATGATTAACAAACCGTATGTGATATTGAAAATCTGTTTTGAAGTTTTCTTATAAACTAGGAAAATACTTTATATGCATAGAATATATTAGACTGCCTTCCCCTATATGCAAATAACTGAAGATCAATAAATATCTAAAACAATACGGTTTTGTGATAATTTATATATTTTTTATATATATCAGGTTATAAAAAAAGATCAATTAGTTTTATATACAATTTAAACTTCTAATTTTTGATTATAATAATGTTCATACCTTTTGCATTGCTATCTATAAGCGAGATTCTAACAAATTCTCATCACCCATCCCCTAGATGAATAAAGTTTTTCATCAAATGATAATCAGCTCGCAAACTGTCAGTGTGTGCTCATAAGCAACTTTAAATGTAATAAAACAATTTTTGCTAGTGATCTAGTTTTTTTAATAATTTTAGAGAGCAACTTTGCAATATAAACAAAGAAAATTCATAAAGATAAATACTAAACAAGAGCATATCAGTTATTCAACAATCTTTATAAACTAAAAAACTTCATTTAAAATATTTTTATACTAAGACATCCTGTTTCATCTTTAAATTCAACTTTTTTTTGCACGCTAACAGTAAGTATATCTTCAAACAGTCAAATTTATTGGAAATAGTGTTGTAAAAAAACTAATAGATGTGATTTTAGCAACCTTTAATTTAAAATTAGATTTAGTGTGTTTATTCATGTTCATAGTATATGAAATTTATAAAAAATTATTTTACTTCTGAAGTGCACTATACTTTCATGTTCGATTTCTTTCTTAGTATTTTTTATAATTTTTACAATAAAAAAATATTATCAACATTGTGAATTATAAACTTGCCATTTTAGCAATGAAAAAAAGCTATAAATAATGTTTCCCATGAAAAGCGCGTATACTTATATTTGTATAAATTTTTCGTATTTAGTTTAAACAAGTATACAATAGTATATGCAATGAGTTTGATATTTTGAATCTGTATATCATAGATTTGCTATGATATTCTAATGTATAAACTTTTTATACACACGATCGAATCACAAATACTATTTTCTACCGAGTTAATTTATGCATAAAATATTGAAAAAACATTTTTAATTAAAATCATTAAATAATAAATCTAGCTTCTAATTACTTAAATTATTTTTTTAAGTCTGTAATACACCAAAAAATCTCATTTTTTTCCTGTTTTTTTTTTATTTTGATTGATGTAGGCGACATTTATATGAATACTTATATGCTCAGTATCTAGCTTCATAGATAAAAGCCATTTTTCTATATTGATTCTAACAAAGTATATAAGAATTCGAATGTAATTTTTTTTCTTTTAGATGCGATTATTTGATTATTACAACGCTATGTAATCAATTTCATGATATGATGTTTAAAAATAATGATCCAAGTGATGTTTATTTTTTGTGTTCAATAAACTAAAATATGAAAATAAAACTAAAGGATAAAAAAATTTTCTCGATAGAATGAATTTACACGAAAAACCTTGTTTGTAAATATTCTTATATTCGACAAGCTTATAAAACTTGATAATTGCTTTATATATTTCATTTTTTAAAAGAGTTTTAATTTGAAAAAAGAAACATTGGTCAGTAGAAAAATTATTCATATTATTTTGGTGTGCATCATTTTAAATTTGATGTTTATAATGAATTAATTATACTATTTTACTTAGATTAATAGATTAATAATTAAATTTTTTATTACACTGTTTGAGATATATCTTGATTCTGTATCTGCAGCTGATGATGCCAATTTTTTTAAATTTTTTGTGTATTTAAGGGCTTTCTGTATTGCGCTGCTTCTTTTTGTACCATTATTCAAACATAAATTTTATATATTCAGGCGCTAAATTGAATAAAATGTATAATTTAATATATTGTAAAAAAATAAATTTTGTTATGCAAAAAAGAAGATATTAAAAACAAAATAAAATTGTTTTGTAGTTGTTAATACAAAAAAATCATTACATTATCACACATTGAAGAAATTATTTGTTTCTAATCTTTTAACTCGAATGATATAAAATTAACGAATCTTAAAAAATAAAATCCAAGATGTAGTATTGTATGTATGATAATATAGAATTAAAAATTGTTGTAATTTTATTTAATAATGATATATAACAGATATACGGTTATTAGAATCTCGTTTTGTGGCATAAATCATAAAAATATTGCTGAATAATATTGAAATCAAGATGAAGTCAGAGAAAAAATACTATAAGAATATTCCTTATATCGGTTTTCTAGGAACTAGATTGAATGTTGATATATCTATGAATATTTATCTTACAGGCAAAAAAATCAATAGGATACGAAAAATGTATATTAAATAGTTTTAAAAACATATTTTTGCAAATAACTTAATAGTTGAAGTATTATAACTAATAGTAACCTTTAAAAACAATACCAAAAAGTATACTAGATATATTGTTTATAATAAAGTATATAAAAAACGTTCAATGGATATAAGTTTCTTATAATTGTTCTATTTTGTCGTGAATGAATAGCTTATGAGTACAATCAAAGATCTGTTAACTTAAATATATGTTTCTATAATAATAATACCGCAAATATCAATGATGATTTATAGTCCTTTCTAAAGTATCATGGAAAATTTTCAGTAATAGCGTAAACAGAAACTTTTGAATTGAATCTAGAATGATAAAAAATAAATTAGGAGATAGCAATTTATGTATTTAAATATTATTTTGTAAAGAAAATAAAAAAAGACATAAAAAAACAAACTTTTTTTATACATCAGCGTCTGGATAATTCTTCGAAATGTATTTATTGATCATACCTTATTCGTTGAAAAGGTTTGATGAAAGTTAACTTTTTATGTAATAATATACAATGAAAACTGAATTGCGCTTATAAAGATACTATACCATTATGAAAGTCATTTTAGAGTAAATGTTTTAGTAAATATATTATATTTATATATATGGCGTGTAAGGTATAAAACAACTTCATACAGTGATTCAAAATTTTAGTTTCGTATACAAATTATGAAATAAGCTGTATCACAAAAGGTATCAATAAGGAAGCGTTTTACTTTAATTTGGGCCGAATATCAAAAAATATTCTTATAATTTATGCTATTATGTTTTTTGACTTTTTTTACTACTTTTTGGTTCTTATAATTTTTTTACATAATTTTTGCGTTTTCTTGTTGTTTGAAGCTCTGATAATCAATAAAAAAAACTTTGTTGATAATGTGCATATGATTATAAACATTTTTGCTTTTAATATACTCTTAGATATTTTTTACAGATAGAAGATTGAAAATACATTAAACTCTAACTATAAAATGTATTCTTCGATAAAAAAAACCCTTGGGTTAATCGAAGAAAATCATTTATCATATAGAATGGCTATATTAAATATAACCCAAAAAGAATTCAGCGATAAATTTTATTATGCATCAAACGCTGATTTGGATATATTATTTATGCGATATCCTTTATTAATAAGGTTTCATATCGTAGTTATTATAGTAAAGTAGCCCAAAAATTCATAAAAAATATCTGTGAAAATAAAGCTTCACCGAAAATTTTTACGAATACATTAAATATATGAAATGATAAAAAAAGGAAAAAAGCATAAAGCATAAAGGTTTAATCGTGAATAAAATATATTTTTTACAACAAAAAATATTATCCTTTGTTAATCTTAATTTTTGAAAATTTTTAAAAAAAAATTTGGTGATGTAACAAAATTTAGTATGTTTTATTGAGTATCGGAAGCATTTTGTAATATAATCATTGCCTTTCAATCGAATCTTACTAAAAATACATTAAGAAGGTAATAAAATTGATTGGGTGTATTTATTAAAATAAAAATGTCAATATTTATCACAATTCTTGGATACTATTTAAAAATTTGTTTTATGTATAAATTTAGAAATAGAAAGGCTAAATATATGCAAATATATCTATTTTGCACGTTACTTGTTGTATTTCATATGTATCCACATCAAGAACTATACAAAAAACATAAAATAATCTGTAGGTTTGAATATTATTTAGAAACGACTAGATCATCTGCATATTTGAGCAACTAATATTGTACCACCCCTGCATTATCAAATTTATACGATAAAATTCTATACTTTCACCTTATGTTCAAAGAAACATCTAAGGCTACAAATTTGTATATAGTTAGTACATGTTATATTAAAAATACATTTTATCTAGAAAAAAAATAATATATATGAATGGCACTATTTTCTCCGAGTTGATACGTCATTCTTTTATATAAAATCTGATGCTTCAAAGATAGTATTCTATAGCTAGAGCTATAAAATACGAAATTTAACTAATAGAAATTAAAAAAGGTTAAATAAATGCACAGTTCGTTTGAATTTATAGCAAAAACCAACTTATTATAATTTTTTTGATGAGTTTAAAAAATACAATTTGCATATTTTAAAATATTATTTATATCAAGACACATCAAATTCTGCCTAAAAAAGCACTGATTTTTTAGTCTTATAGATAATAAAATTACAAATAATAGTGATAAAAATCCAGCAACTAATGATCAAAAAAATTTATGTAAAAACCATAACCTCTATTATATATAAACGCGTCTTTATCGCATATAAGTTGATAAATCAAGATTAAAAAATTTCCAGATATTGTAAGATTCATTCAAAATACTAAAATTTAGCTAAATTTATCTGGTAAGATCTTTCACCCTTTTTAAAATCATTCGTACAGGCATACATCATTATTCATATTTTTCCAATATAATATATATACGGCAAAATTTTTGCGTTTAAAGATCAAATCTGGAGTTTTGGTATTGAATTTTCTGGTTTGATTTTTATATTACATAAATAAAGATGTTTACCTTGTTTGATTTGCATTTTTATTGCATTGTTAGATTTACAAATATAATTTTTAATATCGACCTGTATAAATTGATCCGCAAATATATTTGGCATCGATTTCAAAAGTGGGCAGATTCCAACCATGTATAAAACATATATAATACAAATTTTGGCTTCTCATATTTGTATATACATATTTTACATTTATATTCAAAGAACAACATATTACAAGCTAGTAAAAACACATGCACAAACATTCACAATATATAAAACACTTGAACAACTAAGCATTGAGCAACTAGATATATTTTCAAATGTGGCTAAGATGCCTCAGAATAAAGAAGTTCTGAGAAAACTGTAATTTTGCGGTTACAAAATGTATTACCTATAAAATTATTAGTTGTTTCAAAATTTAGTTGACCATGTACTATTATTTTTTTTTCATAATATTTTTTTGTTTATATTCAAAAAAAAATAAAATATCACATTATTTTATTTTTATACTCATATATACTCAAAAGAGTTATTGATTATCGAATAGTATCGATCAAAGTTTATGGGCCAAGCGTGCGAAGAAAATAAATTATATGATCTATGTAAATACGCAACAAATAAATCATCTTTCTGTTTACACGAAATGTTGATAGCGATTGTGTACTAAAAAAAACAAACAATTTTAGTTACGAAAGTAGTAAATTTATGTAGTAAAATTTAAAATTTCAAATATCACATAGAATTTGATAAAATGAATAACTTCATTTTGCAAAACAAAGCACATTTTTTATTTATAGGGCTACATTCTTAGCTTTTCAAGCTGAGATATTTGACTTTACGCATAAATATCTAAGCATCGTATAACACATATACAGTTTTTAAAAAGAATAAATGTATCTAGCGTCTAATTTTGACAAAAAAAACATTGAGTTAGTTACAAACAAGAAATAAAAATGATAATGCGTCTAATTGTATAAAAATTAAATATCCATTTAAACCGATAATTACTTCATTTTATAAAGAAAAAAATCAAGTTTTTGTAGTATAAAGACCTTTAAAAAACCAAATATTAACAAATTCTAACTAGTTGTGTATTTATTTCGATAAACATCTCATGAATTCTTAATATATTTCAGAATATGCGATCGGCTATTCTCTTTCTTTGTGTTTATAATATGCCGTTAAACATAATATCGCCAGATAAAATTCTATAACGATATTACATATATCGAGATATTATCATTATAATCTAGGAATTCATGTTCGATTGTTTTAATTAACGTCTTTTAAAAAATGATCGTTGTTAAATAAAATGTTAAATGTTAGTATTTTTTTGGGTACAATTTTTACGGATAAAAGTTGCATGTAGAATTTTATAATTTTTTTTTGTTGAATAGATGTATACTGACTAAAATTACTTGAATTCAAGTATAACAAACGGCGTTTTTTGTGATATTTAATGAATAATTTTGCGTGTAGAAACAAACTAATAGATTCAAGTAATACGCTTCGATATTATTTGTATTTCGACTGCTTCATAATTCTATTTCAGTTTTTCATTTCATCACTAAAAAAAACCTAATCAAAGAATTGTTTTTTTTTCTATATTTAGATTAGGGAAAAATGGCACAAAACCTCAGAAAACAGCCAAGCTTAATAATATATTGTAACATAATAATCACATGAAAATCGATAAAATATTTGTATGAATTATCCTAAGAAATTTTAAAAGTTATTTCTTCTAGCTTTTCTGTCATAAAAACACCATTGAAAACCTAAAACAAATTGCAATATTATTTATATGGACAAAAATGCAAAGTTTGCATATATACATAATAATAGATACGCTTTGTTGTTTTTGGGTCCCACAAAATATCATATTCATAAAAATACGTATACATAAAATTAGTAGAAATTCTTTTAATTTTGAATTATAAAAAGATGGTTTTGTTGATTGAATATTAAATAACCTAAGTGTTCATTTTAAATCAAATATAAATTTTTTGTTTACATCTTGAATGCCATACTGGCATCTATAAATATTTTTAAAGCTCTAAAAGTATTTTAAAGATGCATTTTATGACGTTTCTTATCTTCTAAATGCTATATATAAATATTTTTAAAATTGTTTTTCTTAATATCTTAGTTCACAAATATATGAAACATTAGTTTAAAAAAATAATAATAAACATCATCAAGGCTCGTGAATGAATTCCAGCTCTAAAAACTGTGAATAGTGTTACCTATTCGGCATCTTTTCTAAATAGAAAGATTGTTTAATATTTTATATACAACATCGAAGCCGTAATGATCGTAATATTAGGCATTCGCACTGTTTACATTTTATAAATAGGTTAAAATTATATTTAACAAAAAATTCATAGATATGCAAAATTTTTATGTAACTGACAAATTTAGGTATTTATATATGTTTTTTATGTTATTATGATTTGTAAAATTATTTCTTTTTACGATGCATTTTGTTGCGTGTTAATCAACGCATGTTTGTAGATCGCATATCCCGTTGTTACCTATATGAAATAATTATTCTAAAAACCATCACATAACATTTTTATCATAATAAAATCACATTAAAAATGTGAGTCATATGCTATATTCATTATACAAGCCTTTGATAAAAATCTAAAATTTCATGTATAAGAAAATAATACTTATAAAAGACACGATCTTCTTAAATATAAAATTCTATGAATTAATTGATAAAAAAAAGATGTCTTACATAGAAATTGCACAGAGTGTTGAATGCTAGAAAAATAGAGTTGATGTAAATAAAACTTCAGAACTAAATTGTGTTATGAAAAGTAACAAATATGTAAAAAATTAGGCATATAATCAAAAAATACGATCGAAATCAAAAAAAAAATTTTATATAATGTTGATGATTTTTTTCACATTGAAGAACCAGAATGTTTTGTTCTTTAAGAGTTTTATGTGCATATTTTTTTTATTTGCGACTGCAATTAAAATAGATTAACCATGTAATAATACTAACTACTACTTTTATTGTGGAAAAAAATAACTTTTGCTGCTAAATGGCTACGAAGCAAACGAATACATATTTTTATGGCATATTCTGCTTCTTATAATGAATTACCCGAGTTTATGCAAGAAATTGTCAAATTAACGAATCTGAAATGCTAATGCATATCAAGTAGTGTTTAATATAAAATAGATAATTTCATATATTATTTTGGCTTTCTTTTATGTTGAAATTTTATCTAACGAGCAAGTAGACTATGAATGTTATATTAGTGTAATAAAATAACTAAAGTTTTGCATGTTTAACTGAAAAAAATAATGTAATTATGAATTATGAAGAACTAATTATTCTTTTTGCAATTTTGGTTATATATCGGGAAAAAAATTGAATTTTGCATTTTGTGCTCCTAATGGAAACCTAACATACAATCTTTAGCATGACTTGCCAATATATAATATAAATGATTATATTTAATATTTACGATTTCTAGCTTATTTAAAACTCTTTTAGAACCAATCAGCGAGAATTTCCATGATATTCACACTATTAATATGCAAAGAAGTATGTCTATATAAATAAAATAGGTATTTTCAATGTACCTCAAAATAAAAAATGGCAAATTAAATGTTTATTGAATTTTTGAGTGATGTAAACATATATTGAATTGTATAAGTACGCAAGAATACTTTAAATTAGAAACCGATATCGCTTTCTAAGGTGCTATTTTTTCTATCCCCTTATGCTTTGTGATACAATACTCTATTAAATATTTTCTAAATAATTTTTTGTACTGTAAAGATCAAATAAATTCTGTTCTTAAAATCTTTTGATAGCTTAAATTGGTATTTAAGAAGTAAAAAAACCTAAGATGATTATTCTAAAGTATCGAACAAGATATGATCTTCATAATCTTTTACAGAAAAAATTTGATATTTTATATATTTTCTATCATAAAATATTTTAGCACATATAAAACCTGTTTTTTATTTGATTTATGCAACATTATGTACTAGTCTTATTATTTATAAATTTTTTTGAATTTGCATATAGAAAACTCTCTTCTTTAGCATCTTATAAAGAAACTTTTTTGGTGTACATATTTTTTTTCTTTATAAATACATGTAATTCAGTTTGTAACTATCCATCTTAAAAATTCATTCGTTTATGCATTAATTATAAATAGAATCATATCTTAGCATTTTAGCATATATATATAAAATAATGCTCTAAACTGTGTGTAGAATTTTAAAAATAATAATAGCAAAATTTTTTAATCACAGGAATACCCAAATTCTGCTGAATCTGTCTTCTTTTGTTTGTATTTAGATGCAAAATTTATTTTTTATTTTTTATTCGTGCACGAAAATGGCTTTTAACAACATGAAAATTCCAAATTAAATAGAATAATAAATTTCGGGTGTTATGCAATTATTTGCGCAATTTTGCATCTTCAGCATTTCTAAAATAAAACATTAAAAAGAATCTAGTGCAATTTTGATATATAAAAGAACTGAAAATACTAATATTGAATCAAAATAGAATTCTCTATCGAATTTAAAGAAATGTGCATTTATATTGACCTCATAGTGTTTGATTATTTGAATTTTTTGCAATTGATTCTATAAGTTTGAACTTTGAATCGAAGCATTTTCTTTTTTTATATATATTTGATAATTGATAAAAGAATTTTTTTTGAATGTGTTATATTAACAAGAGCAGAATCATCAAGCCGACAATATGGATAGGGAAGGCGTTTTCTTTTCTTTGTCTGGGAAGAGAAACTGAAGATTTTATGTAGAATTTGAATATAATTGTCAAAAATATATATGTTATCCGTTCTATGGAAGAATTCATAACTTCTTAAGACTAAATATAGAAAAAATAAAGATTTAATGAACCCATCAATTATAAAATTCATTTCGTTCGTAAACCATGCATTTATATTTATTTAATCTATGTGATAAAATTCATATTGATCATATGTGTTTTTCTTTCATTCTCAACTTGCTTGATTTACGGTTTGAACTGCATATTTATACTAAAGGCTATTTTTTTCTCTTCGAAGTGTTCACCAATACATCTCTTACTAGCAATACCTATTAATCTTGATTACACACTCAATTTCATGCTTTCATGTAAGTCGTAGCTTACATGAAAACTATCTGTGTTTTTTAGGGTAAAAGCAAATTTTGATATATATTTTTTTTATTTCTTAATTTAACCTAAATACACCAACGAACGCCTTATATCTTTTGATACGTACTTTGTATGGTAACTATACACAATTTGATGTATATACATCAAAAATGAACGATAAGGAAAGCAGCTGTCTAATTAATTAATATTAAATATTTCACACAACAAATTTTGCTGCTGAGCCTGCAGTGTATTCTGTCTCTAAAAGTTTATGAGATCCTAAACGGCATTAACATAATTGGTATTTCTTTACTATTGTGTATGATTTTTTATAAAATTTTAATTAATATAATATAACTTTTGGCATAAAATGCATCCAAATCCATATTTTAGCAGTTAATAATAGTATGTTACATAAAAAAAATTTTCTGTGTACAAAACGCTAATAGCTCCAAAATGGTAATTATAGCATAACAGTAAAGCAGAATTCTAATTAAAAGCATTTGTCAAGAAATCGTAGATGTTTGTAATTCCGGATTTATTAAAAAAGAAATATAATGGAAATAGAAAGTAATTGATGTAAAAACTCTTTGTTATATGTTCTATGTAATGAACTCAAGCCGCCTATGACACAATATAGAGTTATAAAAACTTTATAAACACATTAATGTAAATATATTTTCAAATTCGCAAAAGATCTTTTAAATAGCATTTTCTAATGCATATTTAAATAATTAAAAAAAAATTTAACATCAACTTAGCATATAAAAAATTAAATGAATAACTTTTGTTTTTGCATGTTTTTTTCTGCTATAAAAAGACATCCGGCTATATACGAAATATTCTAGTAAAATATAAATATTGAAGATAATTTATATCGCATAGCAAATTTCGGTGTAAAAATGTAAATTTCTTCTAAATTTAGAAATAATATTATATGACTAAACTACCGATTGAGTAAAAGACTGAATGTATAGAATTTCAAGCAACAAATGAAAGATTTGAAAAATATAATTTAAAATCAAAGAGCATAACTTACCAAAAAAATATAATTCCACAGTTCACGGCTTCTCACTTTTTATGCAATTTGCTGCAAAAAAAAGCTAATCAATTGACAAAATATCTTTTGATATATCTATAAAAGATTAAGTAAATTTATGAGTTGATTATATTAACTTTTAAAAAACGTAAAACCTCTATCATACATATAACTATTCAATTATTTTTGACATACACATAAATTATCTTACTCATACAATATTCTTGATTTATTTGTATGTGCAAATATAAATTATCTTAAAATTCAAAATAAAATTAATATCATTTATAAATTTTGTACAACATTTGTGAAAAAATATCTGATTATATGAATTATATACAAAAATGTCAAAAATATGTGAAAATTCTAGCATTTTTATTTTTCATACTATTTCTTAAATCGGGGTGATTGTTTGTTTCTGAGAATTGCTGTTATGACGATTTGAAATATTAAATATATATAAAAAATCTATTCTCATTACCATTTAGTAGATTTAACATAATATTTATATAAGAAGAAGCTATATTAATGGCAATCTTTATATCCTTTTAAACTAACATTTTCCCGGTTTTTTCTCAAACATATATTTATCTAAAAACTTATGACAAACAGCTTTTTGCGGCACTATTAAACTCTAATCTGGTTTCAACGATATTTTAATAATTTTAACCGATTGCATCTTCATAATTCTATTTGAGATGAACATAATTAATACTATATACTCAAAAACATCTTATAATGATAAAAACACATATTTTTATTTTTAAATTTATATAATGCGTATATAATAAACCTCTTCAATAAAAATATTGATAATTTAAACTTCATTGTATATAGACTTATAAAAATTCTTACATACGAATTCTATCAACAATAAATAAACTCACGTTCAGCCAATTTGATTTTCACATACTTGATTTTTATTCAATTCAGTTAATAAAAAAAATATTGTTACTTAAATATATTTCTTTTGTTCTTAAAAATTCGTTAATACTCTAAAAGTCATTCTTAAATATCGTTTCTATCAATTTCATCAAATATTCGATTAGCATTCAGTTCTAAAATTTATAATTTAATTTATATGTTTTTTTTTTATTTATTCATAGCTTATATTGCCTATATTTGTAAACTTGTATTTTGAATCTGAGATATTCTGTGCCTAAGCGTAAGCGCTAAAAAAAATATATTATATGTAAATGTTTGATTTGATCAAATATAGCAAACGTTAGGTGCTTTTACTATCGTAAATCATAGTTATTATTTATAAAAGCAGCATTTTCTTGGATTTTAAAGTTCCCATTTATGTGCGGAATATTATTCATATAATAAAAAATTAAAAAATAGTTTTATAGGGAATCCCTTTTTTGAAACGAACCTCTAATTTTGAAAAGAAGTGCAAAAGCTGTTGTTAATTCAAAATGGGGAGAACAGATAATTTAAGCATCATATATAAGTATTTAAATCAGTCATATATATTACATATATTCTTCTTTGTGCATCTGTAAGATATCTGTCCCTGTAATTGCATTAAAACTATAACAAAGAGTGCAATACAAAGAATAAAATTAAGCCTGTGCTTCTTAGGTTGCTTGGACTTTACATAGAGAGAAATATGAAATATGATCTTTATGCCATGACCAAAATAAAATTTTATTATTGTCATATCTTATATGTGTATAAAATGAGCACCTGTTAATAATTTTGTTTGGCAAAAAGTGCTTACATGTTTCTTTAATTGACTGCAAGGAAATGTCGATAAAATAAAAATACTAAAGACAAATAAATACAACAGTATCACCTGAGATCTATTGATTTTTCTTGTGTGTTGATTTCGTAATTTTTTTATATCTAAAAGATCAGATTATGGTTTTAAATGTTATTATATCAATGAAAAGTGTACGATTTTATTTGGAAAAAAAGTTGAATCTTTTTGCTTCGATCCCATGATCGATAGTAAATGAAATTAAAATTTATAAGAAAATATCAGATCTCTATCAGTTTCCGAAAAAAAAATTTATGATTTATATCCCATCGGCGTCAACGCAGTTCGTTATATGTAAAAGGCTCTAAAAATTAAGCTAGAAACGCATTTTGTTCTCCAAAAAAATTTATAAAGCTTAAAATTTTAAAGTTGTTTGATAGTATAGAGATAGCAATTCAAAGGATGTATATTTTTTAAACTTGTGAAAGTTTTTTCAACATATATAATTTGCACATCAGTCTTCGTTAGGTAAATATTTTCCAACATATTAGACGACATTTTATACATTCCTTCACCATTAGCAGCATATAAAAATTTACTTTTAGAAAAATTTTATGTAATATAAATATCTGGCTCCTATTTCGTATGTTAAATTGATCTTGTTTTGGTATTAAGATGATGTTAAAAAAAATAAAAAATTGGGATATTTTATATTGTATTTTTAAAAGCTGTTATTTAATAAATATAAATTGATTTTAATCCAAGCTCTATATACTTCTTAATCAGAACATAAAATTCGAGAAATATTAAAAAAATAAATTTCTTGACTTATATTATTTACAATTGAAATGTAGGGAAAATTATGTTCCATATGAAGATGCATATTATATAAAGTATTGTTTTGCAGTCTAGCCTTCGTTGATCTTCTTAAACTTATTTCTCTTTATAAAATTATTGAATTCAAATATGAAATAATATACCACTAAAAAACGTAAAAAAATTAGTTCTAGAAATATCGTGTGCTCAGTTCATATGCAATCCTTTTATCAATTACCTCTACCCCATTTTAAAACTTTGATGATGACGACGAACGTGGAAACACACACAAAGAATATGGATAGCTAAAACAGTCTATTATAGCGGTCTACCTAAAGAGAAGTAGAACAAATGAGATGACGATTTCGAAAAACATATAAAACCCATCTGAGTCTATCTATATTATATATTGAAAAAGAGAAATCACAACCAAATTCATATAAGAGAATCATCAAAGAGCATATTAAATTACGCATACTGGTGGATGCTTACATTAATAAGTGTAATAGAAACACATTTGTATGTCACCATATCGGGATTCGTAATAAGGGCAATTTATCAAAACCAAGGAATATAAGGAGATATAAAAAAAGTTATGTTGAGTCGAATTCGATTTAATAGATTAAGTAACTTGTGTCTTCAGAATAAAATGATATATAGTAAATAAATGCAATTTACTAAATTATTCTGTCATATTCTAAAAAATGTGGTATTAAACGTTTCTTAAAATATTTTGAATTTATGAAAATTATATGAAAGATTAATTATAGACTTTTTACTTATTTTTACTAAAGTCTGCATTTTATACACATTTCCCCGTAATAAACATGTTTTATTCTAATAAATCACTTTTATGAATTCTCCCTATATTTCGGACACATATTTTTTATATTCGTTTTTAAAGTATAAAATATAATAACTAACATTGATATATTTATTTATGGGTTGATTTCCTTTTTATCAATAATATCTATTTAGACGTGGTAAGCTCATCGGAAATATTTCACAACTCCTTGATGCATATTTTGACACCTTCATCTGATCTATCTTCGCCAATTGCTATTCTTCACTCAAATGAGATGAGTTCAAGTGTCATAAATTAATACTATAAACATAAACAAATATAAAAATCGATCATATTCAAATATTCTTTTATAAAAAATGCAATTTGAAGAAATAAAATTTTTCTAGTGTTTAAAACTGCAATATAAATATAGATTGAATATGGTTTAAGAGTGTCTTGGCATTTGGTATATAATCATAAAGTTACATATCAATCTTGTTGTCTATTTATTAGGAAATTTCAGCCATCGCATTATAACCAGGTATGCTATCTTTATATAATAAAGGTACAAAATACTATGTCTATAACTGCTCTTTGAAGTATCTATGACAATAAGTATAACCTGTAGGATTAAATTGAGTAAACTGCAACAGTGATACTTTTATTTTAATATCGATAAGATGACACCGTAAATTTAAATATATCGTGTTCCAATACAAGAAATATATAAATATTCTATTTATATTAAATGTTGACACAAGATTTCAAAATATATTGCCACTCAAGATTATCAAATTAATATACATAGAAAGAGTGATAAGCATAAAAAGATTAGAAAGCCATTGTGGGCCCAGATTATATATTTATAATTTAAAGAAAGAATCTTTCACCAAAATATAAAGACTAAATTTATTCATTATCTATACTATTCGACTAAAATATCGAAATCATGTACATAGTTATCAGCACAAATAAATATAGTTACTATACTCCATAGCACTCATATTTTCACATAGAAATATCTAAATAAATACTATGGTTTTTGGATATGGTTGCAAGCCATAAAAAACGAGTTAGCTCGTATTTAAATATGTATTGTGATACTATAAACATATTATTATGATTGTCTAAAAAAATTAACTCTCTGAATCAATTGAAAGAGTTTAATTTTACCTCAGAAATTTCATGAGTTCATTTACGCATTAGAAATGAATAATTATTATTCTGTAATTTAATAGAATTAGTGCGAAAAACTCAAAAAAAGATACTATTTTAGCATGAATTAAGATAAATGAGAAATATTTCAAAATAAATAGAAGATATTAAGATGATTATATGTTTTATGTTTTATGTGGCAAAAAAAGAAATAATTGTAAATATATAAGGTAATATATTAATATGGAACATAGATCAAACAAATCTTCGAATATGTAAAAAAAATATAAGTTGATAATAATATAATAGAACAATAGAATCTACTTAGTTTTCAAGAGGACTAGAAATACAATCTCCATTTAACATTGAATGAATTTCTGCAGTAAAAATCTAGAAGTTAAGATCAAACTATACTAATCGTATAAATTCTTAAATTTATACGAGAAAATCTCAAAGTGCTTATATATTTTTTTAAAAAGGTTATCGATCACATTATATGTATGTGCTGGTATAAACAGATTTTTATATAAGAATAAAGCTAATTTTGAGTTAATATAGTCTTAAATCTTTTCTTTGTATTCACATGTTTTTAGTTACTGCAGCTGTTGAGTTTTTGGGATATTTAATCGTCAAGCTATATAAAGTATCAATATATTTAGTAGATGGTAATTATATTTTTAATAGTTATAAAATACTTAATTTTATAGAATGCAAAGTAACAAATTAAGTTCGTACGAGTTTTTAGAAGCTATATAAACTACAAAACTTTGAATTTTAAATAATACTGCAATAAATCAAATTATTTCGATACGAAACATTTTATTTATTTGAAATCATGGAAGCAAATGTATGTTTGCATTAAATAAAATTTTATAATAAATTCTTTTGGAATAATATATTTATTATCGGAAATATTGTTATGAACTGAATTCAGCAAAAAATTTCAAATTATATGATTTCTGTTTATAATCTGTCTATATTTATTGGTGATAAATTTGGTATACTTTTACACTGTGGTTTTAATTTCTTATTAGAATTTGTAAAGTTATATGTTTATACATTCCCGAAAAAAATTTTATGAATATTTTTTATACTAGAATATGTAAAGTTAAAAAACCATATTTGATTTTGCAAAATCTGTTTATAATTCACTTAAAACCTAGCCAAATATTAATCACAACTAGATTATATTAGACTGCCTTCCTTAGTTTGAATACCACATGAAGATCTATTAATATCTATAACAGTATGTATTTTATTCTTAATTTATATTTTATAATATATATCATTTTATCAAAAAGATCTCTTGGTTTTATATAATATTCTTAGTTAACAATTTATATCTGTAATTAATTTATGCCTTTGTAGTAACTTCCTGGATAGGTGTTTCTAATAGATTTTTCTTCACAACTATCTAAGTAGAAAAGGTTTCCTTCGTCATTTTAAACAGTTCTAAAATGACAGTGTATATGATTCAGCATAACTAAATATTTTAAAATATTTTTTTATGTTAGATATATAATTATTTATATGACCAGCAATATTCTTTAATATAAAAAGCACATTTTAATAATCAAAACAAACTTTAAAGTTTAAACCTTAAAGCATATATAAAAAGACAGATTAAATTTCATATTTTCTATACTAATACATGATATTAAATTTATAAAATCTTACGTGTGGCTGTACACTAACAGTTGAATCATCCTTAACTGTTAAATTTAATTTCATATTTTGTTTTTAAATATTTTTATTTTTAAAAATTTGGATTAATATAAAATATTTCAGGGATCGTGAATCTCTAACATTTACATTTAAGCTTAGTAAAAAAAGCTATAAATATAGGTATACTCTAAAATTGCAAATACTTATATTTGTAATAAACTTTGCGTAAATATTCCCAACAAGTATGCAAAAGTACATTTGCTAGGCTTAATCTTTTCACTTCATATATCATATATAAGAATGCATTCTAAATTCTAATTTAGGTTTTGAACATAAATCAACCATCATTATCTATTTCCATAGAGTACATTTTTGCAAACGATCAAAAAAATTACAATTATATGAAGATCTATAGATCCTAAATTCGGCTTTTTTTAATCCTTAAATTTTAAATTTTTATCTTCAGAACATAAAAAAATATCAAATTTTACATTCCTTTGTTGTTTATGAATATAGGGGCATTTATCATTTGTTATCCAATGCTCAGTTAGCCGTATTAATGCAAGCCATTTTTCTATATATATTCTAACAGGTGGAATATAGATTCTACTGCATATTAATGCTTTTTAGTTGCGATAGTATGATGATTGTAGTACTTTGTGATCATAATACGACATGATATTATAAAACCAATAATAACTCGACGTATATTTATTGTGAATTATGAACTTTTATAAAAAAAATTAGAACAAACAAAGATTTTAGATTATAATTTATAAGTAAAAATTATATAAATAAATGTAAATATTTGACTGGTTTACAAATAAGATAATTTAGTCATATATTTATATATTTTAGGCCTTTAATTTAAAAATGATATTTTTAGAATATTTGTGTGCATTTTTTTAATTTAAAGGCTTCTAATATTATATCTAATTTATTGCGATCAGACAAATAGATGGATATAAATTTCTTTTGATATACTCTTTGAATATTTTCTGGATTCTTTTCCTACAAGCAAATGTGCTCGATATTTGCAAATTCTTTATTTTTTTGTGCTTAAGACTCTCTTACATACCTGAATCTCTGTGTGTAGTTCACAAAACTTAAATTTTATTTATTTATTTATGGGCTAAATTTTAATAAATTATTTTGTATTTGTGGAATAGTTTTATTTTTATCATTTAAATATATTAAGACGTAGTCAGTTCATTGTGAACTTTGCAAAACTCCTTGATACATTATTTGGAACCTTCCCCTGATCTATCTTCATCAACTGCTCTTTTCTCTCGAAAGAGATGAGTTCAGGTGTCTGCAATGATAATGTCATTTTTATAGTAATAAAATTACAAATTCAGTAAAATTATAAGGTAGTGAGGATTATAATTTTATATTATTTCAATGCAATTTTCTTTTTCTAATTTATAAAATTACAGTTTGTTAAATAAAACTGTTCTTAATAAATTAACAATATTTGCCATTCGTCTTTATGTTTTATGCTATTTAAATGCTGGTTTTGTTTTATTATGTCGAATTAATTTTAGGTAAAGACATTTATCTATCTTATATTCTTTCAAAAATTATATAATGACACAAATGCGTCATATATAGGTTTTATTTCATATTTATAGCTTTGAAATTATGCAATAAATTAAGATTATGGATTTAAACGGTTTGATGGGGGTAAAAAGAATTCTTATTTACGCGGCAATTAGGACCGGATTTATACATAAATAATTTACAAATTTTAAAGAAAAACAAAAAATATATATAAAAGTACTGTGAATCAATAGAAGATACATCATGTGTATAATATATATCAAAAACCAGAAATTCATGAGTTTGATTTTTTGTTGTTGAAAATTTGAAGTTCAACTCATATATATAAATGCGCTATTATTATAAATAATATGATATATTTACAAGTTAAAAAATATAATTTGGGCTATCGTGATTATGTCTACAGTAAGTTTTTTTTAATAAAAATTATACTTTCGCTTGTACAGTCTGTTTCTGTTAAATAGATAATGAGATATAATATTAGACAGTGTGTGATTAAGATCCCGCTAGAGTTAACTTGCAATAATTTAATTTAGATATTATAATTGCATATATAATTATGATTATACAATATATCTAAATTTATATTTTTATCGTTAAAATAAATACAAAATCAAATGTTCATGTAGGTAAATTTTAGATATTATAAATCTAGTCTTCACATAAAAAAATTCATATAATACACTTTATAAAATCATTTTGATAATAGATGTGTAAGTATGTTTAATTTTGATTTTCTATTATTCTTAAATCGTTTAACATATATTTGATATACTTTTATGTGATGAATATCATGTGATAGTATCCATCCATATGTCAATTAATATTCTTATCCACTATGAAGATTTAATTTTAATTTTTTGCGCTTCTATAGGTAAGAATATAACGTGAACGAAGCTATGTAGGCATTTAAAAGGTAACAAATTTTTATATCCATAATATTTATATAATATGCGACCAAAATGACCACTCTATTATTTGAAAGCTCCAGATCTATTTTTTAGTTTAAATAAAAATAGTCTTATAATATAAGTGATTTTTCTAAAGCTAGATATGTATTTAGACTGTAACGTTTTTTTTGTTCTATCTGATAGACCAAACATACAATCGAGATTTTTCTTAGTCATCATATAATTGGTCAACAAAAAAGGCATAAATTATATAAAATTTGAATTTAATGTATAATTTAGGCTGTATATTTATATTTTTACAGCATGCAATATACACATTTGATCTAAAAACTTGCAATATTTTTCTGAACATATCTTTTATTAGCCGAACTTATCTTTAAATTACTTTTTAGACTTTAACTGCTATAATTCTCATATTATTTCATGTAGTGCATGTTGCCTATTATCTTCTTAACGTATTATTGATGCTAATAAAAAATTTTAGTTTTCAAGCGTCTAATTTATATCAAATTTTATTGTATCGAACTCATAACATTGTGCTCTCTATGATTTAAAAACAAATTTAAAAAAATAGCATTCCATTTTTATACTTTTTTTACAGTAATTGTTTATATAAATCAAATATGCTTTATGAAATAATTTCCTTAAAATGGCAGATGCAAGAGTATTTAAAAAAATCGAAATACTTTGGATAAAATATTGATGATATTTATAAAATAAATGAATCAAAATAATGTCGATTAATCTTTTTTAATTTGATTTAAGGCCTTAAAATCACGTTGATTATATGATAAATACATTTTAAATGATACTGAGCTCTATAACACATAAAATATATATTTTTTTGGTCTTTTTATATCTTAATACCTAAGTAATTCCATCAAGTAATTTTTATAAACAAAATTTTGCAATACGTTTATGGGCTTCATGAATATCGAGGAAAGATCAATATATATTTAATTACGTTTTACATATTCAATTCTTAGTGTTAAATATACTTTATCGTATATGAATAGACAACACTACCTTTCATCTAAGTAGATTTATTATTTTCGAAAATATATACATTACTTTACACGATAAGACTGTCAAGAGGCTGTATCTACATCAAGCGGGCATAATTGACATAAAAGATTGTATTTCTATTTATTTTTACTTTTGAATAAAGTTTTATTTTTTTTATTAATGTGAAATTTCCGATCGACACATTATTGTGTAATGTGGTATCTTGAATAGCCTATTACACTTTCTAAGTCATATTTTATAACCCATATTAGAATATGCATAAATAAAGTAAACAATATGGCATATAAAAATTGAATCCTTTAATTAATTAATTTGTTTGTTTTGTATTATATTATATTATATGTCAATAAGGCTTTTTAAAGTAGATTAAACATAATCATTTGCAAAAAAATATACTCATACATGTTCTTTTGCTATATGTATGATTTTATTCAATACCTTTCGTATCATTATTTTTTATGCACTTATATATAAAAAGCAGCACTAAATCTTCGCGTCTATTTATTTTTCATAAATTTGGATTAACTAACTAATTCTTTACTTTAAATTTGGCACGCGTTTATGCCAATTTGTCTATTCTTATGGGTCACCTGGTTTTGGTTATCTTTTTTGAGAATATATTTCATATGTTATATAATTTAATGTGAATTCATAAGTTCTTAAATGCCAAAATTTAGGATAATAATGTTTTTTATCATTGTTTTAACACTGAGAACTTATCATTTCTATTAGTCTTAAAGCTATATGCAAAAAAAAATAGTCATCATGATGATCCGTCACATAGACATATTGGATCCACAGAAAATCAGACCAGTCGATTTAATTGATTACAATTAAATTTATACAAGCTTAGAATAAAAACAACATATGTTTATGGTATTTAAATTGAAATGATATTAAATTTAATATAAATCATATTTTAATAAGATCAGTTGAAAAACACAGCCTAACTTGTATTATAATCTGAATTATAATATCTTTTGATTTCACCGTTTTGTTTTTTATATCGTCTTTGTGGATTAAAAAACCTTACTGTAGCTTGCTTTTATGTGACTGAATATTCGTTCATGGAGTAAATAATCTAGATATACAGATATAATTTATCCGTGTTTTTATAATGTTGGAGTCTTTATATGATTATATTTCTTTGTATTCTCATTTGTCTGTATATTAAGAATCCTTTTCTGATACTTTTCAAATTTGATTTTTGTATGTAGTTTTAGTCCTTGATAATAAAACCCGATGGTAATCCTCAGACACATTTTTTACTGACTCTACAAATGTTTCGAATGCAGAATTATCGCTAAACTCTATTTCTTGATATTGAGTAATTTTGCTTTAATCATAGTCTAATCGCTTAAAAAATCCAGTCAGGTTTATAATTTCTTCTTTTAATGTTACGGTAACGTCTGCTTATTCGTTGCTTAATCTAACTTATATTTGCTGTGGATTTTGAATGTGAAATAATCTATGCATCGAAATCTTTTTAAGAAGGCTTATAAAATAGAAAGGTTTAAATTTAAACGATTTCGGGTACTAATATATAATTTATAGCACCATTTTTTATTTTTGCTGGTATATTAGAAAAAATTTTCACTGTTGATATAATTATAACTATATTTTAGAAATTATGGTTATTCCACAAAGCGTTAAGAACCAATAGTCAAGTTTTTTCCTATTAAACCGTAGAACTTATATCCATGCAAAAACCCCAATTTTTATGCAACAATTATATAATACATCTTTCTGCTTTTAAAGAGATACACTAAATAATTTGGTTGGCTTTTTATTAATCTAAGATTTTCAGTCTATTTGTTTTACCGTTATAGTCATAAAAAAATTAATATTATTTGATCATAAAATTTTTCATTATTTTATAATATATATTTGAACTTCTGGTGTTGTGTGCTTGAATATAAAAATGTATACCATTAAATTTACGTGGTTTTATTCATCTTATGTAACATGAAAATGTTCGTGGTTTTATGTGTATTCTTTCGTTTTTTTTATGCAGAATGTATAAGTAAATTGATAAAAACAAAAAATATACCCCGTATTAATTTTAAACTTATAATCAAAACGCGTTCATATAGACAGCTAATTTATTAAAAATATATTATGCGTATACCATGGCAAATTTTAGCCTAAAAAAGTAAAAGAGGCTAGATTTATCTTGTAAACTACATAATGTAACAAATGTAAACTTAAGATCGAAATTTTTGTATTATTTTGAAAAACTTTTTTATAAACAAACTCTCGCTCGATAATTATAATTTAACACTTTAAATAGTGTTTTTTATTATAAATTTGCTTTTATGTGAACTAAATTAGAAGGCTGTATTCTTATGTGACATTTTTAGATGTAATTATGCGTATTTTTTTGATTCTATAATACATAGACAGATTCACTTGAATTCTTTCAATATAGTCTAACACGGATATTATAAATTTGGGAAATGATTATAAGGAATTAAGTATATATTTCTTATATGCATCGATAAAAAGTATAACGTTTGTGAAATAATCGCTGTATTAAATTTACTAAAAAAAACATAATTTTTTATTATTTAAATATTATACAGAAATATTTTCGGTAAATTTTAAAAATATTTAGAATAAATTAGCTTTAATTAAAAAAAAACAAAAAATGAATTATTTAACAATACATACAAATTTATGAGAATAGACAACATCGCGATTTAAAAAAATATATATGAAAAATAGCAGAATTTTACAATTATCTAATATAGATTTTTTAAGTAGAACTATGCCCAGTATGTAAGTCCTTCCCGTGAGTAATGAAATGTGTGGGAAACGGAGATTACGCAAAGAAATTATTAATTAAAAGTAAGTAATTATTATTTTTCGCCGCAATACTAGGTTATGATATGATTCTTTGTAAACATTTGTAAATGATAACCAAATGATACTTTTTTTCTGGTTGTATTATACAGTGAAATAAGGTTGATTATTAAGTTTCAAAGATTTAAAATACATATGCTATGCGTTTAAAATCTTACTTATGATACATATAATGTACTCGAAACAAAACGTTTTCACATCATTTTCATATAAAAAGAGAGATTGAATTCATTTATAAAATTTTTCTCAAATTTTATTTAAAACTATTACGTAGATGTCAATTTTTCCGTAAAAAAAGCTTAGCATATATATATTTTTAATCAAAACTTCATATCCGTAGGATGAATATTATAAATTTTGATTTAAATTGGAATTTCATGTTTTTGTGACATATTATTAATATTAGTAAAAGAAAATATTGGTAATACCTCACTTGTGTTATAACATATATTCAGTAGAAAATTCTTTTAAGATCGGAATAATTTTTATTTTTTGCACTAATAAAGTTAAAAATTGCGAAAAAAAAATTTAGCTTGTTAATTTTATAATCCTAATAATTGATTCTTTGTTATGTGGTGTTTTGTATTTTATTATTGAAAAATATAATGAAAAAATATTATAAATTGTTTTATATATTAATTTGATTTTATGTAATCTTTAACGTCTCTTCATATTATTTTTTAACATTAAAAACTTAACCTTCCCTGGTATGATTTAACTGACGATTATTGAAATTATACAAATATCTGCGATTTTACAGAATTTATCTCTTTTCACTATGGTATTTAAATATATTCAAAAAATAAAAATTTCGACTTGTACAATCACAATAAAATATAAATATGCAAATACATACGTGTTATTAAAAGAAATATATGTGATCGGTATAAATTTTACTATTAGAGAATCTGTATCCAAAAATTTTTAAATGAATCATACAATAACATATTGATCTAAATTTAATGTGCTACATCACGCTTCAAAAATTCAAAACAAATCCGATGAACATTAAAGAGAAATAAAAAATCATAGATGTGGTTGCTTTTATTTATAAGAATATTATTGGCATTAAAATTATATTATGTAAGATGATTTTTTAGAATACATTTACAATCATGTTTGCCTTGTTTTGTGTCGCAACCAGCTTTTCAAGTTTATTTAAAAAAATGGCATAATAAAAGGTTTTTTTGTGTTTCTCAATTTAAAGGCAAAGGTTAGAGAATTTACATATCATACGAAGTATTTTCATAAGCTTTTTTGCTATTATTAGATACTGGATTATTTTTTATCACGTATACTAGCTAACTTATTCAATACTATAATCTTTTATCTATCTTTTCGGTTACTTTTTAAATACCCGAAATCGAAAAAAAATTTCAGATATATAATATAAGACATTATAAGCAATTAAAATTTAACGTAAAATAGAGATTCAAAACACGTTAGACATTTTTATATATAGATTATTTGCTTTTGATATAATTTTCAGGTTTTTTTATATAATCTGAGTACTCTACCAAGATTTTGAAGTTAAAGTTAAAAAATTTTAAATTTAAGTTTTTTTAAAGCATAATTTTAAAATTATATAATTATTACATAAATATTCATATAAAATTTATTTAAAGACTTCAAACTCTTCGCATTATCCTTTGTAATTTTGACAAATTATATAGATTATAGAATGAATTATATAAAAAATATTTTTAATGATTAATTATATATATTGATCTGTACGATTGTGATTAAATTGGATTTTTTGTAATTTAAAACCTAGAACTTAACTTTTGGACTAAAAATTTAACTTAAAAGATGCAAAAATATCGGAATGTAAACCTGTTTATATTATATGCTTTTAATCTAAATCAACAAAAAAATAATTTTTTCTATAGATACAAAAAAAAATTCCTGCCAATTATTTTTTTAAGAACTTTAATATCATAAATTAACTATCTGTGACTGAAATTTTTGTTAGTTTTCTAAAAAGTAATTTTTGTGGAGCTAACATTAGATAAAGGCTTTTAAAATCTATAAATCATTGTAAAAAATATTATATTATTCTATATAGGAAACTAAAATCAAGGTTATATAATTTATTAACATTTTGTATTTTTTATTTTACAAATTTTGTCAATATATTTGCAGTTTATGTTATATTTATATAATAGAAATCCATGAATTTCGTTATTGATAATATTCTTGTCCAATATTAGCAAAAGTACACTTTAAAATATTTAGTATATAAAAATAAAGGTTCTGTACAGCTCATCAAGCTGGAAATATGATTTACTGAAAAGTCTTGTCTTTAAACCGATATAGGTTTTAAATGTATTTTGTAATAAATTTTGCCTTTGACTCGGTTTATTTGTATTATCAAATAGTCGTAGATAATAATAAATGTTTTTAAATATATGTTAATCTAAAAAGGAGTACATTCTATTGGTAACTGAAGGTTAAGTTTCACGTCCAAATGCTTTAAAATTTTATTAATCATCTTTCTATAGTTGTATTCCTTTTTGAACTACATGATATCGAGAAAAAAAACTAAAATTTACATGAAATAGGCACGCGCACAACTACTCCGCATATGAGTACAGATTAAGTTATAAAACTTAAATACAAAGTAAATTTAGATAATATTATGTATATAACATGCAATTTACAACATGTAAATATGTTTCCCATTGATTTTGCATTTTTTTACATATTTGATAATTA
This sequence comes from Rhyacophila brunnea, assembly GCF_057557595.1. NCBI lineage: Eukaryota > Metazoa > Arthropoda > Insecta > Trichoptera > Rhyacophilidae > Rhyacophila > Rhyacophila brunnea. Next base: position 177,664 of record NW_028232778.1, read on the forward strand.
ATACGCCTCTAAAAATAAATTAATTTATATTTGCTGAATTTTACTTTTTCTGTGTTTCATCTGATAAAATAATAGCATAAATATTTTTTGTTATATATCATCACGAAATTTATAACAAATTAGACTTCTAACATGCATAAATTGGGGGGAAATGGATTCTATTTTCTTGCACATTGTAAGGTACAAGGAATCAAATGCAACGGCATTCTAGGATCAAAAAACATCTGTTATATGCTGCCTATGAGCTACGAACTAAAAAAAACTTCGAGGATGAGACCTATATTATTAGAAAGATTTTCAAGTAGGCTTTACATATTATTGAGCAGCATAAATATTTTGAGCAGATTATTAGACGTAGAAACTGTGTTATGATCTTTAAAATTAATTTTTAAAACTTTCCTCGGCATGAGAACTATTAAAAATCGTGATATAAAAGGTCAATTTTTACAGAAATCAGCTTTCTTGATGTGAGAAAATATAGATCTTTGAATTTAATATTGGATTCATTATATCATACATGAGAATTAATAAATTGGAGATTCTAAAAACTGCCAATCAAATATGAATAAATAGAAAGAATGGTTATTTTACATGTAATATATGCACTACTCACGTGTGTGCATAAACAACGATGGGCTCTATGTATTTCTGCAAAAACATTAAATGATATTGGAACATAAAAAATAATAAATAAAACTGCGTTTAAATATATATAGGGCGAATTATTCGCTAAAGACAGATCATAAATAATAAAACTCATGCAAAAAAGAAAATAATGATCATATTTCATATTTCAAAAATTTCCGTAGACTCACATTAGTAAACTTATCAAAAAAAAATTTAACTTTATTCTACAACTCTTGTGTATATATTCATACAAACCAAAATGATTTTTTCGATAACTCGTCATTCTAAGAATTTTTTCAACATTTTTATAAAATTATTCGATAAATCAGTCACATACTCATACAAAGACACAAAATGTACTGTAAAAATAAACCTCTAATCGTAAAAAATATTTAGCACACAATTTGTTGTATTTTTATATTAATCGCTTCTCATGTAAGCATACTTTCATTTTCATCATAATTCTGTAGCCAGAAAATTTTATTTCGATATTAAAACAATACGATTCTATGCGTAATCAAAGGATATAAAACATAAATTATCTACAAATATGGTTTTTTATTTTGATATCAAATCTAATATTTATATATTCGATCAGTTGAGTATATTGTAATTTTCAACCTAGTGAGTTAATTTTTATTTTTTTAAATTTGATTGATGACTTTAATCTTCCTTTTGCTTTTTTAATGTATTTTGAACATATGGTGGGGAAAAATTATTCTCCTCTATATGAAAGATTAAAAATCAAGTTAAATATTTAAAAACCGATAAAATACAAATATAGACGCAATAATTAACAAAAAATTGAAATAACCATTTAGTTAGTGTTATTAAACAATTAAATCTTATAAAAGCATTTACTGAAGCTTCGTGAATTTACATCTTTAAGCCATATAGTTTCAGACCTTTTTGGCAAATTGATCTATATTTTTATATCTTTTCTCATTAATGGTATTTTAAATATGAAATATCCATATAAACGTAAAAATTTCTTAGATCACGTGCTTTAAGCATGAAAAACGAGTCAAATTTTTTAGACGTCATAAACACTGTATGTCACAGGTTACATGCTTTTTACTGTGAGACAGTTTACAACTGTATGCTCCAATTCTTGCTGATGGGTTAGATTGAATAGCCGTTTGATGATTTTAAAATACTCGTACTGGAGAGTATTTAATCTTAAATCACAACTTTATGGTCTAATTAATACACATTAAACCTACTAAGCTAGGAATTATATCATTTTTTATAAATTCTGGTATATCGAGCGATAACCGGAAGAAAATTTCTACCCGAACACAAAGATATTGCTTTAATTAAAATTAGAGTCACAAGCAATGATGATAATAGGGTAAAAAATATACAAATTGATAAATAATGATAAAATAATGCACTTTAATTTAAGTTTATAGAATAGCTTTATAATTAAATATATATTTTTAGATCAGTAGAAATAAATATATATTTTTTTAAAGGCTAAATTTATAGTCGTAATTTTAGTTTTTTTTTCTCAGACACAGCTTGCTTGATACTCTATGCACCTAGCCTATTTAATCTTTAGGCTATCTTCTCGTCTCAAAGTCTTCTTAAATACCCCTCCTATTTTTTAGACCTATTAATTCAAGGGTTTTTCTCAATTCCAAGGTTTTTATATATGCCTCGAACTGGTTCGTGCCATCTAGTTTCCTCTAGTATCTTTTATTATATCGTGTCACCATACCGTACATGTTATAACATATCATATATTTTTTGTCTCGAACTTGTATATTGTTGATTGCTCAGATGCTAGCAGGTCATATTTTCTAAATTTTTCGTTTTCAACTATGTTTATAATGTCAATACTTGTCACACCAATTTTGAACAGAGTTATGCAGTTCTTCTTTTCGTCATATATAAAAATTATAGGTATGTCATTCGATAACTTGTTGTCTATTTTAATTATTAAAATAATAAATGTTAGATATATTTATATTGATAATTTATAAACCTGATATTAGCTAAATATCAGATCAAAGTTTTTCAACTTTAAATAATATTTGCAACAAAGCTTGTAGAAGAAGATTTGGTGCCTAAAAAATTGTTTTATTAATGTTTCGAGATTCTAAGTTATAATTACATCGTAAAATTTGTTACCTGAAGAAAAAAGATGTCACAAATTATATCGAGGAATATATAGAAACCTTTAGATTGAGAAAAAATCTTGAATTAAATGGTCTTGAAAGGTATATAGTATTGAAGAAGACTTCGGAAAGGTGGAGATAATTATAAGTAAAAAGACGCTGTGCAAGCAGGGAATCAAGCAAGTTGTGGTCTCAAAAAAACGCTAATCATAACATAAATTTAGATTATAAAGAAAAAATGCTTTTTAGGACGATGAATTTGCATATTTCATCATCTTGTAATATTTAAAATAGAAATACATGTGTTAATTGACAATATCTTTAGAAACGACATAAAATAATAAATTGTGGTATGTGGTTTATAAAAATTTTCGTTATGTGTAGAGATGAACTACTAAAAATTTTCAAATATATATTTACTCATAATAATGGAAAAATTTTGCTATAAAAAAATAATGTCGATTCATAAATCGACAATACCATTTCACAAAAATTCTAGCAATGTATTAGTTACGCATAAAAAATGAACATATGCAATTTCTATTTTTTACAAAATTTTTTTACTAGAAGGTGTAATCAAAGGCATGAAATGAAAGAATATTATCTTATATATCTATAATAAATAAAACTAGATATAGCTATAAGAAAATAGCATTCATAAAAAAATATTCAAAAAAATATGGATAAGTAACTATTAAAAATATCCAAATACACTTTGTCTTACAAAAAACAGTTGATTTACAGCTTATGTGTTTATTATAACAAAATAAAAATTGATCATATAAATAATTAGCATAAAATACATCATAAAATTACTTTTATACATGTTTGAATATTTTTGAACAAAAAAATTTGATTTTGTATTTATAAGTTTCATAGATAAATAGTGGATAGTTCATTTTTCAATACCTAAAGCTTTATGTTTTTTTCTATATCCTTCGAATCAGATTTATTTTAAGACAATTAGATAATATAAGCCAAATAAAATACAAATGCATATCTTTATCTCTTAAAAGAGGTTATTTATAGATGAAATTTTATAATTCATAAAAAAAAATAGCTCATGAATAAAAGAATCGCAAATTTTAACTCAATAAACTGGATTTTTTATATACTTTAGAATCATTCGTTACCTTTTGTGCATCATAACAGCATAAAAAAATGTAATCTTAAAAAACTATTCATTAAAATATATGATCATATATATCATTATATCAGTCTATAAATTTCTTTTCTTGGACTAAAACAAATCTTCTTTTATTTTAAATTATCATATTTTATCACATCTATCTAATTCAAATAATACCTAGCGAATCTCGAATTATTATGTATATTATTTTTTCATATTATGTAATATATTCGATAAATAACGCGAATTTATTTAAAAATGAATCTTTATAGAAATAAATTCGATATCGCTTTGAAAAATTTATTTTTAGGCTTAAATTTTCAGAAAATGTGCTGATAAGATATTCATACCCTTTAAACATAAAATTTGCTTTGCCATAAAAAAACCAATTTTTGCTGTTAGCTTTTAAACTAATATCAATTTAAAAATTTTTTATAATGTATCTAGAACATAACTGTCATTATTCATGATAAATAATAAATTATAGTGATCAAATCTAACAAATTCATATTATTTTAATCTTTAAAAGATATTATAGCAGACCATTTTATTATTATTTATAGTATTGGCTATTTACGTTATTTTTATAATCTTTTATATGTTCGTAACTTTATTTCACCGATCTGGTGCACGACTACATTTACGCGGACTTACGATGTGTATAGATTAATATTAATAGTTTTTATATCAAAACTATGACCATAAAATTTAATATATTTTGTTTAAAATATATTTAAACTTTTATATTATTTTTAAAAAAGACGTAAAACCTACAGTTATCGATACACTCATAGAAAAGATTATATATATTTTTTTTGTTCTAAGATCCATTCTTATTATTTTTATGTGGGTTGATTCAGATTCTACATTATTAGAATATAGAAAGTGTAACAAATACAAATTTATATTTTTTAATATTAGTGATGGTACATCTGCATAATTACAATAAAAATTTCTATAAATTATTTAAATATATTTATATTGCTAAGTGATATGAAGGTATGTTTTTTATGAGATTCATTAGCTTAATATGTTTGATAATATAAAAATATAGATAAATGTGAACACAATTAGTTGATTTGAAATATAATATATTGATTATTGCAATGAATTTTTTATTAAAATGGATCTTGATATTTTTTAATGTTTGTTTTTAGTTTATCCATAAAATAATATTTCAAATTATTTGATTAAAAATTCCGGACGAAGTAGAAGCATACATGCAAGCTCTCACACTCCGCAATACACTCGAACTCATCTCATTTGAGAGAAGAAGAGCAGTTGATGAAGATAGATTAGAGGAAGGTGTCAAAAGATGCATGAAGGAGTTTTGCAATATTCCCAACACGCTGAACACGTCTAAATAGATAAAATCGATAAAAAGAAGATTAACCCATAAATAAATAAAATTGTACCCATGGTATCTCTTTACATATTATTGAAAATAAGAAACCTTCAAAATGACACTTATTTCTAAAATCTAAGCATGATAATTAGAAATATGGTAAACCTTTTATTTGTAATATATTTAAAGCTTATTTTTTTGATCTTAAATGTAATATAATATATCTCTAGTTTATTCAAAGTTCATCAAACTCAATATTTCATAATAATGCGGTTATTGAAAAATAAAAAAATTTTAAAGCCATTTAATAATCTAAATTAAATATATTCAGCTGGGAATCTAATTTTCCATACATATATAAAAAAAATATTCTTTTCATGATATAATTTAGTGCAGGGAGAGTTGTAGAATATAATTTTGTGAGTTATTACATGCTGACAATTTTTTTTAGTAATTTTTAATTCTGAAGTAGTTCTGCAATTAATATAGCTATTTTTATCATCCTGATCTGTATGCCTTCTTGAAAATTATTTTAATAATTTAATCCTTCAAACATATACTTGGATTCAATTAATATATTTATGAAATATGAATCTTTTTTCTTCTAATTATGAAATCGTTTGAATAATGAAAATAAAAAATCTCAAATATTCCAGCCAAATATAGCATAAATAAATAATTTTTTACAGATTTATCTTTCATGAAGATATGTATTCGAAAATTTTATCACAAAAAAAATCATAGCGCTTGGGGGCAACTAATTAGAATCTTTTGTTCACTCAACAACCATTATTGATCATTCTTAAAATTACCACTAAATTTTAAGATTTTGATTTGAGTTTAAATCTGTGAAATATTCCACCAAAATGTAGTTAAAATAAACCTTAAAACTCTTTTTGGTACGGGTGATTATAACAAAAACATAAATTGGTTTTTTATGTATGGATAAATTTCTAAATGAGAACATTACTTGAAGAAAATGGTTGCATGAAGAAACATTGACTATGTAGCTCTATAATTTTGAGAAATTTAAAATTATAATATTATTTGCAATATACTGATTTATATGATTGTGGTCGATTATTAAACAAAAGTATAGAACATGTAGAAAAAACAGTAAATTTATAAAAAAAATGTCATAAAGCAAATATTCTAAGATATATGTTTATTCTTATTTATGGGTGTCTTTCGGTTCTTTTTTGATTAAAAAACATTTTAAATATTTTCATGCCAGATTTTATTTAAATAAAAAATCAATTATCGGATTTGATACGAAGAGATATAAAATATATATGAAAAATAAATAAAATAAATATTTGGGTATTATTTGGCGCAAAACAAAAGAAAATAAACTTGATTTGGATGTAACAAAGAGAATAAGAATAATATAGTGTTTTTTATTTTTATTTTTACATTTGCATATTTGTCGATATAAACACGCAAATTTATTTTTAAAATATAAAATAAAAGCGCAAAAAAATGTTATCCCGATATTTTGTGACTTTTTATACGTCTAAGCTGTGACATTTTTTAACAGTACTCGCGCAAAGCTAAGTAAATCGGAAATTTTTATAGTTCAAGGTTGATCAAATATGTGTGAAAATCGTGTATTTTTAGTATATATATGTATGTATATAGAATCACAAAATTTTCCGTATAATTTTAATCATAAAAATTGCATCTAGATATTTTTACATAAACAGTGTTAAAATGACATCTAAAATAATGTTAAAAAACCAATCCACTTAATTACAGGTGTAAATACATGTGGTTTAATATTTTGGCTACATATAACGATTATAAAGATATGTTTAATACGTGATGAATATAAATGAGATAGACACAATACCTTCAAAATTAGATTTTTTATAATATTTTTGCATCGTGTATGAGAAAAATATATAAAATGATAATTATTTTAATTTCGATATTATTATACTAACATAAACATTGTAAAATGTGTTAAGGTATTTTTTTATATTTATGTCATAATCTCAGTTGTTATTCAAACGCGAAAAATTTTCATATATGTAATCATAAATTAAATTCTAAAATCCCTGAATATATAGAACCAAATGTTTAGTTGCCTTGTAAATCATTTTTTTTTGTTGTTTTTATATAATATACGTCTTTCTATAATATATAGCGCAAGAAAAATTAAATCTTATACTATTTTAGAAACATAAAGTCTACTATCTGTGCATTTTAAAGATAAGAAAATGAAATATAGATAAAAGGTATCATATTAATAAAGGAATAAGTATTCATTACATATAAATTTTAAGCATTATTTTTAATACAAATAAATTTTAATTGCAACGGTTTTTCTTAATCTTTATGAAATTCTTCTTTTTATATGGAAAGCAACAGTTAACATATTGTTGCCAATCTCTAATCGAATTTAGGAATAAAATACAATACATTAGAGTATTATTTATTAATATATCTAGCGTTAATATACGGCAAAATGTTTATTTTACATAAATACTTTGGGAAAAAACTATCCTGATGTCTAAAAAATACAATATCCTATAGCTAAAATATATACTTTGTCAATTTTAGAGGTATGATGCAGTCATTTTAACTTGGTTCTGTGTTATAAAGCATTTTATGCCACTATAATTATATTATTCGTTAATTTAGCGTCCTCACACAACTGTATTATTTTCTTATAAAATACGCTATTTCATGTATTTGATATAAACATTTTGAATTAGAATATAAATTGACTAAATACTTTTATCTGAGTATGAATTTTCATTGAACTTTGCTTTTTTTATGTCAGAATCATAATCTAAAGCACGAAAATCCCATCTTTAACGATTTAGCTTGTAGCAAGCTATTTGTGTCATAATATTGCGTACATACGATATGCCAAGTTGGTTTAATAAAAAAAATAATTTATTCCGAAATCATATTTTTCATAATCTATAATTATAAACCATTCAAAAGTTCTAAAAATCATTCCTATAAAAAAATTTATTTTTTCCAAATAAGTTCATTATATGACTATATTTCAAAATTTTCATAAATGGCAAACATTTCTTGAGCTTATTGTTTCATCTTAATAGAAAAAAATTGTGTCGATCATATCATATTATATTCATGCTAAAATCTGGGCTTGAAACAGTATTAAAAAATCCTTTATCATCGCAATAAATCTAGAAATTTATGTTCTTGACATAAATACCTTATTTTTTTTATAAACCTTTATCAAAATAATTTAAATTTGAATACAAAATAATAATACTGCGTTTAAATTCAATTTTTTGATAATACATGAATTTTATAAAACTTTTAATATGAGTAATTACTTTGATCTAAGTTCGTAATATAAATTAGTTGATTCTTTTTTATTATAGAGAAAAAAGACAAATTGAGTTAATGTTCATATACACGTTTACGTTATTATACTTGTTTTGTTTACGATACAAATTATTTTTTTCTTCCTAAGCAATATATATTTCTTTTTTTACAGAGCTTCTATCATACTTCCGTTATTTTTTCTTCAAAAAACCATAAGTGAAGTTTTTAATAAATAAACATTAAAAAATAATGTGTCATCATTTTAAATATAGTATAGAGGGCATTTTTACCTTTTTTGGTTGCATTTGCCAATTCAAGCTATATTGCTGGCATAAAGAAAGAATCAAATTATTGCACTATCGATTGTTATAATTTAAATACAAAAACAAAAATTTTATATCTTAAATTTTATAGGCGCAAAGATCGTTTAAAATATGCATATATTTCATAAATAAGAAGGAAAAAAAATTTACACTTCATGATGAACGAATTTTTACTCAACAAGAATTTTGATTTAAATTCTTTGCATCTTTAAATTATATATAGCCTTTTTAAACGGTACTTCATACAATTCACGGTCATTCTATGTGTGTGGAATATATCCTATTCTCTTTTATACACATAAATTTTTAATGGTGAGCTGTATCTATAGGTATTTATCACTGATTCAAAAAGATATCATACTGGATATTTATTTTTGCTTCGATATGTATAACAACCAGCTGCCATGTAAAAAAATTTATAATTTATACAAAATATTAATTAATAATTATGTAAAAGTAAAGTCATTTTTAATCTACATAATTACATAAAACTCAAAAATATAAATCGATTCTTCTATATAATTAAATGAATATTAAACAACAATAGGTAAAAAAAATACATCTTATGTTTAATCGTTAAATTGACTAATTACTAGCTTATAAACCAGCTGAAGAAATAAAACGTAACTGTAAATTGGAACTTATTGATGTTTTAATTTTATTGTTATCTGTAAACAGAAAACCAGTATTTGGATGTTTTAATTCAACACACCTGGCTAGATCAAACTATAATACGTCTGTCATGCTTCGAAATATCCACTAACGCAAAGTTTAGCTATGTATATTTAATCGTTCATATTTATCTATATATCTTTGCTTTCTAAATACAATTAAAATTATTAAAACTCTATAGCACCTTTGAACTTTAAATGTTTTAAAATAGAATCTGGGCATCAACACAGAACAACATCATAATTCATTGATACTGTGACGTATGGTATATTTCCACATCTTTTGGAAAGTTTATTGGGTTGAAATAAAGTATAGAGGGGTAAATTTTATTCCATGCATTCAATTCAAATATAATGGATTTCTTGATCTATTCGAAACTAAAAAAAGACAAATAACTTTATGCAATATTTTAGCTAGTAATAAAAATATAACAGATAGTAATTTTATCTGTAAAAAACTTTGCTTGATCAATACAGCACTTTATGTGCAAAAATAACTTTTAGCATCTACAAGGTGTTAATATCTCTATTTCTTTGAAATTATATACTTGTCTAAAAATTATCCCTCACTATAAAGATTACCATATATTTGAATAGAAACTTCCAAGTAGCCTATATTATATATTGTTATTTTGTTTTATTTATCACAGTGTATCACGTAAATGAATAAATTAAAATAGAAGACTTTTTAATATGTTAATTTATGGATTAGAATTTATTTATCTGAAATTTTCTAATTTCTTAATTCCTAAGAGCTGTAAAATGATATTTTGTATCCATTTAATTAATTGGGTTTTTTATTTTGAAATGATGCTAATTTTTTAAAAGTTATATACAGCACAAAATCTTTTTCTTAAGTCTTGAGAAATGCATTTTAAACGAATGTTTTTTTCGTAGTCTGGATTACGTCTCTTTAATTTTCCAAAATAATTATCCATTAAAATTTAATGATTTATCATTTAATTTTGATGCTGATTTAGAAAAAAATACATATGCTTTTCAATTACGCTACATAAGTAATGTTTAATTCAATCATATTAGTAAAATTGAATTATAAAATAAATGTGTTCTGATTAGATGTAAAAATCGGTAATTAATAAAAAATTAAATTTAACAACATATATTTGTACGTTGTTAATTTAAAGCATATCCAAACTTATATGCAATTACTTTTTTTATTATAAATAAATAAAGAAAGAAATACAATTTATTTTGCATAAGAAAAAAAACACATAAAAATTATAATGACCTAAGCAACATCGAAGAGCAACTTGTGATTAATAATAACTGGCAATTTTAATATTAATATCACGCAAGTAAAGTATTTGTATAAAAATATATAGTTTCATAATCTGATCCTTAGATTCTTATTTATTAAAGTTTTATCTTTTTTCTTATAGATTTTATCTAGTTAGACGTGGTCAAGGGTTGGGAATATTGCACAACACCAGATGGATCTTTTGACACCTTCGTCTGATCCATCTTCATCTACTGCTCTTCTTCTCTTAAATGAGATAAGTTAAATCGTCTTGCGGAGTGTGATGGTTGCATGTATACTTCCACTTCGTCCGGGATTTTTAACTTCCCTAACAAATTTTTTATGATATTTTGTGACCAAATATCCTAAGCCATCACAAAGAATGAAAATAAATGTAGTTATAAATAAAAAATTATGTGCATTATAATGTGCGCATAAATCAATATTAGATAAAATTAAATTTCAATTCGCATCTCGATGATTTTTTGTATAATTTAAAACCACACAATAGCATAAAATATATAGTTTAAACCTAAAAGGTTTTATGGTAATAATATCGGGTTTAAAAGATTTTAATGATTCTTTGCGCAAAACATTTACAATTTAGATTATCTTCAATTTAAATTTTATATAGCAATTAATTAAATTTAAATAAAAACAAATTATTAATTAGAATAAAATTTAATTTCGATATAAAAATATATGAAATTAATAATATTTTAGAGGATTAATATCTTTTTTTCATTGCTTGTTTTTTATGCTATATATTGAACTGACATATGCTGATAAAAATAATATATTAATAGTCGATTTAATTTAATAATTAAATATTTGAAATAATAAATATATCATCTAATATTAAAATATCTGATTTTTTGACATAAAAAATGCTGAAACTATACTTTCTGGGGGTTTTAAATAAATTATAATTTTTTTCATTTTTATGTTACATCTTTTAAGCATAAAAATTTTTAATTTTTCATTAAATTGATTCTTTTTATATAATTTGGATATGGTATAATAAGTTTGAATTAATGCAAAGAGAATCTTTGGAATAAAAAGTGTGTAAATTTATTAAAATCTCTATAAATATCCGTGTTAAAAATGAAGATCATATTTTTATTTATTAGTTTGCTCAAATTTAAAGCTTCCAGATCTTTTTTTATTTAATCTAATTTTCTTATAAATTTTAAAAAACAAATATTTATCCGGCAATTCTCAATATTTTTTTGTGTTTTACATTTAAACTTCGTTTTGTAAATCCATACCTAGGATATCCTTTGCACATCCTAAAAATGCATCGAATAAAGGTGCTACTTAGAAAAATATGAAGTTTATGAACATATGTCTTTAATTTCACAGTTAATGACATAAATAATAACGTGATTTACGATCGTACTACTATTACAATAATTTTACAGCTTTCCACTAGAATATTTATACACAGACCTTAAGCTTATTCAAAGTAAAACATTTAAAAATATAGGTAATTTTTTGTACCTAATAAGCATTAGATTAGTTTTACGAACGTTTTATATTTGACAATCAATTTATGATCACTTTGGCCCGAAAATAACATCCTGTCATTCACTTTGGTTTAATTTCATTTTAGCTTTATGCTTTTACCATCAAATGAAACCAGTAACATATAAATAAACTACATAGATATGATTAAATAGCAAAAAGTAATATTAACACTAATAATTATATAATGGCATAAAATAGTGGTCCAAGCGCCCAGCAAAAATAGCTATTTTATATTGTTGATTTGATCATATCTGCAATTACCATAGAAAATAGATATTTTAGAATTTTCAGTTCTATGTAATTCATGGCCTAGGTTTCACAATTTAAAATCAAATAATGTACCATTTAATTTAAAATAACGTAAAAAACAATTTTCCCAATGTTACAAAAGACCTGGTTTCGAATTGTGGTTTTTCTAATAAACTATAGAAAATAAGACAGGTGTATTGTTTTTTTATTCAATCTTGTCAATTAATAAAAAGAAATCTAACGCAGAAAATATAATTGTAAAGAATCAATTGTAAATATTCAAAATATATTTTCTCAAATAGGGATATTTCGAAATCTATACTAATTTAAACTATGCAAAAAATGGGTGAAAATACGTCAAGCGATAAAAATTTTTAAAACTCAACATATTCCGTTTAAAATATCATTATTTGATTGTAGACATTTAATCTTGAACTTTGTCCATACCCATGGATATACGTTATATAATTAAATATGACCGTTATATTTATGCCAGAATAATGGGATTCTAATTTATCAACATGTAGCATCGTAAAAATGATCTCATTTGAATATATACATTATTTCAGATTGCGTAAAACTTATAAACAAAAGTAGATTGATCTGATTAAGCATCATAAATTAGTAATCCTTTACAGAACTTACTTGTTTATGAAAATTTGTGGTTTAAGTTATGAGTGGAAGCTTTTTAATAAGGTGTTGTGTTTTTTAGAGCGGATATAACATCTAAACAGGAAAAAGCACACCAAATACGATTTTAACATATAAGATATATTGTGATAAATTAAACAAATGTCCAATAATCGTATAAGAATAATTTTAGAAAGAATAAATGATAAATAGGCTTATAAAAATATATACTGGTTCCTAGAAACGATGGTTGAATAATATGTGCTCCCAAATCAATATTTTAAGAAGCCAAATTGTTTTTATATAAAAATTTTACAGGATAGCTAAATTTCGTATATATTTTTTAATGGCTTTCTGAATTATACAATGTTGATTTCAGACTCTTATATCACTAAAATGAATCTTCAAAATATCGACCTAAACTATAATTTTATTTTTTATTCTTTTAAATTAGTATCTATCGTCTGGGAAAGTGGTTATATACATATCAAAATATTTATAAACTAGGATATTTTTTTGTTGTGGATATATTTGGATTTTGAAAATGTTCACAATGTGAAAACAAACCTTAGAAAATATAGCATGATTTTACATTTTTATAATTATCTAATGTTATACAATTTACGTTTTATTGTATATCTAAAAGACATATCTTGTGACAAATATATGTGAATACGGAAATATATAGAGATCTAGTTTTTCGCTTTGTTTTTAGGAAAATAATACACACAAATTAATTATGCAAAGCAAAACTCCTTCTAATCTTTGCATAAAAACATATATAGGCTATACCCGTAAAATTTACAATTATTATTCTTATTTTTTCATTAAAGCACAAATAATTAAATGCATTACAAAAAATCGCACATTTAATTTTTTTTGATGCAGTATTATTATATGTGTTTAGAAATTTGTTATAAATAACTGTATAAGCGATTAACTTAACCATGGTCAAATAAATGATGAATATTTAATATGTGTAAAAATATTTATCATAACCGTTATTTAGTTGGTTGATTATATACAAGCAATCAAATACATTAATTCATTCGTATGGCGCATGTTTACAAACCTTTTTATACTTTTGAGCCGCTAACACCCCAGAAATTCATTTAAGATAATAAGCGATTAGATTATTAGCGTTATATGAACTTATATTACACGCTGATCTCTATAATCCCAAAATATTTAAGCATAGCATAGACAAAAATGCAGAAATTCATATATAAAGCGACAATTCTATGTAAATATGACGTTTACGATCGTCATATGATATTAGATTTTTATATTTATATTATATGCTTGTGTCAAATATTTTGAGAACAGAGACATATATAACTGCATAATAAAACGAATATAGAAAGATTATAATACATTTCAAATAAATTTAAAAAAGAAAAACTTGATAAATGATACAAAAAAGCCTTCTCATATTATACGTTGAATAATAATTAAACACCAAGAGACACGATGGATGTAAATATTAAAAATTAATTTAAATTAGGGCTTGATATAGTGATTTATAATTATAAAAAATATCCTTACCGAATAAGTGTAAATGTTCATATTAAAAACACGACCATAATTGCATTAATTTCAATCTGGAAAATGAATATAAAAGTATACCGAAACCGTTCCATCTACGGCAAATAAAAAGGTTTTTTTTTTTGCAGGTAGTATATGTATTTATATGAGGATAAGAAACCTTGCAAATTAAAAAATATCATAATAAAAATAATAATATTCTATAAATTAAAGATTTAACCCCGGTAAAAAGGTGCAAAATACATATGTTTTTAAAATGATGGGAATTTTTCTAATGTTTTAAAACATTTGTTTTTGGCGAAATTATTTAGATATGATTGTCGAACACTTTAATATTTTAGATATAATTAATGCGATATCAATCTTCCAAAAATATGATGATATAGTGTAAAAGATAATTAAAATGTCATTAAGAATAAATAGAACAGGTTTCTCTAAATTAACGGTAAAAATAACGACTAATCATAAATTTCTTTCTTTTCTATTGGTCTTTTCATAAAAAATACATGTAGTATTTCATATTATGAGATTTATAGATAATAATCAGTTTGTTCTTTTTAAATTCGAAATTTAGACATTAAAACACCCTAAATATATTGTTTAATATCAGGTTGCCCACATATAACTTAGTTTAATTGCACAGAAAATAATCAGTTTGTTCTTTTTAAATTCGAAGTTTAAATCCTGCATTGATTCTAAAAATTCTTTATATACATCATGAATAATTAATATTTTTTTTATTTTGATAAATATGCGATTCATATTAAATTATATGTTTATAACCAAAAGTATTAAAAAATTTAATTCTTTTCTTTGGAGAAAGATCCTAGAAAATTAAGAATAATTTTAGCTTTTTTACAGTAAGATGTAAAATTTTTTTCATAACCGAAAAATTCGGTTTCTTTTGCATCCCTTATTTTATATTTTATAGAAAAACATTTTTAACTGTGGTAAGGCATTATTTTTCATTCTATTTTTATCTGTTTTTTCTATAACGTAAATAACACCAAGGTAAATCTTAATTCACACTAATTATGCATATTAAAAACTGCTACAGAGAATAAGCATCTAAAATTTACACAATGCAGCATACAGTAGCAAAATTTTTTTTTATCCAACCTTAAGACCGCAAAATTTGTCAAATCGAATTCTATTTCCAATTTTTTTTATGTTTTTTATTTTACAATCAAGAAAACTATAAAGAATATCTAATTTTATCTTGCAATGGCTTTTTTATAGTTAAATGTAAGCATAACAAAAAAAACATGGAATTGTCACTGATTTTTTTACTGTTTTTATCAATATTTATATTTTTTATGGTCTGGTAATATTAAATATGGACCAATTTACAATTTTTAAATAGAATAAAGCATGTGTAAGCAATATGAGTCATGATGGTCGAAATTCTTTCAGAGGGAAATTTTGTGGCTTGATGACCTTTATCATTTTAAATTGATCTATAAAAATTCATTTCCAGAAAATTGTAAAAAAATTTAACTATACCATCAACTATGAATTTAAAAAAAGATAATTATAAAGTTGATTTTATACTTAGAAATTCATCGTAGCTGTAAAAGATAAGATGGTCTGTTTTATTTTGGTAGTATTCACTCTACGTTAAAGAAGCAAAATGCAAACCTACATTATGCTTCCCACAAAGAACATAAATACTTTGCGTTCGTAAAATAAGTGCGTAAACACTAGCTGTTTTGTTAAAAGAAGACGAACAAAAGCAAACTAAGCTATATAATACTTTATTGAATATCATAAAAATTCTACAGAGGCGATTATCTGACCAGCTTCTCTAGAAGAAAGACTCGGGAAACTAGTTAACGATATCGAACATATTAGAATATACAATAAAAACAGTGAAATGCATTAATTCTGATATAGTTACATTTGCTAGCTACATCTCATTATTATGTGGTACCATTACCAAAAGACTCATGGATTGTCAGATATCTTAAAAAAGCATTTGTATATTTTTTATAAAATATGGATTCCTTTTTTCCATCGCTTTCAATGTACTGACAAAAAAAATTTCTCACAGGACCTCTTTTTTATCAGCAATATTACTATGAAATTTATCTATTATGAAGTTTTTTTTTGCCTTAGGAACATTAGTTTGTAGTATACGAGCAATTAATATATTCAAAGGCTAGCTATAAAATGTAGATAATCACATGTTAGCATGAATATTCACGATTATATGTACCATTGGAGCACCTGCAATGAAAGAAAACA
The DNA here is from genome assembly GCF_057557595.1 of Rhyacophila brunnea. Taxonomy (NCBI): domain Eukaryota; kingdom Metazoa; phylum Arthropoda; class Insecta; order Trichoptera; family Rhyacophilidae; genus Rhyacophila; species Rhyacophila brunnea. The sequence continues at coordinate 194,638 of NW_028232778.1, forward strand.
AGAAGGATTTATTACATTGGATAAAAAAACGACCCGACTAAAATATTGTTCAAATTAAATTGTATTTTACATCAAAATAATCTCTGTGCTAAACAGATAAAATAAATTATACTTATAAAGACGCCTTTAGAAATATAAATTTTATCAGAACAAGCGCAACAAAAAACGCCAGTATGTAAATTTGCTACTTTTTAATGCATATTATCCTGTATTTATCTCTCCCACATTCATAACCTCGTTTTTTATTGAAAGGGTGTATGTTGACAAAGTATTTGAACTTAAAGACCACATTTTATCGTTTTTAAGTAAAATTAATCCGCGCTGTAGATTTTAAGATGAAACATTCTGTCACAAACTTGCTGTTTTTGTGATATTACATATAAACAGAATGTGCTCGATTTGGAGCCATTGGGAAATAATAAAAATTTGTTAGATATGTGGAAAAATATAAACTCTTTCGAAAAAAATTATAATTTTAAGGAATCTTATCTCTGTGGAAAGATCTAAGAAATAAATTCTAAACAATTTCATAAGATTCTAATACTTCAGAATATATGGAAATAGCGGAGTTGGGAAGATATTCCTAAGTATTTGGGTGAACTGAACATTGAATATAATGAAAGATGGAAGTATCTTGTAGAACATAAGATAATCATGCAGCACGTGTTTGAACACCATCTTGTAAACATAATGCAGGCACTTGGTGAGCTTTAATTTTTGTTATCTAAATAGCAGAAGAAAATATTGCTGAAACACCATTTAAAAATTCAGTTCCATTTATAATATAAAAAAATGCATATGAGTATCTTATTTACAACAAAAACTTTTCGTATATTCTAATGTTATTAAAGTACGTAATGCGGTTCTTCCTATTATTACTATACTTATATTAAAAATCAACTAAGAAAATAATTTACAATAATTTACTCGAAGATTAATTAAGATAAAAAATGTGTGAATTTGAGCCAGATATATAACAATTAGTGAAAGAAAGCAATGCCAACTATCACACTAAATTAAACGTTCTTAGAAAAATTATTTACATTTTTTATATGTTCAAGTAATTTATATATTTAAATGTATAGATTATCTTGAAATGTGGCTTCGCGACTTCTTCGAAGAAGAAAATGTTCTCACGGCCAAAAAGTTTACCCTCCCTGGTCTAGTGCATCTTAACATTCATTTAATATTTATGGTATGCTTATATGCAATTTTTATTCACTTAGAATACCATAATCATTTCTTTTTTTATCAAATACAAAATCATTTAAATGATATAATCCTTGGTATTATAAAATGCTTTATTTCTTAAATTCATTCTTAAATGATTTAATCGCATTTTTTAGCATTAAAATATCCAAATATATCTAGAAAATCGAACATGTTCCCCATGCAATTTTTCATATAGCAGTTTATTGTTTATCAATATTAGCTTAAGGGGTAAATATTTATATTGCTTACATGCATAGAACATTATGCATCATCAGTTTTTGCTTTTTTACGATGCTTCGTTCGAAAATTCACAATATAATTTTAAATTTTCTTTATATACAATTATTTTCTTATGAGGTATTATTAACCTTAAAAAATTGAAATATTTAAATGTGCTGTATAAAAGGTCAGCCATTTTTAACTTATTTCAAATATTTTTTTTTTGTTTCCATCCTCCATATGCCTCTACCATATGATGTAAAACTTGAGGTTATTTATAATCCTATTGCTTTGAAAATGTTCTATGTACACAAGCATGTTTTAATAGTTACAAGTGCGCTTAGGTGATTTATTATCACACCATTAACGTTATTACGAAAGATATAATTTTTGTGCTGTTCTTGAAAATTAAAGTATAATATGTTTAACAAATAGTCTTGATGGTTGTCATTTTTCAATTCGTCACGTTGTAAATGATGTTTTTACGATTCTAAGATTATAGAATGCTTTTTAATGCTTTTTTTAAAAAAATATCAGCTATTTTTATAAAAGTTACGTATCATCATTTACGATATGCTTCATATACCTTCAGGTTACTACTCTATGTTTTCATGTGTATTTTTCAGATTGTCTTTAAATTTTGACAATATATTTACCGAGATCAAATTCAAAATGCACTAGACCACAAAATATTTTAGTTTGTGATTTTATACCATTTTTACTGCATCTGGTAGCCGGCAATTCATATTTGATATGGCTCATATAAATTAAATTTGCAATAAGGAAATGCTACTCACCAACAAAAAAACAAAATTATCTCTTTTGATCCGTTTTTTACAAATTTACTGAATTTTATGTTATGTATTCCGTTTCAACTCAATGACATCATGGCTTTATAGCTGCAAATTTTAAACATTTTCCATATAGCAAATAAGAAAAGAAAAAAATACTCAAAATGTCTTCGATAAATTGCTGGATAATAGTAATCACCTTAACTGTTTTTTAATAAATTAGCGCTCATGAATTAGGCCAATTTATAAGTATTTTAAAACTTGATAAGTTATACTAGAATATAACCGGTGAAACTTAACACTATTTTTATGTCATTGCAAAGAGCTAGATTGTAATCATCGGTGAGTGTATAATTTTTTTCTTTTATAATTATCCATATATATCGTTTAAAAAGTGTCTTAAAACATATAAATTGTTTAGCATTCCGAAAGACTTTGTTTTGTGATGCAGCTATTTCTAAACATATTAATTGCATAGCAATTTCGCTTTTATTTATCTTTTTGTCAAGTTTTTTTGTTTTATTAGAAAATTCAAACAAAAAAACAGACATTGTATTTCCTTCTGCTTTAGCTCTAGTTGAGTTTTATCCGTGATGTTGTAGAATATTCTGATGTTGAAATGAAACATTAAATTGATAAAAATAACTATCAGTTTAGTCTACATGTTATATTGGTTTCAAGTATCCCCCCTCTACATTTTTAGCTGGTATGCTCTTTTTTTTATCTTTGATTATATAGTCAGCGTTATTATTTTTCTCTAAATTCTTTCTCCGTATATTTTCTAATAATCTGACTATATGATGTTATTTAATTTTGGTATATATTTTGCTCATGCTTTTCTCTCTTTAAATTGCAATATTTTTAGTTTTTAATTTGTACCGTTTTTAGCTACCTGTCAGAAATAACTTTTCTAAAAAGCTTGTAATACTCTAAAAAATTTACACAAGTATAACAAACTGAAATTGAATAAATAAATTGTATATAATTTATGTATGCCATTACATAATTTCTGATATTCTAGCTCATAGGATAATATTGCTTGGTAAGATAACGACATATTTTTATGGTTAAATATTTTCTCTGAATCGTTTTTTATGGATTCCGCAGGATCACTAAATTTTATATCTATACTCGAGCTTTACTTACTTCTATTTCTCATTAAAATATAGGACCGTTCTCTATGTACCAATCATTGTCTTCAAAAATTTGATGATAATGATTTAAATGGGTAATGCTTGTTTTGCAAATCTAAATAACATTTTTGCCTCCGAAGAAATCTTCCCAGTACTTTACATCATCCTTTGGTTTATTTTTAGAATTTAGTTGTAAATCACATGAATCTATTAATCAATCCTTTCAGTTTCTATCTTCTGTTACATCGAGTGTGATACATGACTCGTTTGATAGTATATAGAAACGAGGTATTGTGTTACGCTTTCACACTTATGATGATAGTTATATATAATTTTGCTATTTTTTTATCTATTCACTCTCCTCTTGGGCCATATTTAGACCAATTATTCGAAGTACACTGGTAAAATATGTATGGTCAGTTTTTATTTAATTTAAAATAAGCATGGAATTCTAATTCTGGTAGTTTTGTAGCAAATCAAACGTAAATATCGTATTTAAAATTTTTTAAAAGTTAAAAGCATTTAAAATAAACGAATCAAAAATATAACGATAAATATCTTCAAGATATATAAAAATATAAACGTAAAAAATATAATAACCCATCAATCTTTTCATTATATTATAAGCCAATATATATTTAAACACATAAGTGTTATTTAAAACAAACTTTTGATGCATGAAAATATTGATAATAATTAGTTCGGTACATGAAAACGTTTTTATATTTTAAAATAACTAATATTTATGCAGCACACAAATTTATTACACCTAACACACATTTTAAAAAATAAAAAAATTATTTATTATAGTAATCATATGAAACTTCAAATTAAATCCAATAAAAATACATTAAAGTGAAGAATACTATAGTAAAAGATATTGTTTTATAACTAAAAAGCTATAAAATGAATCTTTTTTCGCTTATAATATAACAAAAAGGCAAAATAACCCATTTTATTCAGATATTCATATGATGAAATGATCATCATAATTCATTCGGGTGACTTCTATATCTTGATATACCATGCGTGATGTAAATTACAATTAAATTGTTTCATAATGTTATATATTATAATCAAATCCATCATATCTATAAAAATTCAGCCTTTTTAAGATACTTGAATAAAAATCCGCTGGTAGAAGAAGAGAAATTAGTGAAGAAAAATTAGAGGGAAGCGCCATGGAGCCTTAAAGAGTAGTGAAATATTTTTATAGGCTTTCTATGTCACAGAGGATCGAATTAATATGCATTAAGTTACTTTACCTATTAATGTAAACTACAAATATATAGAAATTTTTACATAAGGTAAAAGTTTCAATCTTATAAAAATGATTTTTCTGTTGCAAAAAGTAACAATAAATCTAATCTTTTGGTAATATGCTGGTTGTTTCAACTTGTATTCTAATATTATATTTTTTATTTTAGAGGCATTACTTTATTAAAAGAAACAAGCAAAAATTCTTCATATTTTTAGCTCCTATGCTATATTCAACCATTAAATGTACTAATACATACAAATAAAAACCAAAACGTAGTCACCAAGTTCGTAGAGAATTTTTACAACATTTTATGTGAAATTTTATATATATTGATATACTATATTTATGAAGCTTGCCACAGAATATTTTTTTTTACTTTATAATTTTTAATGCAATTTTTTCGATGTGTAATTTGATTGAATTTTTTATGTGTGTTATAGAATTATTTTCTCTGTTTTATAATAATGATATAAAAGTTATTTTATATAAATTCTTCAGCTAGACCTTTTTATTCTATATGTATAATTATCTTTTGAGCTAATGCACATAATACGAACTTTAAAAAATCTATTCTTATATTGATATTAATTTTGATTAAAGATTTATAATATCAATACTTTTAATTTGTTTGTTAATTCACCTACATATTGGGCAATAATATTGAGATTTAATAATTTGTACCACTAGAGTATATAATTAAACGTAAAAAATACATTATATTGATTTTTTATAGTTTAGAAAAAATAATTATACGAAATTATATAGTTATCTAAAAATCTTAAATTATTGGTTTTTTTATTTATCTCGTAGCACTAAGATAACAATATTAATAATTAGTTCATTGATAATGATTTTAAATTTAAAAAATAGGTTCATTGATAATTATTTAGAATATAAAAAAATCTGTTGGACAAAAATGGAACGCGATTTAAATATTGACTTTTATGTTTAAAAGACCAAATTAAACGTTTTTTCCTTAAATTTATAAATTTTTATCCCTTGTAAAAGCCTTTTTTGTTGAATAAGGCAAACGAAATATATCTCTGTGTTTATAGTTCCTACGAGATTCTATTATCTTCATTTCTAAATTATATCATATAAAATATATCAAACTTAATTAATACATAAATTGGAGTTCGAATTCGAAATTTTCTTTTACCAAGAAGTCTTATGTTCAATTGATACATAAATAAGCAATATTATTATAGAAAAATGCTCATTAGTTACTTTTTATTTTATATTTCATCTAGATATTTATTTCCCAATTTTCGGATAAATTTATTTTACTATTTTATTTCAAAGTTTTTCAATGATTCATATATTTTTATTTGTGCGAAAATTTATAGTTTGCAACATACGTTTACATCAATTTCGTAGCATCATATCACTTATATTAATGTATTTGGCGACTGTTAATGCTTTTTTATATATGATAAAACCGGTAAATTACTAATAAAAAAAAATATATATTTAAATATAAATGACATCTTCTATTATTTTATAATTTTTTATTATATCTAATATCGTGATTTATTTTTTAGAAAAAAAAATTGGTGAATAATACTAACTCTAAATTGATATAGAATGGCAATATTATTCAATCATCTATCATTACTATTTTTGTGTCTTTAAGGTTAATATTTATTCGTATGTTTATTTCAGACTTTTAATTAAGCCATTGATAATACTAGGTTGAATATTTTAAACTTACCGACAATCTAATAAGATTTCAATTTTTTCTTGTAACTCTATATCTTATATCTATAGTTTTCTTTTATATATGTTTTCATAACTTTTAAAAACCACAAATAAGAAATTATACGGATCATAATGTTCTGTTAAATTTTTTTTGTAGTACTTTCTTTTTTTATGTGCAAAAGTTCACGATCAAGCATGTTTTTTGGTTCAACATTTCTATCTAATAAAATATCTATCAATTAAGAATCAAACAACAATATTAAATTATGCAATGATATTCTGTAATAAAATATCTTATATATTTAATTCTTAAAAATCAAGGAATCTTTTATAATCGAATCCTGATACTTTCAGATAAAATTACAGTCAGAATATCATAACATAGATATTAGTAACTCTATCGATCTAAGTGAATCACCGATAATTATTACATTATTACCTTATAACATTTCACAGAAAACTTTTAAATTATTATGTAAAATATCAATTCAAGAGAACATATAACGTGATATTAGCATCAGATCTTTCTTTATCGAATGAATTAGAATCAAGCAATATATTATTCTCGTATAAAAATCGACTAAACAATCACATGTCAGATTGCAATTAGAATCGATCAAATAGAGTTCTTTCTCACACACAGATACAATATTTTGTGTATTTGATCTTGAAAAAAGGATCACGGTTTTAAATATCTTTTTTTGTATACTATTTGATAAATAATAAAAGATATTTTTATTTCTCGAATCACACTTAAAGTATTACTTTTCTTATGAGAATTTGTTAAGAGATTTTAAGCAAAAATATTGTTTTTAAAGGTTTTTTAAAAATTAATATTGATGATACTAAATTTTTTGCTAAATATGCAAAACAAAAAATTAGCCAATAATTTACTAAATTTCGATTTTCTACAAAATAAATTATTTAAAATGAATAAAAATCTGTTTTATAGTTTTAGCTATGCAATTTTATATTTTTGGTGTTATCGATTTACAGGTTTACCTATAAAATCCATTTTAGTAATTTATTTATCAAAATTATGTTAGTTTGTTTATTTTTCTCGTGAACTTATTATTTTTTGCCTTTTAAATACATTCTATACATCATAAATAATTCACAACGTATTCATTGGTTGACCTGGATAGGTCTTAGGTTGAATTTTCACGACATTTTATAGGAAATAAAAATAGCATGTGGATTTTTATACAGTTAGTTAATTTGCAAAAAACAAATTTTTCTGATTTATGTAAACGGTATGCATGTTGATAACAATATTATATTATGAAATGACAGAATCGCCAGAAAACCGGTTTTTACTTGTATTTTGTAAAAACACGTGAGTCTAAGTTTATTTTTTTCTATACTGTTCATAAATTAAGTAAAATTCAGCTTTATTCTAATTTTAATCATAAATAATACACTTTTTCTTCTAATTAAACACTTTATATGAAATTTAAATGTATTCCTTAGTTTTTTGAAGTTGAAATATTGGCTAAATATAATGCAAATAGAACAAGAAATTGATATAATCCGATTTTTATTATTTAAAAGAATCTAAATAAATATAAAACATGTTTTTTTTAAAATTACACATTTAGATTTTGTAAAATGTACATTACTAAACCATAATATTGTTATTTACATGTATAAATATTAATTACAAATGTAAAATTGGCTAAATTTTGACTCATTAAAGTGTGAGATTTTTCTTAAAACATAACAAAAACCAATACTCCATGTAATTAAATACCATGTTAGCGTCTATTGTTAGTTATATTGCATTACAATTTGGCCTATAACAACTATGGGACTAAAGAATATAACATATAGCAATGTAGTCAAAAAGATATATAGTTAAATCTTTGACTTTATATTTTTTAAATTATAGATATTTTAGAATTATGTCGTTAAATTACAACTAAGCTAAAGAATTTTGTGACGACGCGCGAAGCACGTTGATTGTATCGTACATGCTTATAAAAGAAGGTGTGTATTTTTATGAGAAGCTGTAATAAAAAAATATTTAAACCTGTGGCGTAGTTTTCTTTTTTTAAAAATCCATATCAACTAATTAAATCGCATTTTTGGGTTTATAGAAATTAAAATGCAATAAAATAATATTTGAGATGTTTTAATATTAGTAATATAAACAAAGCATGTCATAACATTCTTAAAATATAATGACATTGTAGAATGAATGTCTTGAATATAAAAACAACAAAATATACAAATTTTTTAGAAAGCTTTTAACATTAAAAAGTCATAGGATTATATAAATTCAATAATATACAAATAAAATATGAAAACAGCAATAAAAAAGAGACTGAAGCTCGGAAATTATAAAAATTTTGTGTGTATATATAACATTATATTTTTATAATATATTTTACCCATATTTGTAGATCAAGGAACCATTATAGGGTCTTATAAGCTAGTTTAAGGAGAAAAATCACACATAAATACAAAAAAGAGTCAAAAAAATCTTTAATTAGATTTATAAAGGATAATTGATACTTTAATTATTTAATAAAAAATAAATTTAACTATACGCACGAATCATTTGGAATAACTAATATCGCTATTCCTAGATTTACACAAGAATATATGTAAATTTGATGATACCATATACTATTTTTATAATTTTAGAATACAATTTTACGATTTCTATACATTCAAATTATACATTTTCATACATAAAAAAATACATATTATTTAAAACGAGGTTTTTGTATAAACAATATATAAATTCAAAATTGATAGTACATTAAAATAAAAAAAGATCACAAAAAGATATATATTTAAGCATTATATATATAACTACATGTAAATACTGTTTATAAATTCGTTTTAACGAAAATATGGATTACTTTGTCATATTAAATAGTTTTATCATCATAATAAACCTTTTTATGGATCAATGCAAGGAATATCTTCTTTTTGAGAATAAATAATGTAAAATTCAAATATTTTTTTTCAATACAAATCAAATTAAAGCTTTATAAACTAAACTGTAAATTTATGAGCGTTTAGAAACTTTTAATATATTTATTATGTTTAGTTGGAAATCTTGTGAACCTTTCAATCATATTTACTATTTATATTCAGGATAAGCGGCTTTGTTAATTTCTAATAACATAATTTTCTATAATAATAAAATTAGTAATTTTATATAATTAAATACGCAGGGCCAATACCTTTTTCTGTCATCGAATTCTTAAAATCATAATACTATATTTAATCACAAATATAAACATATTTCTAAGAAAAAATCGATATAAAATATAAAAAAATATACATATTTCGCACCTGATCTTACATATAAGTATATTCAAAGTTATAAACCGTACAAAGCATAATTCAGCTTATTTTTGGGCTGAATTTGCATAAAAAATTTAAAAAAGCATTAAAAATTGTCTAAATATATAAAAAATACACGAGAAATATTTTATATAAATCATAAAAAAGCCGATCGATAGATAAATAGTTTTTTTAGATTGATATACTTATCAATATTCCGTTTTGGAATACTTTTTGATTTAATTATTATTTAAATTATTTTAGGTTAAAATTAAACCATATATAACAAAACGATATCTTTCAAAGAAACATTGAGCTTCTGGAATGTAAATTTAAAGCTCAAATAGTATTTTTAGCATGATTACTTTTACAAAATATATTATTTTAGTTGATGACAAGCTTGTATGGCAAAAAAACATATTTATATATCATCTATATCTTTATATAAATTTTTTATAAATCTGTTTTTATTGAGCAACTTTTATTATTGATTCTTTTTGAAGCCTTTGCCTTCTTTTTGTATGTATATTTATGTCATTTAGGAACATAAAGTCTGATATTTGCATTTTAAATAGTAGAATTGCATAAAAATCAATTTTTTAATACAAATCTAATATCCAGGAAAATTTTAATTTGTCTATAAAGCCTCTGTAATCGTAGAATTTTACGTTTTTCAGTATATTTATTATTTTAGTCTTTTCAAAGCTAAATATTATACTTTGGTATAATTAGGCAGAATATATTAAGATATAATGTTGTCTTAATCAGGTGTATAAACTTATTGTAGCTGAAAAAAAATACATCTGATACAAAAAGTAAAACTATTTTAACTGCAATAGATAGGATATAAAAACATTCAATAAGTTAAGAACTCTTTTTGCATATATTTATGCAATAGTTCATTTTTTATTTGCCATCTATACCCCGAAAAATATATTTCTTGTGCAATTTAAAATACACATATGCCGAAAACAATCCAAATCTTTCTATCTAGTCACCTCAAAAAATTTTATTTTTAAGATAGAAGAAATAGCAGCTGTATAATATATAAAGTAATTTAAAGTTTTTTATTTTTAATCCGTGTAATTTATCGTATTCTTGATTTTCCAGTTTTTGCAATATAAACATAAGATAGGATATTATATTACAGTAATTCAACACAAATATACAACTTTTAAAATCGTAAAATTTTCATATGATTCGAAAAAAAACATTTAGAATATGTATATTTTTTTCGTTATGAAAATAATAAGAATTTCTATCTTCTCTTTTTCATAAAATAAATACAAAGTTTTTATTTAATAAAATTATATTCAAATATAAATTAGCAGTGAAATGATAAAAAAAATTGATTTTACATCCATTAATTCATAAAAAATCAACTAATAAAACTTTACTTTGGAAATGTAGATTTTTTGATGTAAATAGTTTATTCTTTTTGATAATGTAGATAGAATTTGTAATTTTTTTGTGATTAAAATCTTACTTTTTTTAATTGTATCCTAAAATTACTTCCACTACACTACAAACAATTTTTGTATAAGATTCATACAGAAATGCATTATATGGTGTCCGAAAATATATAAAAATCATGTAATTTTAAATTCAAAGATGGGATATATTATTTTACAAAATGGAGCACTATTATAATATAATAAATCTTAATATCGTGTAATAAGATATAAAGATCGAAATTAACTGCATAATATGCAAAAATGTCTTAATTTATTGTTTTACTATCTAGAATTTAGTCGCATATCAATATATGGTATACCCAAAGATTTGTTTTTATATAAATCAATATCATTTCATGTTGATATAATGTTTTAAACGATTTATATATCCATAGATCAAAATATGAGCATATAAAAATTTACTTTTGTAGTATAAATCTTGCGATACTACATTCAGACTATAAACACTGTGATTGGCAGATAAATCTTGATATTTTTTAATCTTGATGCGATCCTGTAAAAGAAAAACTTTATATTAGGCAACGGTATTTTCTTCACTTTTAGTTACAAAGCATTATTATTGTGAATAATTCCTTTTGTGCAGCGATTCTGCTCACTTATTATCTAACATTATTATTGTTAAAAGTATAGAATTTACAGTAAAAGAACGGAAAAATCGACAAGAAAAATACAAGTATCGATTTAGATATTGCATATTTCCGTGATTATCACAAATTTTATTTGTGTTTAATGCATCATTGTATAATCACTTTTTTTAGATATCAAAGGCCATTAATAATGCGAAGGAATCTTGATTTTATATCTATGTATAATTCAGAACCCGTACTGTATACAAGACTAATAATAAATAGAAAAAAGTAATTAAACCAAAATCTTCATCTCATATTCTGTAAAAATATAATATTCAAGGGAATTCACGTATATTCGACGTGTAAAACAAAGATTCGATTTTAATTTGATTATTTAAAAGAATGATTGCTAGACATAAAATGTATTCTTGACAACGAATGATATTCATCCAATATAAATTTTATTTTATGACAGAAAAATATATGTCTTGGCTGTAATAAGAATAGATTTTGCTGACTTAAATTTTTTTAAATGAAAATATATAGAAAGTTTTTAAAATTAATACTACAATATAGAAGAATTATTTATATCTATTTTTTGTTTAAAACATGTTAGATTTCCGTGCATAATATATGGATGATACAAGAAAACCAAATATTAATTTGGTCAAGTTTTCAGATATCAATTTATCTAGTTCAAATGTTTATTTTTTTATTAAAAAAAATTTATCCAACCTAATATCAATCAATCATATATTTTTGCATGTAAACTTTAATCTTAACGTAAAAACCACATTTATAACTATAGAACTTCATAAAAAATCATGTTGTTCCCTATCTGTAATAAAATTATTAAAAACAATCTAGATGCATACACTCTCAAATATTTTTTTCTATTCAACACTGAAAAAGCTACAATGAACAAATTTTTATTATAAAACAAATTTTCTTTATGTTTCCAAATTCTATACTATCAGTATATCTTATTATAGTAAAGTTTTTATTATTAAACACAACAAAAATTTATCATATAATTATATTCACAGTATTTTGGTTTATATAATGGTTAAATATACTTAGGATCATATTATGCAATTATTTTTGCGGGTTTATCAGGCTTTAATATTTAATTGAAGAGATATTTGAAGCAAATATGTATTTTTGTTTATTAAAACATTATTCTATTAAATAAAATAAATCGCCAAAAATGTATTTATTTAATTTAATTATTATATAAAAAATCAAAACATTGAATAAGATTTTGATCAATAAAATTGAATTTTATATGGCTTGAAGACTCATTTGATCATATTAATTATTAAAAAGTTTACAAATAAATGAAATATTTTAAAGACATTATGTGGCTATTTAGTTGAAAATATCTTGGTGAAAATTAAGCGTACTGGTTATCTAATATTTAATATATAAAATATCTATGGCAATAGGGCATATGAAAATAGAAAATCTAAGATTTAATTAACAGAACATGTGCTGGCATTTGTAAATACCATATTTAAGATTTGAATTATTGAATAGGATTGTGTTTACTTCAACACTACTAATACCATAAAAATTTATAATATAAGATTAGAACCAATCTTTAGCTTTTGATATTTATTATATGTACTATACACAATCAATGGGGCCAAGAAGGAATGTAAATAGTAGACTATAACTATAACAAAGGGTGTTTAAGATTATGAAAAACCAAGATCATATTCAATTAACAAAAATTATATACAGTTCAATACTTTATCATGCTTATGTATAAGTTTTTTAAGATGAGAAAATTATGACAACGTTTATCAAGCTTATAAATTTTTTTATTGAAAACTATTGATTTAAGATATTCATATAAATACACCAAATTACAATATGATCGGCAATTATAATAAATTGTTTAATCGTAAACATTTATTTTCTAATAATTCACGATACGCCTATGAATTAGAAAAATATGAAAATGTGTGTATACAAAAAATATTGTTTATGATGAGGGTAAACAATAGGATTAGCGTGCCTTAAATTTACGTGTGCAGTTTGCGCATAATAAATAATATTAAGATTTGTAAGTTTTATATATAAATTTAATGCTATAAACTGTAAGAAAGTTTGATTATAGCAACAATTAATTAGATAACAACAATTAAACGAACATAGACAATCAAGAACATTTATAGTGAAATTTTGAATTTTTTATATAATCCATATAAATTAAAAGCATCAATGCCAAAAATGCAAGCTATAGCTAATGCCGAACTAGAAACAATAGAATTGAGAAAAAAATGAAAATAAATATCTTGATTGAACATATAGATTGATTAAGAAAAAATATGATGTGTCTGATAGAAGTTATGATCTCTTACTGTATGAATTATATCTTAAATTGCATTGGACGCTTTTATATAATTAAGGCCAAATAAAGCAATAAATATAATCCACCATATTAAAATAAGTTTTAAACTATAAGTTTATTCATTTTGCCTAATAGAACATTATTACTTCTTATACATGAAATTCAGAAATTTTATAAAATTTTTATCATAAATTTATATTTAAATGCTAAATTTAATAAAATTAAATTAAAGTTTTGCAGTGCAAAAAAGAGATGGAAAATTAGATCAGCTTTAGATTCTATTTGCAGCCCTATAAAAAGAAATTTTTTATAATATCTCACTGTCAACTGAAGAATAGTATATTTGGCATTTATCAGTTAATAAAGTGGATAATTTTTTTATTTGTTAGTTAAATAATCCAGAATTTTTATATAGTCTCAATTTTACTTATTGACTAAGACAAATATAGAGTGGGTGGGGACGGGCCTGCTTACGCAGGCTACCTTTGGTTATATTGTTTAAAGGATTAGAATTACTCATGACTATTTATTTATTTCCTGAACTCTTAAGTACTTGTTGTGAAACGTTCGTGAAACATCTTATCAGTTATCTAAAAACTTCTTTATCATTGATAAATTGATAACCTATCAATTAACTCACCAATATATTATTACTATCCAACAGAATGAAAAATTATCTAAAAGTATTTGAATGTTCCATTTATAGAATCCCGCCTGTTTTTGTACACCATGTAATTTTATGCTTGTATATTTCATATTATTGCTTTTTTTGTAAACAATTATCCGTTACTTCAGAGGTATCTGTAGATAATCAATCTATAAATATCATATCTTAATTACCGAGTTTTTCCTAGGCTATGCTTAAGTCAAATGCATAATTCATCAATAAAAAAATAAATTTTTAAATTTTTTTCTGGTATTTATATCAATTCAATCATTATAGTCGTAATTAAAAATTCATGCGCCAAATTTTTTTAATAAAATTGAATAATATACAAGAAAAATTTATAAATCAAGAAATTTGTAAAACCTGCAATTTTTTTATTGATTTAAAATGAAAAACATTCGTTTTAATGACATATAGACATATGTTTGATTATTATTTCTAACCTATGTATGTACTTATTTTCGACAATTAAAATAAATTATTCAATAAATAAACATATACATAGTTTTTCTATATTGATTTAACGCAGAATAAACTGTGCCTCCGTTTCAATTAGAATACTTTATTTATTATGCTAAGCAATTCTATTGTTTATGTAAATACAAAAATATGATTTTATTGGAATAAAATTTAAATTCATTTTAAGCTGTATTTTTGCTTTTGGTAAAATCCTATAAGATAATAATCATAAGACAATAATAAGTTTTCATTTTTTTAAATAAACCAGGAAGTTCCTACATTTTTAGAATACTAATATTATTCAAATTTATTAAGTCTTCAAATACGTAATTCGAGGGTTTAAATTTGTATTTTTTCTGTAAAATATGCAAGTAATACCTGTAAGTTGTTTATTATATTTTAATTTTTTTTACGCATTGCTCAATCTAAAAAGAAGCAATAGATAATTCCGATTCATATCGATTTTCATCATTGTTTTTAGTAAATTCTCAACGCTGTAATATCAATAATAAAATATTTCTTTTAAATAGATCGTTTTTACGTATAATTATATAGTCGAAATTCTATCGTCAAAGAATTTAGTATGAATTATAAATTCTAGTCCAATCACAGTATATTAGACAATGTTATAATATCACATTTTAAAAACATTAAAAAAAATTTGAAAAGATTTATAATCTCTGGTTTTACTTCAAGAATTATGTTTTGTCAGCAATGTAAGCATCGGGAAATCATTGAATTATAGTGACAAAAAAAATCCGAAATTATAAAACTGTTTTAACATTCAGGACTTCTCCTACTCTTAAAAACTGATCGAAGTGTATTTCAAAAAAAATGATTGTTTGGGTGGATAAAGAAATATCTTCATAAAACATTCATCAAAAAAGTCTATATGATCATAAGTCCGCAAAAAACGTTTATTCTTCTAATTATATGGTTTTCTATAATCAAAAAAATAACATTCCCGCAAAAATTTAGCTTCGATTTACTAAAAATACCTTTTTTGCAGACAATATAGATGAAATAGGCTTTAATCGCCTAGATTTCATACATTCTACACGGTTAAATTATTTTTAGTTAATATAGTATACCAAATAAAATTTATTTAAGCCCTTTTATCTGCAACGCTATAATTAAAAAAAAAATCAGACATATTTTATAGTGACCCCAATACCATTTATTTGGTATAAGTGGCAGCTTTCACATTTAATAGTTTATTTTCTGTTTTTAAAAATGTTTCTGCGTGAATATAGATTTATTTTGTTTTCTGTTATTTCAAAATAATATATTAAATGTATATTGTGGCCCTAAATATTGACTAAAAATGATCTTCTGTTAATAATTTGCGCAACAAATGCTTAGAAACACATATGAAGATATGCATCAAATCAGCCCATATTAGCTTTTAATTTTTTGAATGTGTACATATTCAGGTTTTTATAGAATGAAATTCTTATATAAATGTATCATATCTCTTGCACTCCTTTTGTGTCACAAATATGTTTTAAATAGAAACGTATATATGTATTTTGATTAAAACATCACTAATATTTTGTCATGTGCAAAAATATCACAGCTAAAATGTTTCGATACATTTTTGTTATAAAAAATTATTACATGTTCGACAAAACCATAAAAAGCTATTAACCCTTTTTCACTTTTGAGATAAATTAAACATGTTTAGATTTATATTTTAAACAAACATATCTATTAAATCCAAGCAGCAAATAAAATACTTGATGAAAAATTACTAGAGAAGTGGAAAAAATAAATTTTTTGTTGCATTAAAACGCCATGAATTAATTATACTATGATTCTCATTACATTTTCTGCCTTATAAAATTCTATCTGGAATGGTTTATTTTAGCTCAATCTGTAGATTTTTCTATATAGATCCTATAGGATGTCTAAATACTAGCATAATACTTTTTTATTGCATGAAATACGTTTAGAAAAATTTAATGTGAGTGATCTTCAAATTGTCTGGGTTTTTAAATATTGTATTCTTTGCACCAATGGAATTTTTTTTATTTTAATAGTACATCAAAATCATCTATTTTTATAAATATTTTACATTCAAGTTATACAAAATTAATTTCATCGGTTGATCTTTGACTTTTTTTGCTTTAAGATAACAGAAAATCGCAATCAGAAACATTCAGTTCGGTTCCGACTATTTTTTTTTAATTCAGTTATAATAAATTTTTAGCGCATTAACGCATATAAATGAATATATATTTCGAAACCCTAATTGATAGAAGGAAAAAAAATTTCCTAAGTCAAATATATAGAATGTATGTGTATAATTAATACTATCTTCCCTAAGCTAATACAGAGTAAAATTATATTTTAAAACAGTATAAGGTAAAGGTTTTTGATCTTTTTTGTTGCTTCTATGATAATTATGTGATGCTAAAAAATAGAAAAAAACATATGGAAAATTTTTTATAAGAATAAAAATAAAATTTTGTAATTAATATCTGTATGTCCTTTAAAATTCTGTTCTAAAACAATAACCGGTCTATAAAATCTGGAATTGAAAATTAGTATAAAAATGCATTTCATATGATGACCACACGTCTAAACAGACAAAATAGATTAATAAACTGCTATAAACAATAAAAAATTGGAATTCTATCTAAAAAATTGAAAAACTAGAACGAACCAGAGTGAAATAATCGTTTTTAGAATAGCAGTTAGCAAATGCCTTGTTTTTTTGTATTTTTTGATCCATCTAATTTTATAACCAGTGATAATACCACCTAGCTGCAAATAAAAAAAAGAAGTGATTAAGATGAAAAGGTTTCAATATTTAAAAAAAAATTTCGCACAAACTCTATCTCTAAAATATAATACGAGATATATTTCTTGCTATTTATATAGCTAGCATGCACACAAAGCATATAAAATGTTACTATTGTGTCAAACTTGTGCATAGAAAAAGATTTACGCTTTAGACATATATTAAAATGCCTAAAATAATTTATTTGTGCATTTACTAGTTTTTCAACTTGTTATTCTATTTTAATATAGGCAATACTTTTATATAATAATTGATATATTTAAAATGCCAAATCAACTTTTGAGATGGAAAATTTTATTTTTAAATTTAATATTAGAAGTTAAACTTACAAGTTTTTTATATTAAAAGAATATTTATACCATAAAAAAATTTCTTTTTTTATATTATAAATATATGCTTATCTGCCTGTGCCATGCCAATTGGTTTAAAAAAAATTCACTAAATTTCCAATCTTATACCACACTCTGATTATTTTTACATATAAATACAATGACTTAAATTTTTTTGCAATAAAAGGTGTATTTTAGCACAGGTGCATAGTATATTTTACAAGGTTATATATTGTTCCGCGGCATAAATTTTTTTTTCGAAATAAATATGCTTTTTTTACCCATTTTCTACTAAGTTTGTACAGCATACTTATAGAAATTATCTGGCAAATATATTTTTAGATATTCTTCTATGTTTAAAATATTATAAAATGGATTTTGATTTCCTCCAAAATTTTATTTCTCTAACGTGCGAACCATAATATGTTGAAAGTACAGATAAAAACATTGGATTATAAAAAGCTTGGTGTCTCTGTATGCTTTGGGGTTTCTTATCCTAAAATCTAGATTTGTGTGATTATAGTAATATGAGATTGCACTAAATTTAGTATAAAATTTTATGTGATAAAAATAAAATATAATTTTCATAATAATTTTAATTTACGAATATGAAACAACGCTTTCATTAGAAACATATTTAAACAGCCTGAATTCGCTGAATTAAGCACATAAAACTTGATTATTCATTAATCATGTAAGAAAAATAGTGGCTGTTTAGCAGATGTATATTATGCAATTATAAAAGAAAATCTGGATTTTTTACGTAATTTTAAGATTTAATTACATTAAAAAATATAAAGATTTGCTAAGATTTTAATTATTTCACAAAATCAGATAAATTATTATGATTGTAAATAGAATACTATCGATCCGATCCTTCATTAACTTTATTTTATTGTTTATATTATATTTTAAATGCATAGAAATATTATAAAATTAACTTTTTATCAATTCCTTGAGTTATATATTATGGAAATTATTTATCTTAATCATGGTGTGTTCTTAATTGGAACAATCACACACTTAAACAATAAAGTGATTCTAGCATCAATAAAACAAAATAAATCATCAATTTTCTTTTATTAAATATTTGTGAATGATTATGATATATAAAATTTGTAGCGAAATTTAGTAATAAACCATGCAATTCATCAGAAACATCTTCTTTAAACCATAACTTGATACAAATCTAAAATCCACATTTTGTAAAAATACATCAAGAAACAAAAAAATGGTAACAACATTAGTTTAATTCTTTGTATTTTTTTTATGTAATGCCTTTAGCTAAATTTGTCTTTAAAATAAAATAAAGGTAATTTTTTATGTTAAAAACATAAATTTAATTATTTAGTTTTTTGAGAATTTTAAAAATTATTATTTTCGCTATAACTCAGCGTATTTTTGAATATAAATTATATTTTATCGGCAACAAAATGACTTGAACACACTTATTTTAATCATGTTAGTTTTTTTGAGAAAATAAATATAAACAGACCATCTTATTTGGGCTTCACAAATACATAAAGACTTAATTAGTATTTTAATGACATTATTTATTGGGTTTTTGTAATTATACAGCTTAATTTATTATTTTAAATATAAAATTTGATGATATCTGTAATTATCGATATAATTATACCCATCGTACATTTTTTTTATTTGACATTATATATTTATAGTTGGATCGAAGATATTTAATTCCTTTCCCATCTTGGGTACATTTTCGTTGAGTTTATAAACACAAAGAAAAGGCTAGTTTTATGCTTATATTAAAAGGCTCATACTGCTACTATGATTGCATATAATAGTCTTGTGATCTAGGTAAACATTTAAATCAAAAAAATTACCTATTTATATTTCTATTATGAAAATGTGCCCAACATTAAGAAAAATGTAAATTATGTCTTTACGATCAAAAACTTGTATTAGAAGATATATACATTGCATTTTTTAGAGACCAGTTAAGGGATTTTATTTTATTTTTACAGTAAATATTTCTTTTTAAAAAATGATTGGATTATTCTTTCATGTTTTTATTCGAATTTATGATATTTAAAACCTAATTTATTTAAATTTCATTATGTATCATATTTTTGGTTATTTAACAATATCTATGTACTCCAGCATCTGTTTTTAGAATAAATTTATTCTCTCAAATATATGCATATTCTTAATAATTTATTTTCTTAATTTTAAAAATGATAGTTTACATTCGATAAAAAGTTCTTCTATACAAATTCTAGTGTAAATTTGATTTTGGCAATATTTGAAAGCTTTGTGTGTCTAAAATTCGAATAAAATATAAAAATATTTTATGAAATTTGTAGTATTTTCAACTATATATAACTTTATGCAAAGAAAGCCACTAATATTTTATGGTAAATTCCGAAAGAAGCGATTTACTGCAATTAAATCCTTGAATTAACAAAAATTAGACGTGTAAATGTTAAAAATACAAAATTCAATTATGTTAATCTAATCTATTTTCTTAATTTTAGAAATATTATTTTTTGCAGTTTAATGTTGCTGATAATGAGCAAAGATTTTCATTTAAAAAAGCAAATATAAAATATAATGAGGCAAATATAATATAAAAAACTCATATTATTGAAAAATTCTAAGTTTTTCAGTGTTTTTAGGATAAAATAGCAGAGATATTAAATAATTTAATATTAAGTTAAATGTATTTTAAAAGATAAACTGCATATGATCAAATGTAGAAAAAAAACACAATTTAAATTGCCTAAATACGTAAAAAAAATCTGGATAAATTATTTTTTGTAAATAAATATGCATACATTAATATAATATTTCCAAATAACTTCATACCATATTATATAAAACAAATATTCACAATATACATAATCTTTCAGAATTATTAAATTTTTTAGAGCACAATCAATTACTAATTTTAATTTATAAAAAGATTTAAAAATGCATTATAAATAAATACTATCTAAACCTCAATTAATTTTTTTCTCTTTACATATATAAAAATATGCCATTATGGTAAAACTATAAGGAAGTTAAATAATTTTATAAATAATAGTGTAAAATATAATCAATTATCTCAAACTACATTCTTTCTTATCATGATTTAGAAATGGTCTTAAACTTGAATATATATTCTATTGAGCAAAACAAATTTCAAATGCACTAATTTTGATTTTAAACAATGCTCCTTAAAAAAATTATACCACACATGAAGCAAAAAGCCTTCAAGTTAAATTCTTAGATACATAGTTTCTTTATTATTTCTAAATATTTTTTTATGGATTTAGTTCATTAGATAAAGTGTTGCACAGTTTTTTGATGCGTATTTATCTACACAGCTATAAAAATTTAAGTACAATCAATGATTACAGTAAATAATTTTGCTATATATGTAGTATTTTGAATTTTATACATCTTTTATGGTTTTTTCCTGTTTTATCATGCTTATTTGAGTTTCTAAAACTATTTTACGATTTTCTATATTATCATTTGACCTACGTTAATTTTCTTCTTTAAAACATTAATTATAATATAACACTATAATTACCGATAATATGTAAAATAAAGGTTTTATATTTGCATCAATATAGAAAATAGAGGAATTGGATTTTGTTTTTTACATCAAGAAAATTTTTCTTATAAACGTGTCGCTTTATGTTTTTAGAATTGGGTTTTCCGATAAATATAATTATTTTAAAAAAATATTTATGTGATATCCGTGTAACCATGCATAAATATCTTTGTTAAAGGATAGAATCGCTTCGCTTTACTTTAAATTGATTCAAAAAGAATTAATTATATTAAGGCAATACATGAAGAAACGATTTTATCAGCTGTTCAGATTTTACTAGGGTAATTTATGGATGCTGATAGAATTGTAAATTCTTAAATGAAATATAATTGTTTTAAGTAATATAAATACAAACCATTCAAGTATATTATTGATATAGACAAAAGTACAGATCTATTTTGTACTCAAGATCAATAAACCTATAATTTATAGAATTTACGTGATCAGAATATTATTTAAGATCCAGATAAAAGAAACTTGGATTTTTAATTGATCTATAAATAAATTGGGGCAAGAATACAGAAATAGATTCATATTTAAAACTTTATCCGTTCAGAATTTAATCCGTTTATATGCGATGAAAAGAAAAAATAAAAGAAATATGGATATTAAGAAGCACAAATTAATATGTTTATAGGAGATAATAATCCAAGAAACCGGACTCATTATTTTGACATGTCGCTATGTAAATTTTATTTGTGAATCTGAGAAAAATCTCGAAATATTTCAGATATGGATGGTATAAAACAAATTGTTATTTATAGGTTGATTTGATTTTTAATGGTGCTCGTAGAAAACTTTAGAATGCTCATTGGAATAGACTTGACTGATACTTAATTCTATAACTTCATCCTCACCTTTTTTTTCAATTCATCTTCTTATCTCAATATTTATTATTTCTAATGTCTTCCTAGATGCTATTGTTTGTGCGTAATCCAATACTTAGAAGTGTTCCAAAATCCTATATTTGAAATTCCAGGCGAATTCACTTATTTAGTGTTTACTCGTACATATATTCTTTTCTGGAATTTCATTATGACTTTTATGAATTTTTGATTACCTAATTCCCCTCCACATGTAGTTCTTCAAATTTCCAATCTCCATTTAATTTTCCGTATACTAGTTCTATCTACTACGGTAGTTTTTATTTAGGGAACCGTATTCTACTTACTTTACGTCACAGTTTGATTACGATACCACTACCACTCTCCACTTATCCATGCTCTTGCTGAAAGAGATGGTTTTCATTTAATAAAATTGCTATTTTTTGGCGTCTACCACAGAAATCTGCAATTTATTAACGGTTATCAGTATTTTTTAGGGTATAATTTCTAGTTTTGACAATCGACATCATGCGGTTGTTTCTCGTTTTGAGTAAATTTATATCAATCCACGATTCTTTGCTCTTAGATCACAAGTTTATGATATAAGCTTTTCTATATCTACAGCGTCACTGTATTGCATGTTTGAATATATACCCAAACGTTACAATACCATTAATTCTTTCTGTTTGAAAATCGAAAGGCTGCAAATTTTTATCGGGTAATTTGTGATAGAAAAAGATAAAAAAGTCAAATTTTGTGATGTTTCCTTAAAAATCAGATTCCTATAATTCTAACATGGTGGTTTGTAATAGCAATTAACATTTTTTGGGGGTACTTAAATTAAAAAAAAATATATTTAAAAAGATAGAATTCAAATTCAATGAAAATATATTTGATTCTATAGCTGATTTTCAATATATATACACTTTTTTTCCACTTTTTTAAACAAATAAATTTTTTATAGCTCCAAAATGTACAATCGAATTGTTGTTATTAATTAAATAATTTCTTTTAAAATAAGATGACGTTAATAGGCATCTAAAAAACTGTTGAATATTTTCAGATAATCTTAAATCCTTTAATATTACTATATGCGAATATATGCACATTCACTATGTATTAAGCCGCATAACATTATTAGTTTATGTTTAAATACTGTTTTATTTGTCTAAAATATACAATTATGAGCAAGATCCGAATCTCCATGATTGTTTCAAAACGTAAGTTAAGACAGATAAGAGAATGTAAATGGCGATTCGAGAAAAAATGTTTTTTATATAATATTATTTTTTTACTATTCTTGATGGTTTTTTATGGCTAATTCGTGTGCAAGAATGCATTTATGTTGCCACAATTAAATCGTGTTTCAAAGTTTTTTTGTATTTTAAAATAATAAATACACCAAGAATCATTCAATGTAAGTTTTCGACTTTATTTTTATTAATAAGTTATTTTAGATGCTAATATAATTTTATTTTAGGAATTTATAAGCTTTTATTTTATTTTGTATTTTTTATTTTATGAAAAAATTCAAAACTTCTATGATGATTTTTAAAGTTGTGTCTGAAGCTTCAGATATAAATTATAGCAATAAAATAACATATATGGACACCCATCTCTTAATGGATGTAAAATATGAGCCAGATTTGAGTAATACTAATTTACCAATAAATATTGAATTTTAACTAGCCTAGAAGTTTCTATAATTTAACAAAAGATATTGGCACATATAGTCCACAAGAGTATACGGGCTGGTCTTACAGAAAATTAAGATGAATGTAGAAAAGTAAAATACAAAAAAAGGATCATAATAGTATTATGCCTGCGAAAATTGACTGTTAAAGGTGTTTTTAATTATACTTGGTCTGATGGTCTGAATGAAAACTTACAGTGTACAGAACATATTCAAAAAAGTTAAAAATCAATTTTAGTGATAATTTAAATATTTTTTTTTGTGTAAAGAAAATTTGTAACTTGATTATAGCTCTATAAATAGTGATTTTACGATTTTAGAAAATGAATATTTTAAAACCTAAAAGGTCAACTTTATGCACAAATATACAATAAATATATTAATATTCTTGTTATTATGCTTTTATGAAATTTTAAAAGAACATAAAAAATATCGTTGTTATATAAATTACTGTTTATATCATAGATTTAAGAGTTTCTATTTTGTAGTTCATTCTTTAGCCCCAATTTTTTTACTGTAACTAAACTTTTCTGCAACTCGGTTTTTAAAGTGAAATTCATGATAGGCGGGACACATCTTAATACTAGATTAAGAAAGGCTTCCCAGATTGTAAGTTTTCAACTTTTTTGCCCTCCAGGGAGCCTTAAGCGTAAAAACGCCCCTAAATTTTATATACATCTCATTTTTAATAATTTTATAACAATTTTTACATGATGGAAATTTTCTCCAGAAATTTATAAACTTGACTTTTTATGCTTTGAAAAGATAAATTATCATATTAAAACAATTGATTTTTATAATGTAATTCAATACATACAAAAACAGTGAAACAATGTTAATCATGGCTTAAAAATAAAAATTCGAATATATATCATGATTTGATATGGCTTAATTAATAAATATTAAATTTTCACGTTTTCAGCTAAATCTATAATATAATATAGCATATTGTGATTTTGATTAGTCAAGGGTTAATTTTATTTTTAGCTTATTATTTTGTTCAGCAAAACTATTGATTTATATATAATCACAGAAATAGCTTAATACTTCCCAATGCTCATCATCGTTACAATCACCCCAATGCATCTTCTTTCAATACTTATTAATTCAAGTCTTTTTTTTAGTTTTTTTTTTATTTTGTACCTTTCTTCCTTCTAGATTCTTAATATACGACCTATGGCAAATCACGCCAAAAAAAATCTAATTTTATGGTGTTTTTTCTATTATATGGCTTCGTGTATAAATATTTTGAATTATTTTAATTGAGGATTGTAATTTTAGTAAATCTTTTGGAATTCGTTTTAAGATGATTGTTTTTCTATTTGCTATTATCCATCAAAGATAAATATCTATAAAATATAATTGTAAAAATATAAGATATTGTTATTCCTAATTTTAAGATAGGATATAGAAATTGTTTTTTTTCTACTCTATAGTTACATTAACAAATCTACGAGAAAACCTTTGTAGATACACAAATAAAAATTTGAATAGGCTATAAATTTATAATGAAAGTTAAATACAAGTAGAAATGTATACTATTTAAGGGAACCTACGGAAGCAAAAATGATTTATTAGCAGCGGAATTAATTGCCACTTTGAAAAAAAATCTTTATAAATCAATATACATGCGCAGTGGTTATAGATGCATGATATGGAAGATGTAGTGACTTTAAAGGCCTAAAACATTTTTAATATGTTTAGCCGCTGATAAATATATCTAGCATAAAATCGATAAATATATTATGGAAATTTATGATTTGAATATATTTCGGCTATCAACTTAAAATTCTTCTTTATTATAGATTTTGTATATGTTACGTCTTGGTGTCCAATCTAATGTTTTCTCTTTCTGGATTATAAATATGAAGAAAAAAATATGTAAATAGATAGCTTCTTGTAATTTAAATACAGTTATTCTCTTTTTTTTTGATGTTATCACTTTCTGTTATAAACAGTTATATCTTCTGATGGCAATAATATTTTTTTATGTGATTTTAAAGCATTCGGATTCTAATAATTATAGTACTTGCGAACCAATTTTATTTTAAGTAGACATTATTTCGGATTTTTTTGATTTTAAGTAGCATATATTTTAAACACAACAATTTTTGATCTTCTGCTATTTTAATATGTAAATTGCGATAGATTATGAGATCCAATTCATGTAATTTCTAATAGGCGAATACTTGACTTTTAATGGGTCGAAGAATATATTCATATCATATAAATCAAAAACTTAGCATAAAATTTTTTTACCACTATATTTGAATTATATTATATGATTTCAGCTATAGTTCCTGTGGTTTTATTAGATAGATTTTGCATATAATACATGGTAAGGGTACGAAGATAGTTTCTTTTGGGGTTTTTTACTACGTTTTTTGTATGAACTATATTTATATTTACATGATTATGTTCTAATACATCTGTTCTATCTTAAATTATATGAATATAAGAATAATTCCTTGAATGTTTTCATTACCTTTTTTCGATGAATAATATTTAATATAGCTCATGTTTTCTATGATTATATTTAATGTTTTGACGATTCCTTATGTATTATATAATCAGAAAAATAATTATTTGAATGTTTTTTACAGCGAATTTTCAAAGAATATTATATAATTTTTTATTGCTTTCTTGTGATTACATTAAATACCACAGTGTTCTAAATATAAATTATTCTCAACTCTTATTAATAATACTTCAGATAAATAGATAAATTAAAATGCTTTATCCGTGCTTTAACAGTTAAGTGTATATTTCATGTGGAAATGTGATGCATAACCTGCAATATCTGCTCGTTTAATCTCTAAAAAATTAAGTCAATTTCTTTTGATATTTAAATCTAGAGTTTTTATTTTTATTGGCCTTACCAAAATGTCAAATAATTTGGATGAACAACGCCGAGTATTTAGAAAATACAGTTACCTTGCAATTGATCTTGAAAAGATTAAATAACTTACAATAATATAAATTACATGTCTGCTGCCATCAATATTTAAACGCATTATTAGCGTGGATTTTCACCAATAGAAGTTACATTAATCAAGAAATGTCAAATGATTAAGCAAACATCCGTTAATAAAGAAGATAAACCCAAGAATTGCAAAGATGTATGCACGTTTTTGACCTTAATTTTCTTTGGTCGGCAATCTTATTATTGTTTACAATGGAAAGTATTTGTTCCTCTTGTGATTAAGCCAGAACTAATTAGTTAAAGGTTACGTGATTTTGTGGCTACTGTAAATACTGGTGGGCATGGAAAGCCTGGTGTTGGGGCTAATAAAGTTCTAAGTTTACACCTTCCAAACAAACTCTATATAAATATAATATTACCATTTATAATTCAATCAAATTGTGCACCTAATTTTATCTAATTATTCATATATAAATAAAAAACATTATCAGCAGAAACGCTTGGTATATTATATAAGCAAATATTTTTTATTAAATTTTTAAAGGCATAAATATTCCTCATTTAAATAGAACATTTTCAAACATAAATGCACTTATCGAATATTTGAATTTTAAAAGATAATCAAATTCGATGTTTTTGTAAGCAATTATATCAATTGGAGTTATTGGAAGTTTATGATGCTTGAATAAAAAATATCAAATTGTATCAAAATTTATTCTTAGGTTTTATAGACAGTGCTTATAAGTTTATATATTCCATATTTGAATCCTGCTCTTTCTTTATTATACCGTCATCAGCAAGTAAAATTTTCTGTTACTTTTTTTTTGTATCAAAATTGTACAAAGAAGCTTTACAATAGTCGATCATTCTTCAGTTAAGCAAATAAGTAATATACAATAAAATATTACTTTTAAATAAGTGACAGTATTTCAACCTTTTCAATCTAGAAAAAAAACCTTGTAACTTAATCTATAATAAATATATTCGTGCATGGGTCATAATGATATAATTTAAGGTAAGATTTATATTCTTCACGTGTATAAAAGTACTTTTATATGAGAAATCTTAATGGTTTAGGAAATCGAAAATATATCATTGACCGCATTTGTAAGACGACTCTAACCAATTTTGATTCTTCTATGTAGTTTGTCTATACATTTTAATTATGTACAAGGAATTATATGTACAATTTTTTATTTTATTTATCTCTCGCGTTAAATTCAAATAAAACTAAATCTAAGGATTGAATTCGGCAATCTTTTGCAAATTCTGTATTTTTTGGTCTATATCTAGATAAAATTTTAGGTTTTAAAATCTAATTAAGAGATATTTTAGTATGTAATGAGAACTTGTATCAATTTGGCATTAAAATGCATCCAAGAAACTCAAAATTTATAAAAAGGCAAAGTTTTACATAAATATTATGTATAAATTCTAGATGTAACATGATAAAAAAAATTTTGTGCATATTTTTTTCGTCTTTTTATGCATATAAACCTGTTAAATAAAAAAATGTAGTACATTGCGAAAAAAAAATTGATGACGCAAAATTTTAAATTTTATCGTCGCTTATTATATATTTTAGGTCGTAATTTTGTATTTGGGCAACATAATTTTTAGAAATGTAAAAATTCTGGTCATTCTACGCATAAAAAAATAAGATAAACATTAGAATCCGAAAAAGGCATTTTCCTAGTGCAATATGTAAATCCATACTCTTCCTGCATTTTTTGAAATTTGCTTAAGGCTCATTTAAAAAAATATCATTCTAATACTTTAGAAAGTTTCTAAATTATAAATCCGATGCTAAAAGAAATTATTTGTTTCTTTGCAAAGTTCGCTAGCATTCAAGTTATGATTTATTATTAGATATGTTGCAACTAAATGAATAAAATGTACCCATAAGAACTAGAACTCACAAATTAAACTGAAGCAGTTATAAAAATTAGCATCGAGATATAATCCTAAGTTAATAGATCTTAGTAAGTAAAGAATTATTGAAGAAGATAATATAAAACAGGAAATTACCAATTATATAGATATGATGTGCCCGCGTGACATTAACCAAGTTAAACTTGGGAAAAAATTTCTAAAATTATTCTTCAAAACTTAGCCATAATTAAACTTACAGAGCAGATATTCTCCCAATTAACATGTATTTAGATTTATTCTATTATTATAAAAATGATATATTATCATATAATATAAAAATTTGTCAATTTAATCCTAGCTTAATTAAGTTATGCTTGATGTCTATGAAAGTAAATATGTTCTTTTATTTATGTGCTGCGTTTCTTCTTTTTTTGAACCCTATCTACTGCATTGTATACACCTCTTTATCTATTGAACAGCTCTTTAATTCATATTTTGTCACCTTCCCCTGATATTATTCATCAGTTCCCTATCTTCAACAAAATTATATCGGTTCGAGTTTCATGTATAGTATGAGAGTTTGCATGTGTTTTTCTACTTCATCTGGGATTCTTAACTCCGTTACATATTGTATATGTAATTTCTTAACCACACTATGAACGCGTCATTACATATATTGTTGATATTTTTTGAATAGAATATATAACTTATTGTATTTTTCAAGATTTAATACTTCTTATATTTATTGGTTTAAGTTCATTAGACGTGTAAGGCTTATCATACCTGTTTTAATCAGCATATTAATAGTTGTTTTATATCGTGTAAGAATTAAACCTTTCTATTTTGTTTGATTCGTATTTTCTGTAAAAATTCTAGAAAAAAACTTCTTTTTTCATGTCAATTTTAGCCAATTAAAGTAAAGTATACATACATTTATTGATTTAAATTTATGACTAAAATTTTATCCATGATTTATTTCTAAAAAGATATAAACTTGTTAAAATTTTTTAAAAATAACACAATATTTATAAACGTCTAAAAAAATAATATATTGTTATGGGTTATTTGATGGTGATTTGAATTAAAAGATCCTTCTACTGGGATGCATAAAATATATTTCATATAACTCTAGATAATAATTATGCATGAACTTAGAGAAGAATATTTATTTTTGTGTCATAAAAATAAATCATATATTGTAAAAAAAAGACTTAATAAAGTACCGAATTTCAATCATAAAGTATATTAATGGTTTTTTTTCAACCTCAACCAATATTTTTAATAGGATAATTAAAAGAATTTAATCGGTGTAATTGCAGATATCATAAATTTACCATATTTAAAAATCTATAATGGTAAAAAATAGTTTGTAACATATCAAATAAAAAAAGCAGAAGCCACTTAACTATTAGATTTATCATTGATGTTTAACACAAAAAATGTTCATGTGCTTATTTGAATGGTTTTATAATACGATTTTGTTATATTATCATGCACTATTGTACTATCATATAAAAAAGGAAAAAGACATATTTCAATGTTTATGATATGATTAAAACCATCTTAAAACCTTTTTTAGGATTATATGTGCGCAATTAACAATGATTGAGGTTCCAAAATATATGAAAATCTTTAATTAATTTATAATTTATTCTTTTTTACGGAGTAAATTTAAACACAATTCTTCATTAAGACTTTCATTTTCTGGTCTGACAGTTAGATATAGTTTTAAAAAAATAAGATCTTGTATATGTGACCCAAAAATAGACATTGGAATCTATAATTCCAAATGATTGTTATGTGTTGCATACATATAAGGATATCGAAAACCATCACGCTACTACTATCACGCATCCACTTTTTAAGTTAAAAAAAAATATTGTCTTCAATATATATCGATTAAAGCAACATGAAAATCATGCTGAATTAATGCTTTGAAAATATTTTTACTTTGCGCAATATCTTTTATAATTGCATATCGGGATTTTACCATGTTCATAATAATATATTAAATATTGTGTGATAAATATATATATTAGATACTAAATTAAAATATTTTATAGATTTCAAGCCAAGATAGCATATCTTTGTGTTAAAATTAGGAAGTAACTTATTTTATGTTTATATGAAGATAAATTTGCGCTTCGCAAGTGCTTATGGCTTTATTCATCACCATTTTTACCAAGTACCATACAATGCGATCCCATGAATTATAATAAGTGCAATCTGTATGCCGAAGTCATGAAATGAACAAATAAATTTGAACTTAGAACTTGCTATATACAAAGTTTAAATTAGATTTAAATTTCATTCAATGTAACTAAGTATTAAAATACAATAAATAACAAGTTTTACTCGTCATTTCATCATATAATATCTAGGTTTTCATATCTATGAATATTCATGAATTCTTTTTTTAGCCCAATTTTGAAAAATGTAAAAAAATGGCAAATTAACTTTAAATCCATTTACAGATTTTATTTGCCTAAGCTCTTCCTATTTTCTTCAAAAATATTGTATAACTAGAAACGGAAAAAAACCATAAGCTTAATATGAGATCTGGATATATTTTATACGGATTGACTAATCAATAA
Source organism: Rhyacophila brunnea (assembly GCF_057557595.1). Classification (NCBI taxonomy): domain Eukaryota; kingdom Metazoa; phylum Arthropoda; class Insecta; order Trichoptera; family Rhyacophilidae; genus Rhyacophila; species Rhyacophila brunnea. Next base: position 226,378 of record NW_028232778.1, read on the forward strand.
ATATAAAGCTTATCAAAGTAAAATTTTACAAAATTATATTGAATCCTAAAAATAAATAATTATACTTATGCTTATGTTATTCTGGGGATAATGATCATGGTAACATCGTAAATATGCTACTTTATTTTATTTTAAGATTATTTATTCATTAATTGATCTTTTATAAAAAATACGTAATAAAAAAATTATAGTAGAAAATTATAGAAATCATTAGAGCGAAAACTAGTAAATAGATATTAAAATAATCATTTCCAAAATTTTATTTTATCCATTTTTTTGTTCTCTTTATACATTTCCGATGCTGTCATATATTGCTAAAATAACTTTTTTTTTTTTTATTTTTCTGGATCATCTCATGATTTTTTTTTACACGTAATTTATAATATTTAATTTCTGGTTTTCTTTAAACCCTTAAGTACATAAGATTTACTTGTTTAAGAGTTCGAAAAATTATTTTATGAAAATAAAGATAGGTATTAACACAGCTAGCATCAATATAAACATTGAAATATGTTATCCAGATCTTTTATCTTTAATTTAAACACTTGAATATATTTTATGTTCTAGGAAACTAATACATACTTATGTTTTTAATTTAAAATAATCTATATATTTCTATGTCTAAAATTTCGCAAAAAAAAATTGTGGTATTATGTAATTTATTTGTACTAATATCATCTTTAACATTAATTCACCTGGCTTAAAATATGTGTCGAGTTTTTTTAATACCCAGCCATGAATATTGCATGTAATTATGTTCATAAAAACAAGGATAATTTCCCATTGCAAAGAATTTTTATGCTCATTATGATAAGAAGATGTTTGTATATCAGTGTAAAAATATTATTTTTTTTATTTGATTTCTACATATTTATTTTTTTTATTGAAATTAATAACGTTTATATTAATACGCACATATTTTTTGGTGATATAAACTATATCAATCTAAATATAGAGTGTTATATTAATTGCTTTTTATTATTAATAATAAAACCCTTGATTTCTTACTTTGATTAGATTCGTTTTTCTTGCACGTAAATTTACTATATATAATCTTTTTCTTTCCAGTATCTTCTTTAGGTTAATATCTTATGGAATCAGAATGTAGTCGTTTATTAGTGTCAGTATATACATTTTTATCCATTAATGGTTAGATTTAGCTCGTGATTTCCTAACATAGAAAACATTGTTTTGGCAAATCCTAAAATTTTATGCATTTTTAAATGTAAAATTGATAAAAAATATCGAATTTTTAGATCATATGAGCTTTTTGGGTTTTCTATCTGTTATTACATATACTAGATTTTTTATAAAATGCTTAACATTTTAATATGGGATGTTTCAGTCTTATAGTTTAGAATGCAAAAAGAAAATGTTTTTTGTTATAAAAATCTTGAATAGATCAAGAATCTAGTCTATTTAGAATATTCAACGTCTATTACAATTTAAAATTTTAATTTCCATTATTATTTGTTTTCACATTGGCTTTTCCTCCAAATTTTAAGAAATAAACTATCCGTAATATTTTATATCGGCAATATGAAAAACAGCCAAACAAATACACCATAAAGTTTTTTTTTTCTTGATTTATTTAACGGGCTTATAGAACGGTCAAATAGTTTTACGGTAATTATTTAATGTATAGTTCGCGGATTAACTTCCATAAATACTGTCAAATTTCATGGGAAATATGCAATAAAGAATAATTCTTACGAGGTGGGTAATGTGCAGTAAATTATTTTTTTATACATAAATTTAAAGGTAAATTAAAATAAGCAGTGGAAATTTATTCTTGAATTCGTCAATTGTATGCAAATTATTTCTGGGATTTTATCAAGGGTATTTTCAGATGTAAAGTAGCATAAAACTTTATATATACATTGACGATATATTAATAATATGATTTTTTATATATATACAAACAAATTTGAGAAGTCCTTAAAGAATTGTTTGTACGTATATTAAGAAGTAATGATATGATGAAACAGCAGAGAATAAGTTATATTGTTAATATACGAATTTCTTGTGGAATAATATTCTCATATAAATATATTAAATTATACAGAGTTTCATAATAAAAATATAAATGAAGAAATAAAACAAATAAAAAGGTTTAAATGACAAGAAACCCACATTAGAGCTAAATATATTAAGTATATAAAATATATGATTATAGCTATTTAGATCATAAATTATAATTTAAAATCGGCAGTAATTAATTTATTCGAAAAAATTAATAATCTATAAAAATTATATGAATGAATAGAGTATTATTTAAATTCTTCCAATTTTAATTTTGGTATTAAAATTTACATTATACCGCCAACAGGATATATTACAAATGAAAATTATTCGTATTTTATTTTTAAAAAATAATTATTAGATGCATATAATTTTATTAAACATATGAGTAATTGAATGTTTGCGTTTATCACATACAAATTGAAAAAAAATACACCCCTCTCTATTATTTATGTAATCCTGGCGTGGTATTTTTGTTTAGTAGCTAATTCGTTAAAAATAGTTGCAGGATTCGAAAGATGAAATATAAATAATAGTGTATTTTTTGGCTTTAATCATATTTAATAACTTTCATTTTTTTTCTTTAAGATTCATATATCTATCTATGCTGTTTACTTTAAATAATTATTTTTTTATTAAAATCGTTGGCTTATGAATTTGAAGAAAATGACCCAAATTTAACTCTTCATATGCAAATATTCATTTAATAGGAAATTAGTTTTTATAATTTCTATAAATATCTGGCATTGAATAGCATTTGTATACAGTACAAAACTTATATTTTTTCGAGATGTAAAATATATTTCATCAAATTGATACGTTTAGACATATTATTGAATACATTGCAAACATAATTATACAAATGTAATACGATTTAAACCCCCAATCAAATTCGTATAGAAAAAATTTTAACGTTGAAAAGCATGAATACTCTTTTGAATAAGTAATTAGTACGTAAATGTTTATCCTGGTGGTTCTTCATATTTCTTTGTCGTTTCTATTAAACATATATCTTTTTCAAATTTTAATTAAACTTTCATAAAATGAATGTTTATATAAATGGATATTTTTAAAAATGACATTGAATTTTGACACGAATCTAAGAGAGTCTATATTTAGAAATCATTCAATATCGTAATTTAATAAGTTTTTTTTATTTTTGTATATATGCTATTAATTATCAGAAAAATATTTTATGGAAGCTTAAAAGTTGTTTTCGATACATTTAGTATATGTTTGTTTTTATATAATATTTTTTACGGTCTAAAAAATATATTTAATGTTCTTGTCTATAGAATCCGTTGATACAGAATAAAACGCGTATTTTACGATCTCGTGTGCTTAAATATTTTTGAAAATTTATTAGATTACCTAAGAGTAAATAATATCTGCGCATAATAATTTGTTGCAAAAAAAGTGTGATATATTCGATTTTTTTTACGTATATTTTCTTATTCGAAATCATTCTGTGTTGTAAATTCACAATTTAAGATATTTATTACAATATTAATTTCATAAACATTGCTATGAAATCAATATAATACGCTTTATTATTGTTTATTTTAAATTCATCGGCATTTTAATTGCCATAAAAACGCATCTTTGTATTATTTGATCTGGTTGAGCTCGTAATGTATGCGCAATTAATTTATTCTGGTTTCATATACTAATTTGATATTCACAACTATAATCAGATAGACATATCTTTATTCAAAATCTGGATGGTTTATATTATTTTTAAACGGATAATTTATATCAGTGATTTTTTTATTATATTAAGGTAAGCTATTATTAAAAAAATCCTTTATTCCGTAGAGCTAATGTAGTAGTTTTTTTTTAAATTCTATTTGATAAAAAAAGAATAAAAAAATGGAAGTCGCAACCATATAATTTTGATATATTGTAAACATATTGTTTTGGAAATAAGAAAAATCTATCTAAAAATGCTTACGGTAATTATATTGACCATCACAGCATTTTCCAAATCCATACCTTAATCAACTTTTAGTATTAATTACGCACGATAAGTAAGCGTTACGGTATTTATGTAATTAAAATTATTACAATTTTGTGGTTATTGCTTAATTTGCTATTTTGGATATTTATTTATAATTAATAGTTTGTAAAACACTACAATTGAAAGAAAAATACCCATCTGTATGCATAAAAGCTAATGATGATTTAAGTGAATTTTCATTTTCTAAATGTATGCAAAACACGCTTATTGGATTCTTTATAAAAAGAAATGAAATCTAAGCACGAATTTATAAACGAATATTTGTCAAACATAGACTTATTAAATAAAATTACAATTATATGGAGCTTTACTTTTTATTTTTTAACTTTGAAACTAGAGTTCGAACTATTATATATAACTTTATTAAATTTATGCCTTGGGATTGAGAAAAACCCTTGAATTAATAGGTCTCATAAGAAGGTGGGTATTGAAGAAGACTTTGAAGAGGAGAAGATAGCCGAAAGTATAAATATGTTGTGTGTAGAGAGAATCAAGCTGGCTTTACCTGTGAAAAAAAACTAAAATTACGACTATAAATTTAGTCCATAAATAAAAAATACTGATAATCGTCACTAATTTATTTATTTAATCAAATATTCGGATCATGGATTGTTATATAATACGAGTAAAACCCCCAATAGTGACATATACTTCTGTCATATTTAAATGTGATTTATAATTATCACTGCGATAATAGCAAAAAAGATTTACGATATAAAATACAGTACTGATATAAATAATTTTCATTAAAGGAGATATGTTCCATTTTAACTATTTGATACACGAAATATTTAGAAAAAGGATAGTCTGGGATTTTGTTTTTTCTTAAATATTTATAATGTGATATTTGGTAGAAATGTCCGATCGAATTTTGATTTTATATTCATCAATTTAGGAAACTAAATTTTTTTATAATTTGTGATTAGAGTTAGAAACAGAACAGACCAATACACCATAAATATCTTGAATTTCAAATTGTTGTTTAATCAGATTCTTTAAATTATTGTTAAAAGTTTTATAAATTAACGTATAAATATTTTTAAAATAATATTGCATTAATATTACACAAATGCGTAAAAACAAGCTTGATTCTTAAAATTAAAAAAACAGACATGAACATATCTTCTTTGCCTGAAGAAAACCAAATAAAAATCTTTTATGTTTTGAAGAAATTATCTAAATAAAAAGAGAAGCTGTCTTTGTGCAAATTTGGAGATTATAGAGTCGATTGATTATAATTTAATTTTAAAGTTATTTTATGGTAAATGATAGACAAACAGGATTTACTCTATTTATGATTATAAGACAAATGTTAGTATTCATGATATGAATTAGTTCATGCTTTTAAAATTTAGTGAAAATATACTTCTTCATATAATTGGGCTACCTAAATCTTAATATTTATTCATGGGTAGGAAAGATCGCATATCAAAAAATAGGAATGATGAAAGAACACATAAATAACAAGAAACATCATAAACTGTAAAAAATATAAAAATATTTATCCAATAATATTTATAGCCCTAACATGACGTTATCTTATGAAATAGAGCACTATAGATTTGTGTTCTACACAAATAACCCCGTACATAGTTTGTATAAACTAATAATATCACTAATAGTAGTAGCTAAATATAACAACCAGAGACATTAAATATCAGTTATATGTATTTTTCAGGATATTTAAAGATGAATTTTGTTTTTTTTTGCAGGATATACAATACACTGGGTTTATAATTTTACGAGATGCATAAAAATAAAATTTAGAAAATACATTAATCTATCTAGGAGCAATATGTTTAGATTTGAGCCTTATTTAATGGCATTAATTTTTGACGTATTATCACAAAACACAAAATTAGACTTTAGAAATTATAATCTAATGATGTACTATAAGATTAATGCATAATATTTTTCTAATTCATTTTTTAATTAATATATTTATTTTTTCGAAATTGTGCGTAATTATTCTTCTTTTAATATTTATTGCTTTAAATGAATATGTTTCTTTTCTTTAAAAATACTTTAATTCATTTGGTGTCAATGATGCATATTTTTTCTAATCCGTAAGTAAGTACCTCAAATGCTTCCCATGTATGTTAATTAATATCCCTTTTGTATATATTTTTTATGTGAAAAGACGTTGCGATATATCGTGGTGAAATAACAGAAATAGAACTTCAATTTCTATAATTTTTGGTCCAAATTCACCTCACGCTCAAAGAATGTTAGATTACCAAGTAGAAAAAATGCCTTCTAGCAACAATAAATCCAGCAAACAAAAAAACTAGGCTCACCTATATTCATTGAATGTTTTTGGCTTGAACACTACATTACTGTGTGGCTGAAACACTTGACTAGATTTAAAGACACAAGTGCACGTAATCAAACACATTATGTGTACAATATATTGCATACCCTCAAACATGGAACGATTGGCATCTATAAATGTAAATTGTAAGCTTTTTTAAATAAATACACGGGTTTTCTTGGATCTTGTGGATTGATGCTCATAATTCAAATAAAACAAACCAATAGTTGTGATAATAACAAAGCCACCACAATTTTACGGTATATTTAAGAAGAATGGGTAACTGAAATCTATTCATCGCCGATATATAATAATAGAATTTTTCGCAATAGAATCTAATATATGAGATACATATACATATAACATCTAGGATAATTTTATGATTGTAAATTTACATATAAAACAATTATTTTGTTCATTTCTGAATAGAATTTTAAAAAACTTCGAGTGATAGCACTATAAGTTTTTTTGACAGCACAATTTTATTGGAAGATTCTAGCCGTTCATTTTTTTATTTACACGCATTTGTATATCATTCGTAAGGAAAATTTAATCATTTAAATTTAATTATTTTTCTTCTTAATTTAAAGTATAACGATATATTTCTTTAAGACATTGAAAAGACAAAAAAGCTAATTTTTTATTCTATGAAAATAAACTCTTTAAATACTATTATATATGAAGTTAATATGCATTGGCCTAATGTTTTTAATATATTTTATTTGCAAAAAAATTAAATGAAATACTTATTATAAAAATGTCAACCACCTCTTAATTTTATTTAGAAACCTTAATAAACATTTTTCATATTTTAATATTTATTACCTATGCTAAACTAAGATGTAATTTTGAATTTTGAATTGATTGATCAGTAAAAGGCACAAACACGCGAATAAACAAAAATTACCCAGTTTATAATATAAGATTACAATGACTCATTAAAAGACGTGATTATATGAATCCTCTTTTTTATATATTCGAAATTTAAAGTAAAGTACTTTATTATAGTAATTTAAAATAAATTTAATTGATTGGTAACAATATCCTTTCTATCGTAATGGTTATAGCATATAAAGTGGCCCTATGCCGTTACATTTAAAAAAGAAAAATAATTTATATATACAATTTTAAAAAGCGCAAGCTGAATTTATATCAATAAGACAATCATCAGAACTAGTTTTCTCGATAATGGAAGAATATAATAAGCTTCATATGTAAAATATTTATATATTTTTAAAATCACAATATCTATCATTACAAAATGGAGGAGAAAAGATAACATGAAATTAGTAATTATTTTATGATAAATATAATAAAAGTTTACTTTATTTTAGCTTAAAAGTAAGAAATATATACAGTTCACAACTCTGTTGACTAACAAATCAACCTTATTATACAAACTTTACTGTAAATCCGCTATATTGCATTAATTTTTATAACAATAAAATAACGATAAATACATAATGTTTTTTAATCTTTATGTTTGATTCTTTTATGAAAATTCATATCAAATCTAACATGCCGACTAATTACATTAAGATAAATTTAAAAGGTATATTTTATAATTAGAGCATAATAAAACAAATCTAAGCTTCATGAATCGGATCTAGATCTAGAATATATTCGTTTGTGTGAATTTACTTACTTTTCGATCATTATTTTTATAAAGTTGAGCTATAAACTATCAATTTTCACTTCTACTGGAATTTTCTGCAATCTATTTTCATAGCATAATTGAATATATATATATAAACAAATAAGCAATTCAGAAAAAATTTCAGAATTATTTCAAGGTTTGTATTTTGACAAACTAAATTCACCTATTATTTAAAATTTTAAATTTGCACGTTATCATATAATTTCTTTGTCCTTTTCTCATTATTTAATGAGAATGTAATGTACTTTGGATTATTAAGGAATGATCTCTCATCATTTAATAACATGTGGTTTCTACAAATCCTTTTTGTGATGTTTTTATTTCTTGTTTACATTTTATAAATTGAAATTATATTATATTATTGTGGGGCTTCATATTCTATAATGTTGTCAAAGCATCTTTCTAGGGTATTTTTATATTTCATTGTCCTTCTTTTTTTCAGGAGGCGAAGAAAATAATCACTTCAAATTCTTTTTGTATTGATATTGGAATTAGAAGCCATGAACCATTTTTTGTTTAATTTTGTCAAATCGGGAAAAGGGGAATTGTAATATGAAGGGGCTTATGACTATGTTTACATCAATATTCGATAACCCTATTTTTATATACACTGTAAAACAATTTTTGACTATCTTATAAGCAAAATCTAAGTTAATGTATACATCTCTGTTTAGATTTCTATTTATTTTTATCTTTTAAAGCATTGCATATCTGGCACTAGTTTGATTTAACTGATGTATTCTTCAAAATACTTCCATATACCTCTTTAAATAATAATTATTTTTTATGGAAGATTGTTTTTCAAGTAGATAAAAATCGTTTTGATCGACTTTTATGAATCTGGTTAATTTGCTTATTTTTAATAAATAATTTTACTAATTTCGTTATATTTTTATTGAATTTAAATTAGAGCGAGGCAATATAATTTGAATTTGTAAATTAAATATTTTCAGCAGAATTCAAGGATCACTCAACTTAAACTGTTTCACTTTTCAGCTATTAATTATATAGGGTCCTTGGTATTTATTATAATATAAACAAGACTTTGTTGATATTTATTCAGCTTTATCATAGTTCTTGATCAAACAAGACGTTATAGTACTTATTTACCGCATACATTATTTTACGTGATTCGTCGAAAGTTATGTTTACAATATATTACGATATCTTTTGTGCAGAAAAATACGATGGAATATAGGAGGAGAATTAAAATAGAATTTAAATATGATTAAACGATATGTAGATAAATATGAAAACTACATTATTTTTAATTGGATATTTCTATTCTTATAATATTAGAAACGAGTAAACTATAATGAGATGCTTTGTTAAGCGTTCAAATTTATGTGATTCCAAGATTTGAATTCCTTTTCCATGTTTTTTTACGTCTCATATATCGTTTTCAGTCGTATAAAAATCAATTTAAGTTTATTAAAAATATCCCAAAATATTAAGGTTTAAATAATTAGAAAGCATATTCGTAGGCTTTATAACACCTGTTATATCATAATAAAATATTTTTGGGCCTGTATTTTTCATGCAAATTTTTTTCACTTGTATTTGTAAAGCATATGAAAATTGTATTTTTTCTGCATATCTGTAATGAATTACAAGAATATTTGCCCATCAGCTATTGTACAATGAAAAATATACGAATGTTTTCTTAAAACCATATATTTCAAGTGAAAAAATTCGCTTTCATTATAGAATCGATGTCTAGACCAATCACATTGCTTCATAAATACATAATATTCCATCTCTCACGATTTATACTATTTCAGTTATACTCATAAAGTCATCGTGCCAAATTTGTTTAAATTATATATAAAAATTTCTATATATTGCAATGGCGTAACATTAAATCCTAAAAGTCCTACATCAAGAGGGTTTCCAATGTCTATAGATAATATATCTGAATAGTAATAAGATTTATGATTTAAAATTCATTACAGGTCCAGTTGCTTTATTCTTTACGATTTTAATGGATGGTACTGAATTTGCTTTTAAAAAAAAACATTTTACAATCTTAATGACTTGATATATAGGTTTTTTGCTTTTAATAATTTGAAATGTGAAAAGACGCGGCAAACTATTGACACTAGTGTGTGTATTCAAAATATAAATGTTTTTTTTACAAATCAAATTAACTTTCTATGTTTTTTTTCCTATAAATAATGTATTTTAATGAACCTTTTATGTAATATTATCGCGCATAAGTACTTCTATGTTTAGGTGAATTTTTATTACTTCTTGGGTAGATTTCATGTAAATCCATTTATCTATACATTTTTTTCAATATATCAAATGATACTTTCACATCCAATCATTTATAGATAGAATCCAATTTCGCTTTTGTTTTGCATACTATAGTTTTTTATAGAGATTTATTGGCGTGATTATTTTTTTTAATATTAAATTGACGCCTATTGTACAAGATTTAATTGATTCATTGAATTTGATGCTTTTCTTACACTGTATTACATCCATAAAAAATCTCCTATCTTGAAATTAAGATTAATTTCTTTGTAGAAACGAAAAGACACATTTTCCATGAACGGTAATTCCTCTCCAAATTGTAAAAAAAATTTTAACTGAAAATTCTAATTAGCCAAAATACCATCTAAATATTTCTAAACCTTAAATTCATCTTGAAAATGTTTTTCTTCCGTGTATTTTTTTGTAGTGGAAACTTGAATGTTATATAATTGCCGCAATTTTTATGTTCATTTTTGTTGCTATATATATTGGAATATAGCTGTATGGAAATTTTAAAGTTCTTCTTGAAAAAATTCATTGGATATCTGAAAATTCTATTTAGTAGCACATTTTTTAAATGTACTGTTTTCAAAATGGCGTTATTTAGTTCTAAAATGCTTGCGAGATATACAATAAACGGAAGACCTCTTTATTCTATACAATATGCCATATTCATTAAGATATTTTCTCACACGTCTGAAAATTTCCTTCAAATTATTTTTATATATATAGTATCATGTTATAACAGTGTATGTTCATCATATGTCATTATAATTCCATGCGCTGAATATCAATTTTTAAGCATAAAACCGCCGGCTGCGCTTGCATTAATAATTAGGGAAGAAAAACTAACTCAAAGTATATGGTTTTGACCGTATGGATATTATTATCCTCTTACGAATATTTTTTGAAGGATGTTGATAAAAAAGTGCCATTTATTCTATACTTTATAAAAAATATTATTTGATATGATATACACTATTTAAACGATTTATTACTAAATTTAAACAGAAGGCAATGATAATAAATATTCCGAAATCTTAGTTTGCCGCTTTTCATAGAATATTCTAATTATTCCGTATTAATACACGTAAATTAAGTAAATTCAAATTCAAAAAAATACGTTTTAATATTTTTCACATAAATATAAGCCCATGTATGCAACTGATATGATGCAGATAGATTTAAAAAAATATTATTATTAAAAGACTTCTTTTATATTGTCAGACTTTATAAACATAATTAAATTGTCTTTTTCAAGATTCATACTATTTTTTTTTATAGTTTACACATCATTTACTTCAGAAAAACGATCTGTCATCCGATGAAATGAGAGAATTGAAATATATTTATACTAAAATATGTATTATTATTGATTTTGTTTCTGCTTTCATGAGTATAAATCAAAAAATATCGTATGAAACGATTTGTGTATTTTTTAATTTTTTAAATTTGAAAACCAAATATTCATTTTAAAATTACATTAATGATTATTATAAAATCATTACATCACACAATTTCACCATTAAAGATTCAGCATTCTTGAATTTTTTTTTAGGCTTATATGTTATTTTTTTATAAATATAATAAAACAAAGTCGTATTTAATTCCTATCTAGTAACGACTTTTTTAGTACAATCTGACCCAATGTCATTAGTGTCCGACAAAAAGGCGTTGATACTATTTGATTCTTTTAAAGAGTTTATAAAAATAATCGCGATTTTTAATAATATATCTATAGATCATATGAGCTGATTGTTAAAAATGCTTTAGTTGTTTGATTAGACTCTTTTGTATATTTTATAATATCTGGTTTTTGAAAATAAAGCTAAAATAGTTAAGGTAAAGTTATTTGTTGTTTTTTTGTTTAGATGGGATATATTTTTGTTGATAATATCTTGATTTCTTTAAAGAATATGATAAAAAGTCGTTTTAGAATATTATAAAGAAAGATTATAGAAGTGATTTTCGATCTTTATTGTTTTCGAAAATAATAATATTACCCACTGAAATTTACGTTTAAATAACCATATTGTGCCTCACATTATAGCACTGCTTTGAAACTTTGTTATTGCCTTAATAATGATATTTTTTATATTAATTATAAGGTTGAAAATAATTTATTGAAAATCATGTATTTGTTGTGCAATGGTTAATTAATCATGCTTGTAATTGATTTAAGGCATATTTTAAGAAGAAAAGAACTAATTAGATTAGAAAATAAATCTTCAAAAAAATGCGTTCATATTTTACCTAAAAACATGTGCATATGCAGTATTGTGATGTATACAGTTTAAATTTATGTATTGGGATTATTTGTCTCGTTTTTGTATAATTTATGGTTTTAAACACACATTTGAATATAATTATTCTTATATCTTGAAAAATATGCTCTTATACGAGTTCTTCGTGGGAATTCAATATTTTCATTTTTAAAACTCGTTTAAAAACATGCTTCCCGGTTGTTATTCTTAAAATAATATAATTCATGTTACCAAAAGACTATAAAAATTAATTATTTTAAAACTTGAATATAAAACATAATGATACTTTACTTTGACAAGATTTTGCATACCGTTTTTCTATAAGAATTATTGAATTATTGTTTAAATTATGGTAGATCTCAATGATGCTTATTAAAAAAAATTTGAGCAAAATTCTAGAGACAATCGTCCTATTATAACGAATTTAGTTTCATTTTTTTTTCATTATGTCGTTCTTATAAATATTTTATAGGCATATTTTGTAATGTATTATTTGATACGTATTTTTATATGAATTAAGTTTATTCTTCAAATAAAATATATTACTAAAATACTATCAGGTCATTAGAAATCTTGCAACGCATTTTAGTGCTTCTTTTCACGCTTAACCCTGATCTATATATGTCAACAGCTTATTTTCAGTAAAATGATATATGTTTTGTTTATGTGAAGTTTAAGAGCTTGCATCTATAGTTCTATTTCGTCTGGGATTTTAACACCTTGACATATTTTATATATAATTTTGAAGCTGACTCAATTAATTGAACATGTCATTATTTTTATTTTGATTTGTGAATATATTAACCAAATAGATCGGCAAGATTTAATTCTTCCTGATTTACATTTTCAATCTCACAACTTTATTTAGTTATCAAAGCTAATCATTAATGTTTTAATCAGTTAAAAATATTTAGTTTTATTTTTATAGACTAAAATCGCTCTTATTTGTTTAATTAAAAATTTCTCTTCTGGTATCTGCCTTTATTCCGCATGTTCATACCTGCATTTCTCGTATACCGAATGCATAGAGCTTTTTTTTGGATTTATATATTCAAAGTGTCTTAATAAAAAAAAATAAGACATTTATCAATTTAATTGTTGCTTCATATATAATAGTGTCATGAAATTATGTTGAATCAGTTTGCCCAATGATCGATTGTTTTCATGCCTCTCTTACAATGTAGACGCTTTAATCTCTCACCGAAAAAAGATTTCAGTCTTTATAAAATACCAATTACATTCTTCACTTGGTAAATTATTATTGTCTTTTTTATGCTTTAAAATTCAAAGACATGAAATAGATCATGATTCAAGCATCGAAATGTTCTTGGCATAACAATTAATCTTTATTTTACCCAATAAACTTTCTTGATGATTTTTAACACCTTTCTTAACATTAAGATAGTATCGGCATATAATTACTTGTGTGATAGTTGATTTTTAAGAGATGTGTTGTAATTTCCCCTACTTTTTTAATTGTGATACTTCACAGCAACCTGTTTTTACTATTTTACGGCTGGTTTTTATGTTGCTGAATCATCCTTTCCAATTAATAATTTAATATTGTTTGGCCAAGATATAATTAATATATCTTTATATATAATCTTTGTAAATTACTAGGCTTGATGTTAAAGGAAGCATCTTAAAACTTCAAATATCATACCATCGAATTATAAATATTATGGTTTTTATTTTTACGCCTTTATTGTAATAAAAAATGATGTTGTATGTCTATAAATAGCTTTGAATCGATTTCTTGAATTTACTATGGTTTTACATGAAGTTCTTAGTCTTTTTAGAATGAATACTGCAATCTAAAAGTAAGCTTACACCCTTTTATTAGATTTTCATTTTATTATTACACCGAGAAATTGTTACACGGTTAGTCATCAGCCATGTTTTTACTTCAGCGCATTTAGTATTGTTAGTGGCTGGCACATTTTTTATTATTATGGGTCTACTGCATATGAAAAGTTTGTCATTTCAAACTTCACATGCTTAAATATTCAAAAGTTTTGTATATTGTTTTAAATCATCTATGAATAAAAGATGATTTTTTATACAGAATCTTCCTCATAACTACGCTAAACCTCGGGCTTGTATTTATTAAATTTTCTACAAAATAGATCCATATATGAAACGAAATAAATAGGATAAAGGCTGTCTCGTAGAAGTAATCCCATATTTTACATAGATTCATGATTTATAAATCAATAAATCTTTACGATATACTTATTCTATCAGTAATATTTAGAATAAAGTCATTGTTTATCCTGGCAGGTTTAGTTTATATTACATCAATATAGTTATTAAATTCTATCGAGTCAAATGTATTTATATACATCCTTAAATGTTGTATAAAGCATATTTTAATGTTCCTTATCTATCGTAAAATTACTAAGGGCCTGTTATTTTGTTCTTTGAGCCCGTCTTATTTTCCTAATTGCTTCTCTGTATTATTTCATTCTGTCTCCACCTCATATTAAAATATTGAAGCAACTTTTTTTGTACATAACATGTAAGAATTATAAATCAGCGTGATTGATCTAAATTCATTTCATATTTTGGTCTTTTATTTACGAATAGAATATTTTGTACCAGAATAAAGAACATTTATCATTTTTTTATTTTTAAAAGATTTTTGTGTTAAATTTGATATATATATATGGGTTTTTACATCATCGTTTTCTTTTAATAGAAGAATTAGGTATCTTATCTGGTAAAGTGGGATTTTAAATCGGCTATATTATGTTACAAAATTCGATTTCTGTTATACCAGATATTATTATACTCTTCAAAATGTACAAGCAGACAATAAAAATAAAAAACACCAAAATAATTAGCCGATATAATCTTATTCATAATTTTAAAAATTAAAGATTTATATGTTTTTGTTTCAACTATTTTATATGTATGTTATCGTATCCCTTTTTTTTTTGGAAAATATATTATTATTTTCTTTTCCCTCCAGATTGATATATACTGTGATATTTTTTAAAATTTCGCTGTTCAAATTCGGGATGATTGAACGCTATATATTTGTTCATAAGTTTTTTAAAGTTTATTACTCAATCACCGATATAACTAGAATAAATATTTATAAACACTCACAAGATTTAATAAGATTAGAAAAATTTATTGCAATTAAATATCCTATATTTATAAAGTTGTTAGTACATACTTGTTATCTAGACTTTTAACAAGCACAATTTTATATTATATACATCATAATATTCCTTTTAAATTTTTTTTGTTGAATCTTCCATATGTATATACAAAAGTTAACCGACAAACATATTGTTGAATTTAGAATATACTCAATAAATATATAGCATCCATCAACCATACGATATTATTTAATATATTAATGGTATTCTGCAAATAATTACCTTTGATAATTTTTTCTTGTACGTCAAGGAAGCATTTTGAATTTCATATCCGATACTTACATTCTAAATGGCTGTTAATAATATCAAATTGCGCATATATGCAGCTCTATGGTCTGAGTAAAATTCCATCAAATTTAAAACCGAGAAATCCAATGATATTTTATAAATAAACCATTTACTTTTTGATTTATTATGTTCATAATATTTGTTAGTGATATATCAATTTAAAAAAGATGGAAGGTCAATCTGTAATTTCTGATTTTCTTCTTCATCGATTTGTTTAGATTCTTTTAATTTAATTTCCTTATATATAAATCGTGTCGGCCAAAGCGGATATGTTTAGAAATTTTACATGTTCAATATCAATGATGCCAATATCTTTAATTATTTTACTTGTATAGGGAGAGGGTTTTAAATAACTTTTTCTAGGATGATTTGATAAATAGAAATTTTAATTCACAAATGTCACTAAATTAAGAAAGTGAATACTTCTAGCAATGGAAATCGTAATTTTACTATAAAATCAAATTTGAGTTCTAACACTATGCCAATTTTCTTGAACGTGAAATTTCTTGAAAATGTATCTTCTACAGTGGCATATTGGTCATCTCTATAAATAGATATTTTTTAAGAGCTCATTCGAGCTAAAATGATAACTAAAGATATGAAAAATAACTAATGCATTTTTCTTTAAGTTTTTTCGTACTATATTTGATATATTCAGATAATCATTTGATGAAATATGTAGGATATAAATTTTTTTTTATTGCTACATTGACTGAAATTTTCGAGATATTATTTGATTCACATGCTGTATTATCGGAATTATTTTCCATGTCATTGTTAGAGAAATTTCATGCAGCATAACAATGATTTTCCATGAATTTAATTATGCATTTATATATTTTTAAGTTCGTCAAACATATGTGCTGCATATTAATATTTATTTGTACTTTATGCATAATATTTTGTATTTTTAACCATTTTCTATGATCATTTGGTATATGTTGCTCTTTTGATTGTATTTTACAAATTTAAAAAAATTCATAATGCGTTTTTATAAAGATCGTGTGATTTATAACCCCTAAGTTTATGATGATGACAAGCGGCAGCATGGTTTTCATATATTTTATACTATTTCATGTGAAAGAAGTGATGAAATCCCGTTTTTAATTTTTGTTATTACATCTATTAGAATTTCTTGTTAAATAAATTTAATTATATATACGTGGGTTTAAATAAATATACTTTTCAGATAAGAATGTATTTGTTATTTAGAAGCTTTATTTCACATTCTAATTATTTTGAGGCTACATTTTCTGCAAAAAAAAACATCTTTTTATTATCTAAAAATCGTATTAAGTTTTTCAACTCTTTATATAAGTTTAATCCGACATATAAGAATCTATAGAACTGGCTTTTAATATAAAAATATGCAAATCTTCTTAGAAAAACGCATATTATCAAAATGAAAATTTTTATAAGCTAGATGATTATATTAAACATTAAATGATGATAATTTGTTAAATTTTCAATGCTGTAAGAATGTGATTATCATTTACTGTGCATAAAGCGCATTAAGAATGGCAGTTTTGAAAATGATGAATGTTTTATATAGCATTATGATTTATAAAAATTTTAATAGATAAAATACAATTCAATTGTGGGATATCTAGAGATCTTTATATAACATGAATAAATTATAAAATCATGGCTGGTAATTCGAGAAGGATACGAAGCGAGATGGTGAACATAAAAATGGTTAACAAATAAAATACGTATTTTTTATTAAACTGTAATATAAAATAAAAAGAAACATTTATTATCTTTTGAATTCAAAGAAATAGAAAAAATGTATTTTTATATCGATTTGTGTCTATACTTAAATGTAATACATGAATATAACATATTTTGTATGGTCATACCAAAAGATATTAAGTCAAAACATTCGTGCGAGAATAATTTAATAGAATGATATCTGTGTTTCGCTTAATGTGGTATATTTATGACAAAACAGTAGTATAACAGTCATTAAAGCTATGTAAACTCATTAAAATTTTAAGTGCGATATTATAATAGAATTATTTTAGTGATATGTGCTCATATTTTATAATCAATGACTCATTTATGCGTTTTACATGCCAAATTTTGGTATATATGAAAAAATGCATATTATTCATATTAAAATACATTTTCAATATTACAAGAATGTTTTTCTTGCAATTATCGGTCTATGCAAGAAATAAATATAAACTAACAAAATATTTTGCAATAACACAATCACGCCATTAGATTTTTTTATTCTAGAAGATTGCGAAATTACTATTTCGACATCTATGCTTATAAAGAAAGACAGATCGATTTAAAAAAAATATAACAATTTATTTTCTCACACAAAAAGTAACTTTTTGCCTTAATCAAATTTCGAGCCCAAAATAATATCTTAATGCGCAATAATTAACAAAAAAATTTGCAGATGATTATTTTTAACATCTTTGGTAACTAAAAATATTACTGATCTACAACTAATTGTCATAATTACTATATCTTTGTTGTAAATATTTAAAAAAAACCTTTATTCCGAAAACAATGTTTAAATTTGTATCATTTTATCTATTTAAAATTAAATTATATCTTGTGTGGGGATATTGATTTTATTTGTATTTATACGTTTTTAAATTTAATTTTATGCTCATTTTTTATTCTATGGGAATATTTAATCATATTTACGAGTAATTTTGAATTATCATTACCTATTTTTATTTTTACTTTGCAGGTGTTATAAAGCCTGTACTAACTTTCAGCAATTAAAATATTAGATATGCAAAAAGTACAGCTTATTATAAATATCTACAAGTAAATTTTCTATACTAGACATCTTAGAAGAAGTGAAATATTTTTCTAAGATTAAATATCAATTTTACATATTATTGAACGTGAAAAGGCTAATTATTGCATTTAGTTGGCAGATATTTCAATAAAACTTTAGTTCAGATTTCAAAATTTCCATAAATATTGCAGAAAATGTGCCACAAAAAATTTAACATAATCTAAACCCCCATTTTGCAAATGATAGATATTGATTTGCAGGACAATTGTAAGAGTTTAAGATCATATATATTATCGGTTTTTATACTAAGAATTCAATATTAAAATGTTTTTTTAGGTTTTATTTAATGATCTATCGTTTTTTATGTGAGATTATATTAATATTAAATCTCAAGATCATTGATCTGTACTGTTTATAATTTTTTTATTCTTTTAAAAACAATCAAAAATAAATTTTAGTTAGTCAATGGTCTATTTTGTGTGTTTTAACGTAGTCTTTGCGTTATATGTATGCATATAAATTTGTGCCAAGAAAGAACAAGAAATTCTATATTTTATATGCAAATATAAGATTGGCCTATAATTAAATATTTATTCTTTCTATTAACTTTTTACACTGAAGAAAAATTTTTAATAGCCTCTGTAATTTTAAATTTCTAGTTTTATTGTATTATATGTTTTCGTAGATATTAATGTGCTAATTTTGCATACTAGAGCTTTGAGAAATTGTTGACCGATCAGAACTCTGCCGTTATTTCATGTTATAAAACATCGAAAAAAAAATCTTAACAAAAATTTAATTATATAATCTTACAGCAAGCACAACAGTACAAAATGGTGCAAATTTTACAGTTAACGTTACAGATGGTACCTTCTGGCTGTTTCGTTGTGTGATTAAATGTTACAATGAAAAAGATTTTTTCTGTAGATGCAAAAATAAGAAGACTTTTATATTATTATCTATTAAGATTACATAGTACAGATGTACAAAATTTATCTTTCAGGTCTCTCCAAAATCTCTTTGTATTATAATGATATGAAAAATATATATAATACAGTGAATAAATTAGTTTTTACGGTTTTTTATAGTAAGTCTATATATTCTACTGCATTTTTAGTTTTTAAAAAAAAACAGACGAAGAGGGTTATTTTAAGCAATAAAACATCAATTAAACTGTTTTTAAAAGCAGAAAATTTTTAATCGGTTTGGAAGAAACGCCGAAATTACTTTTTGAACTTTCGTTATTAAAACAATATATATTTTTACCTTTATCTTCATACATAAATATGTTTCATTTTTGTAAAATTCATGTTTACTCGTAAAATTGTTAATTATAGATAAAAATATAGAGTTTACATATATTTTTTGACAAGCAAGTTTATAAAAACATATAAAATGCAGAAGGTAAATTTTTCGTGTAAATTATCGATTATTGCATTTTGTAACAGTATATTTTATGATATTTCGATAGAATTTGTTGCTTTGTTAATTTTAAAGATATATAAAATATCTTAAGGCCGGAATTAGCAAAAACATTATTTAGTCAACAATATTAAAGATTACATTCCGAAGAATAAATTTTATAACGAATATAAATTTACAAAATTATATATTTAGAAAAAACACAGTAGGTTGTTGCTAATACTAGCGATTAAAATTACCAGTTTTATAAAAAAATCCCGATTCAATCATATTATTACAAACTAGTGCGGGTGATTAGATCAATATATGCTTTAAATAGACACATATTTTATGAAGTGACCCATTCATTGTCGACTCAAACTTTGTGTGAATTACCTTTACATAGATCATAATATGGGCTAAAAAAACTAATAAAAACATATAATTTATACATCTTTTTTCTTTTTTACGCATTGAAAAATTCAATTTATGTTATATTATACTTGCAATACTTTTAAAAAAATAAAATTCATTTGGCTTTGGCATGATATTGATGTTACGGTTAAAGCAAAACTTACTATGAAATAACAAATATTTCTATATTGCACATATATATATCGTCTAAAGGTTTTGCTTATGTAAATCGAGTTTATTTCGCTGTTTCTTATTTTACGATAAAAAATAATTCACATTGATTTGTACATTAAATATACGACAAAAAAAATATTCATGATAATTAATATATAGTAATTTTATTTAGAAAAAGTATTATATGAATAAAACTTTGATCTTTTTCATTTTGCAGCGTGTAATTATCAAATTTACTGTTTTACACATTAAAGACTACAAATAGATCCATAGAATCTTGATACAACATAGATGCACACTTTTATTAAAGTAACGGTATAGACTTGCCCTATATATAATAAATATGGTAAAGTAATTTATGTTTTATATCGTTTAAATAAATAATATTCAAGGGAAACTACATATAATAGACATGTAAATTAATGATAAAATTAAAATTCGTTTCATAAAAAGAAAGGTAACACGGCAAAAAATAGTTAATTGCTACGAATATATTGTATTTACTACACGTAATTTATTTTATTACGAACAAAAATCATATGAGCTTAAATTAAAATATTTTATAATGAATTAAATGAATAATGTAGATTAATATTGTTAGAATCTAAATAATAATGTTTTATTATACCAAACACATCTTAGAAGAAAAAATGTGAACTCGATTTGTTGTTTATATCCTGCTATATGTCTACAAACGATATTATGCATATTAATAGTAACATCAAAAATCTGTATGGCACATTAAATTTTTTACATTATATTTATTTATATCAATATATTTAGGCATTTTATTATGATAATTCTTTAAGAAATTATAATCATCACAAAATGTAAATCAGTCGCATGGGATAAATCGTAAATTAAAATTTCATTATAGTAAATATATAAATAAAACCTTTTAAAACACGAATTTCATTTCTAATTTATATAGAGAAAATGCACACACAGCCTAGAAGCATACTCGTTCAATTATATTTTTGTCTTCTTTAGCTGTTAGAATATACTTTAAACCTTATAATATAAAATACGCACTATTTACAATACTTCTAGACTATAAATATATCTTATTATAAAGTACTATCTAGTATCAAATATACTTGAAATCTATCTGACAAAAAAATTTTTTTTTTATCTTATATCATGGCTAAGTATATTTAAAAGAGTTTATGCTATGTTTGATCTTCATATTATTTATTTTAATATTTTTGTGAAATTTAGGAATCCAATATGTATTCCAATTTTTTATAAAAATTATTGTATCAATGCAAGAACAACACCAAATTTTTCTATTCATGTGAATTACTAATAAAAAAACGAACTAAATAACTATATTTTTAACTTTTCATCTATATAATTAAATTTTTGGTTAGATAAAATCGCTTAAAGACTCATAAATTTTCTCTTAGATGTGGGGTTTCTAGATTAATACAGATATGTAAATATATGACTGTATTTTTCACAGTGTGATTTTAAACAAAAAAATTTATTGGCAAAAATTGAACGAATCGATTATCTTAAAATTTTTGTGTAAGATATCTGTGTTTATAGGCAAATATAAAGGAGACAATTCAAGATTTAAAAAACCATTCATTCACTGTCATAACATACATTTACATTTAGACTTAGATTTTTATAAAACATTTTTAGATTTTAATCACCAAACCACCCTTAAATATTATTCATATAAGATATAGAAACAGGCTTTGATACCAAAAAGAAAATTTTTACCGTATAGTTGTTACTAATTACGGCTCATGAGGCTAATTAGGAATGTAAACAATATAATATTCCCGTATAAATGGGTATTTCAATGCATACAAATCCCAAGATAGCAATAGATTACATAGAAATATATGTTTAAACAATTTATTATACTTATCAGAAAAGTTGCAATTTTGCTATGTCAAAAAATTTATTCATTTATAAATTTTTGCATTGATTTCTATTAAAACCTATGTCTTAAAGATATTCAGTTAAAAATGAAAATTGCAATATCATCAGAAATAAGAAAAAAGTAAATTCATACCAAAAGATTTCATAGAAAATCCACTCTAGCTCTACTAAACATAAAAATAAGAAAAAGTGCAGGTTGAAAAACTTTAGTTTATAAGGGTAAACAAATGCTTTGTCAATTTCAAATTTTTATGGGTACGGATTACGCATAATAATTAAAATTTTTGTTTTTAATTTATATAAACAAATTTTTTACTAGAAACCACAAAAAAAGTGATTGTTAGAAAGTATTATAGAAAACTAAAAATATTAGAGCGATTATAGACAATCAAGAAAATTTGCTAGTGATATGTACAATATTGCATAATAAAATAGATTTTAATTAGAATCATCGCTAAAAGATAAATCAGTTGGTTATAAAACCGACATAACAATAATATGATTGAACATGGCGTAAAATTAATATATCTTGTTAGAACATGTGAATCGAAGAGAACATCGGTGGATTTAACGCAAAAGCAATATATAGTCATAAAAAAGCTTTTATATATTTCATTGGAATTTTATGTAGCTAAAAGTGAATAAACTGACAATGAATAGAATTTGACGTGCTTGATAGAAAACAAATTGTGCAAGTATATCATCGAGACAATGCAATGATATTTTTACTCTAATATAAAATGTCGAAATTGGTTTTTTTTTCATTTATGTATTAAATTAATAAGTACTATCGCTTAGAATTCATAAAAATACTACTATTTATAATTACAAACATAGGTCGTATCCCTAAATGAATGATATAAAATTTACACAGATTCGTAAACTTAGATATTTCAGGGCTTGAATCTAACAAACAAGAGTTTATTGTGTAAAATAAATATTACAACACTATGTCAAAAATCCACACGTGCATATGAATAGAAACGCTTCAATACATGAATTTAATAAGTGGCTATATATGAAAATTAAAGACTTTCTAAAATGGTAGGTACTGTTTATCTAGGTTAAAACATGTTATAGTTAACCTAGGATTTCGCGCTGTAAATACTACTTATCAATGTTGAGAACTTGGCATGCAATTGTAAAACTACGGTGGTATATATTAATATAAAAATAAACAGGGAAGAAGTGAAACTATTGACATCATGAAAGCAATAAAATACTTTGTCTAAAAATTAAGATACATGGAAACTCCGTACAATAAATAATTTCAAACAAATTAGCGATAACCTAATCAATAACTCACAAATAAAAACATAACTAAAATTTTCCATTTTGTATCTAATAACGTATTTAATGATAAAAAGAACTTGGTCACTTTAAACGAAAAATCTAGAAAGTTGCTCTTCTAAAATCTGATAAGACATTAAAATAAAAATCGAGACAAATTTACCCAGTATTTTACATTAGGGGCATAAGGTTAATCTGTATCATATAAGGTATCTAAAGAGAACACCAGATCACGAAAAAGATATAGACATAAGTATAAAACTTTGATGCTGAAATCCTTGCAATTTAAACGTTGATTGAAATAAATAAGGTAAAAAATAAGAATATTAAGATGAAGCGGTATCAAATAGTAAAACTTCCCAGTGAGCACATAAAATCAAGCAAGTCGACTCTGAGAACAGAATCTATAAATACAAATAGAAATTTGAAAAAAAGTAAAATTAATGGTGATACTAACAGTTTTACAAAGTAAAAAATGTGAAATTGCAGATTGACTTTTATTAAATTATAAATTATTTACAACCTTTGTAAATAATAAATAGCACAATTTTTCAGCTATTAAAATAGGTTGATGAAATATAAATTATATGAACAGCAAAGAATTGCATTTATTAATTAGATAAGATACTAATAATAAATTAGAATTACATATATGAGCAATCTAAGTACAGTAAAATAATATTATGTAGATAATTTTAAAGCCAAAATTTGTAATCATTTTTTTGAAAAATTATAAATTTTGCATATTTGACATGCTTATTCCTTGCTTTTTTCCAAATTTCGTTTAAAACAATCATTCTTAACCTTGCTATTTAGTTTCTTATTTATAAATATATCATTTAATGTGTATTATAAGATCTTTCAGCATTTTAAAAAACTTAATTATAATTTAATAGATTAAAAAAACAATTTTTTTATATTTTCAATTTTTCGTATTATGGTTAATAATTGTTGTTTTATTGTACGTTTACGATCTATGAATAATTTTTTTATAAAAAAGAAATTCCAAGCATTAGTTAAATCATGAATTTTTTTAAATAGAAATATATTTTTTGATTATTTAACATTCGTGTTTATACGAAATTTCTTTATTGATTGATAATTATTAATTTTCTCATATATATAGCAAGATTTTCTTTCTATAAAAATAAATGCATTCATAAACTTTCTACATTTGTAAATAATTCAATAATATATGACCCATAAATATTGATTGCTACTTTTCCATTTTAATTTAATATTATATAGATAATCCTAAGCAATACAATCAGTTTAATATATTATTATGATTTTTTCAAAGATATAAATTCATAGAAATCATTTTAACTGTTTTCTCTTGTCGAGCTGAAATCTGATGCCTCATAAAATCAGACGTTTATCTCCTTTATAACTAACGGCGAAAGGTACTATATTTTAGAAAAATCATGGTATTCTATTTAACCAAGTCTTCAAGAAGCATAAAACACCGTGTAAAAATCTATTACAATTTATAGTAGTGTGTTGCTTAATAGACGGTGAGTACCATTTATATATAATTTCATCGCACCGATCATACTAAAAGATTAAATATAGTTCTTTGGTTTCATTTTATATATCATTTATGTTTTCTGTTGATATAAAACACAAATATATCATTATAAAGTATATATTTTTGTGCCTTTTATTATTGATAATTTATCTAGTCAAAGCTTATTCCGGATGGATTCTATCCTCCTTTGTGTAAAATTGATAGATGTAATTTGTTTACTACCGTAAATTAGATTTGATGAAATTATTTTAACCGACTCACATATAATTTTTTAGTTGAAAACAATTGCCTGTTGTGGTTTTACTCAAATTTATAATAATTCAAAAAAAAAAAGAATTAGCGGAAAATGTGGAAATGTAGAAATAAAAAGGCATGATTTACTCTTAGAAATAATTAAATTGGATTTAAGAAAAAAAATATACTAAAACAGTTAATAAACAATCACGATGACAAATTTTATCGGTTTTTTGTAGTACCATATAGAAGCATAAATATTACAAAAGCGGCCATTTTTACAAGATTTGGTAAACCGCTTATAAAAAAAGATGCAAGATTACGTAAAACTCTTTATTCCGAAAGAAGAAAAATATTATAATTACTCACAGTTAATACATATTTAAGTCAAGATATAAACTTATTAATTTATTATAAACGTTAAATCATTGATTGTCGATATAATTTCTAATTTTAGAAAGTTTTAGATTAATTTTTCTTCGGCAAAGGTTACAAAAATTTATAAAATATTGTACATGTTTTAGTGTGCCCTAATGCATTTCTAATGATTTCACTATGGAGTAAAAATAGTAAAAAGTAGATTTTTTGTTTTTCTAAAGCGTTTCACCTGGAAATATTTTATCTGTTATGTGATAAATTCGATGTGGAATTTAAAATTTAAATATACACTATAAAATTACATAAATAAATATAGCTGTGTATCTTATCACATTATATAAATAACCTATCGAATAATTTATGCGAATCATTTTACCTAGTTCATGTTAATAATAATCTAACTTATTTGTACATATGATATGTCAAAAAACCCAACCGAAATTGCACAAAATGCTGGCTTATTGTTTTTTCTATTTATTATAACTTATATAAATACTTATTAATGCATCACGTTGACAATTTTTGGACAACTACTTCTTATGTTGAAAAACAGTCAAAATAGTTTCGAAAATATCTTAGAATATAAATTTGACATATATTCGAGTAACCTAGCAAAATTATTATCCTGCGCAAGAAAAATTTAATGACAGAGGTAAAAATTAAGCAAATTCATCTTATTGTAATTAAAAATTTAGTTTCTGAAAGAAATCTTGTTCATGCTACATTAATAAGATTAAGAATTTATAAATTAAATATAGTATTAGAGAGCAAAAAGCCACATAATTTAGATTTTCTCTCATTATGTTATATTCATTTTAATTTCCAATGAGGCAGAGTAATCGAGGTAATTTCTGTA
Source organism: Rhyacophila brunnea (assembly GCF_057557595.1). NCBI lineage: Eukaryota > Metazoa > Arthropoda > Insecta > Trichoptera > Rhyacophilidae > Rhyacophila > Rhyacophila brunnea. Next base: position 253,292 of record NW_028232778.1, read on the forward strand.
TTTTGTTTTATAGATCTACTAAGTTTCAAAAAAAATAAATCTAAAATTTTGAACAAATATAAACATATGAACAGAAATACATTATAATTATGGACGAAAACGATGTTTCTGCACATTTTTTTAACTAGGTATTTATATTTTTAATTATGTAAAAGCATCGGATTATATTTATGTTTGTAAAATACTACTTTTCGCTGATTTTTTTTATTTTATATCCATAAAAAATATACCAATTGTTTATAACGAATTTCAATATGTAAAGACTTACGATAGCATAAAATACAGTAAATTTCAATATTAAAAAAATTGGAATAGATTTTGCAATGACACATAGTAAGTGATAAAACATAAATTTGACTTATATTATAGCGTAGAATATTTTCATGAATCGGATTTTAACATTATCGAATTTAATGAATGAAATATTTATATAAGAATATTACTCAAATGTTTAAATAAAATGCTCGGGTAATATAGTTTTTTCTTGTCGAAATATTTTTACAATGATTAAGTACATTTTTTTTTATCGATTAAAGGTTTTTAGTTGTTAATTGCAAGTTTTATATGAACTGAGTATGCCTAAAAATGTTATAAATTGGGTTGAAAATAAATTAAAAGACATGAATGACCAATCTATCAAAAATTAGCATTTCTGTATTTTAAAGCTGTTAAAAACCACACATCGATAATTATTACATCTTTTGGCAAAAAAAACCAATACAAAGCATATTTAGACCATGTCTAAAGATAGACACCAAAAAACATTAACGCCTTAACACAGTATTAAAAATATAGGTTTGAATATTAGAATTATATATATAACTTCAATTGCTCTTTATATTATTTATATTAACACCTTTTTCATAGTAAATTCACTTTAATGGCACATAAACGAAAATATATATAATTTAATTAATGATTAAAAAATAATAAAAAAACACAACATTAACATATATAAAATATAAATTCCGGCAAGAAGTAAGCCACTTATCATATTTTTATCATAAGAATTAATAATTACAATATTATTACAATAATAGTACAAAGCTTCAAATATATATGAACAATTCAATGAGGATAAAATTTCGATATTAAATTTTTCTTTTTATATCATAATATATAAATTTTGTATATATTACACAGGGGATATTATAGCTGTGTTTTCAGAACTATATTGTGGTGTTAATATCAAACATAGCTATTTTTTTATATTTAATTATCTCTAAAAAACATGATTAAAAATACTTTTTACGATATCTGCAACAAAATTTCATTTTTTTATATTGAAACAGCAATCGATTACATTTATCAAAAAAGCTTTTCGATTTTGACATATCATAAAATATAATTTTTGCACGTAAAAAATACAGTTTTTTCAAAATGTTAAAAATGCAATCATTATTCAGATTTGCCCTGCTATTTACTAATACAAAATTTACAAATATCTTCACATAAAACAATTATCCAAAAAAAGACAGCTTTTTTTGTTTTATTGTGATAAAAAAGGTATGAATATGACTTTAGTAAATAATTATATAAATAGCATATAGCAGCCATTATACAACTATATTTAATAAGTTAAGAAGGTTTCTGCCAGCTAATATCTACAAAAAACTTATTTCAAAATAAAAACATAGTATAGATTCATTAAACAAACATAATAAATTTCAAATTAATATTTATCTAAAATTATTTGTTTTTAATGTATAATCTTACACAGAAAAAAATAGAAAATTACTAAAAATTAAATGAACCTGGAGAATTCTATTTCGCATGTATAGCCTAGGTTATCTTTTGCTATAATTACTTATAAAATTGATTAAGCTGACTATTAAACAGAAAACAATTTATATATTCCGGTGTTTATTTTCATTTATAAATGCAGGAAAATTAACAAATTTGTGAATTCGAACCGAAAAAGCGAATTTTATCCTAAATATCATATTTTTATGTCCTTGTAATAAAGCTACGTATGAAAAGCTAAAAAAGTCACCTAATTTTTTTTCGCATAAACTTAAATAATAATACGTATTAAATTTATTGCATATGAATAAAATGATCGCAGTAAAAGTACAAGTGAAAATTTTAATTTGACTATACACTTTTTTTTCGCGATATTTATGTAAAATCTTGGTATAATGAATAACTTTATTATTCAAAACGTATCAATACAATTTTTTTGCTATGACAATAGACAATGTACATGTAACACAACATTTTTACGTTATTTTTAATTTTATAAATCATATTTTTTTTTCACCGTAAGTATCACTTTTTTTGTAATTAAGAAATTAATGCTTTTTTCATGCTGCTCTACATTCAAAGTAATATACAATAACATATTTTCATACTTATTCAAATTAGCTTTGTGTCTTTAATGTAAAAAAAAATGATTTGTTAGGATATAAGTCGTTTCCTTATATAGAATACTCTCAATTTGATTTTAGTATATAATAAAAAAAAATTATAGTTTCTATTGAGTAAAGATAGTAAAAGCCATAATTGAGGCATTTTTGTAAAATTTTTATTATATAATTCAATTTTTTCGCAGCAAAAAGTATATTTTTTTCATAACTAAAAACGATGAAGTGATTTAGTACAATTAAATTTTTGACAAATCAAAAAATACTAACTACATAATGATAATCAATAAAATAATACCAGTATAGAAATATTTTCTACTGTCTCATAATATAGGCATCTAATTTTTTTAGTTTCCTATCTTTGCTGCAAAGATTAATATATTTTTCTTTAAAAAGTTGTTAAAAGTGTAGATAAAATTATAAGGAAGTAGTTTTATATGTAAAGCCTTATATTATGCCCTAGATTTATTTGTTTCACTGGTATTTGTATAAAAAATGGCATTTCAACTAATATAAAACTTTATATTTAATACAATGTAATTAATAAAAACTATATAAATCTAAATGTCGATCAGCATAATTTAATATAAGCTTAATGTACGAGTTTTTTGAGTAAATATTTTTTCGTAATCGAACATACATCGATTAATATAAGAACTCTAAAAAAAGCCATATACCATGATATATCAACAATTATTCATATTAGAAATAACAAAATAGCTTTTAAAAATTGCCTAAAGCACAAGATATTGCAGATAAAAATTTAACAAAGAGTTTACGAAAATATGGAATAGATGTAAGAATATCTAAAGCACAATTTTTATTGTTCTTCGAACAAATGGTATTATGTGAAAACTAAAAAAATTATGTAATCATAAATAACTAGTGAAAACATAAAAATTACTTGTATTAGCATTTATCCTTTTCGTTACGTTTGGATAGAAATATTATGGTTCTTTTTTATTCATTTTATGTTCATTCGGCAAAAGAAATTTTAAATGTTCAAACTTTGATTAAAAAAATACAGCTGTATAACATCACACACATAAATAAAAAAAGTGGTTTTTGGTGAAATACTCTTAAATAATAATACCAGAAGGAAAGTATATATAATTTCGAAAAATGATTATTGGGTAAAGGTTAATTAGATAAGTTATGGTTCTTTTTAATTTTATTTTTTTCTAGATAGCTTTAGAAAATTTTAGTTTATATATATGAAGACACTAAAATTTCCATACTAGATATGCGGTATATTATGTTTTAGTAACCTTTTAAGGTTATTTTAATTTTATTTTGCTTATTCTAGTTTCTAACGTTATTTGATAATTTTATATCGTTATCAATAATACTCGCATTAACCCTAAGTCATGAAAAGCATATATCAAAGAAAACTATAATCACCGAATATTTTTATAATAAAAGCTTTATATTTACACATATATTTATATAAAGGTATTAGTTTCTGCTTGTTATCACATATAAAATTGAATTTATCATCAAGATAATTTCTTAGAAGCGCCGTCGCTTTGTGTTTTCAGATAGACATTTATATTTTCAGTAAATGATTTTGGGATATATAGTGGTAACCGACTGGAAATACCTTGTTAAAAAGAGAAATCGGTTCGCTGTACTTTAAATGGAGGCATAAATAATTTATGGCAATAAGTAAAAAAGAAAGAAACTATTTTTTTTTATGCTGTACACGTTTGACTGCGGCAATTCATAAGTACTGAGAAAAGCCGTTCATTCTTTAATGTAATATAATGTTTTTGTGTGTTTTAAATATAAAACTATTTTATCTATTAATTTATAGACACATAACATAACAACAACCTATGAGGGGCCTCTAGTTTTATTCCTGTAATTATAATACTTGAGAATATTTGTGATCAGAATTTATTTAAAATCCAGATCAAAGCGGATTTAATTTTTTATTGATCTATAAGATGTGGCATTAATTTAAATATACATTCATATGAAGTAATTTTAATGGTTTCGAGTAATTTATATTGTTTATAAGTCAGTTAACAAAAAATAATGAAAAGGTATTGATATTAATACAGCACAAATTAAAATGTTCATTGGAGACAATAATTATAGGCACGTGGCAGAAATATTGTGCTATGTAGTATTAAAAATTTTAGTTACGAATCAAAGGAAATTTTGGAAATACTTCAGATATGCATGATATCTAAATAAAATATAGATGTGCTAATTTGATTTTTAGCTTTTTAATGTTGTCCAAGCAAAACTTTAGATTGATCTATAGACTGACTTGGCATATAAGTCTTTAAACCACTTTATCTTTTCGAAATTCTTCCATGCTTATTCTTATCTTTTAGCCAAGTGTCTTCCTATATTTTATTGTCTGTGCGTATACTTCTACTTAGTTGGTATTGGCAAAACATAAATAGTTGGGCGTTATGAAATAATATTTATGTGGATAAAACGTTTGTCTATTCATAGGAATTTAGACAAGCGTTAAATTAGGGAATATTTAGAAGCTGCCAATTGCGCAACATAAAATAAAAATTGATATTTATTAAACTATAAATTAGAAAACTTACCAAGAAATTTAAGAAGTAAATTATTAAGGACAAATTAATGAAAAAACTTCTAAATACTATAACTTAAGAAAGCATAGTATTTATGCTGTTAAATGAATAAAGGGATTGAGTTATATCTAAAACAATAAATATTTATAGATTAATATATTCTACAATCTAATAGCTACAAGCAAATGAATCAATATGATCAAAATGCTTGCAATAAGCTTACAATATGTATAATAATAATATCACAATGATCATATAAATACATTGTGACACACTCAGTCATCAACAACTATCTTAGACATCGGTGGAAACCCAAAAAAACATAATTACATCAATTTAAAACGATTCGTAAACACCACACCTTTTTTTTAATAATGTGACCATATGATACTACTTCTAAGTAGGTCTTTAACAAATGGTTCATTTGGAAATGGCTGGTTTAAGATTTATAAAGGCTTGTGTCATTTCTCTAATCCAACAAAATTTGGATTGGTTTGATGCATATTACATAATCATGGCTATTTAAAAATGAAAAAAAATTTATCAAAACATAAATGGAAAGATAGTTTTTTAAACTATTAAAATTTTAAAAAACTTGAAAAAACAAAGAACGTTAAAGTTTTTTTAATAAAATTTGCACATGTCAATAATCTAGACTTTTGTTATGTAGTATGATCGAATTGATTCCTTTTTAGAAATTATTTAAATCTCTGGAATAAGGTTTAATCAAAATTATATACTTTATTTACTAAAAATTATATGCCATTATTAAAAAAATTATTATAATGATGAGATATTATATAGAACACTATTATCCAAGAAATCTCTTGGATATAATCTTCAGCCATAAAATTAATTTTCCGATCACAAAAATTATATAATTGGCGTATAAATATTTCAATTTTTGTATCGTATAATTTTCATCTAAAAACCGTAGAAATAAGTATTATTTCCTGTTATATTATCTTTATTCAAGTTTTTTAATAATTTAATCTCTTAATTTCATGTTATAAAATCTGTGAAATATTTTACTTTTAATTAAGACTAAATCCCATTTTTACACAGAAAAAAAAGACTAAATTATATTTTTTATTATGTCAAAGCATCCCAATGAAATTATATCAATCTTAAAATTTTTTACCCCATATTATTTATAAATTACATAAAGGACAGATATAATATTATAAAAAAAATTATCACATATTAGAAGGAGCTGATATGGTCGAGTGTTTAGCAAGGCTGCTTTTTATGAATAGTCGAAGTTTCAACTTCGACCCACCCCAATTTATCAGATGAATTTCTCAAAATCAATGCCTAAAGGGGACGGCCAGTGATAAACCAAAAGCAAACCAAAAGGCATCGAGATGATATAAGAAATAGACGGTTTCTGTGTAAGCCGCTCGAAAATCACCTGTATAGAAAAGGATCCTACACCTACAGCAAGGATACAGCTAAGTGTATTTGTAGCTTGTATACTTTAGCGATGAACAGTAAACATAATCAATTTCCTCTAAAAATTGACTCTCGCCTATGAGAAAGGTATAATAAACAGAATGTACAGGTGACAAGAAGTGCTGGAGGAATCCCATGGAGAGATGCAGCAGTTAAGCAAGGCTTCTAGAAGTATGAAGCGAACTTCCGTATAAAACATAAAAATAGCATAAATAAATAAGTGATAATTTGACTCGAATTAAAAACGAATATAATGGGAATAACAAAAATATACATGCTTCTATATTCAAATGCAATGTGTTGCCTATATTTTACTTATTTTTTTAGTTTGAAAAATATTAAATTTACCTTAAAACTATATGTAGCTTTAAAATAGTGGAAAGTAAATTTAAAAATATTTTAAATACGTTAGTTTAATTGCCTCAGGCAAATTCCTTTTTTATAATAGATTAGAATCTAATTTTAACGAAATTTTACAAAATTCGATTCCATGGATCCGAAAAATCCATATTTTATAATTTTTTTATAATTTTGTATGTATACTCAGACTAAAATTATTTTTATCTTAAGTATAATCATATAAAAATTCAAATAACAGAATCAAGACAATATTATATATTACAATCCTATTTTATAGCATTATAAATTCACATTATTTGTAAATATATTTACTTTTATCTAAATCTTATAGTATTTTATTTATTTTTTAGATGTTTATTCGAAAAATAAATGGAAAAACTTATAGATATATAACACTCAAAAATTATCGTATTATATTATACAATAATTATATTTCTTAACAAAATTTTGAATCATACAGGTAATATGATATATATTTTAAACATAGTAATAATAGATCTTTTTATATCATATGCTTCGCTTTCAGATCATTTACATGAATAAAAATACACATATTTTCTTTTTTTAGATAAATAACCTATAGATTATTTCACACAAATTGTATTGAGCATATACAAAGTTAAAATTTATTAACTGTTCTAAAGTGTATCTTATAGCGGTGTTAAAATTTAATTATAAATGAGTCGGCTAAAAAAGGTTTTTAGTATAGAATCAACTGTACATCAAAAAATTTTGGCGAATTTGTAATCTCGATCATCTAACAAGAATATGGATGATTTTGTTTTTGCTTGATCATTTTGTTTATTTGTCTATCACACGAAAAATAAGATAAAATAAATAAGCTTTTACCAATACCATGGCCATAATAGAATCCTTCATATGTGTTTTTCTTGTATTTTATAGATTAAAATGTAGACTCATATATAATGTGAACTAAAAAACCGATGTCTTAAATTAAATTTTATGCATTGGCTATCGACAACGTATATAAATAAATATGGAAATTTAATTAAATGATGAATTATCACATGAATATTACGTGAAAATTAGAATGTTTTCTGTTGTTTTGACTTTATTTAAGACTTAATATTTAGCTCTTGTGGGAACTTCCTCATTGCATCGAGTCATACTTTCTTTAGTCCAAGAACAAAACATAGACATTTATCGGAAACTTTTTATATATATATTAAATTTTTTAAAATAATTTTACTATTTTCGAATATACACTTATCGAAATTTGTAGGTGAAGATTAATTATAATCACAATTTCTGTGCCCTTAAATATTTCATAATAGAAAGATTAATATTTTGGATAATAAGAACCCTATACTCGTTTAATTTATTTAGATTGAGAAATTCATATATCTTGGCCTTAAATTGTATGTCCAAGAATATTTTAAGTGTTATAATTGTTATAAGTCTTTAGTATTCCATGGATTCTGATTTTATATGTAGATATTAGAATAAGAACAAGCTTATTATTTATATGGACAACTAGATTTTTCTATGCATATCTTTAAGAAATTGAAATTGATGAAATCGATCTAGCTTCGAGAATTTTTAAAAGTTGATGGAAAAGGACTTTAAGGTTATGCTTTATCATAGGCGGCAGTCATTATGTTTAGGGAATGAGATTCTGTCTACTGTTCATCGCTAAGAGTTACAAGCTACAACCACACTCTACACTTACCTATATCCTTGCTGAACGGTGTGGGATCTTTTTCGTTCTGGAGGCACAGTGCAACGGCTTAAACAGTAAACTCCTTTTCTCATGGCTTGTCAATGCTTTATGGTTTATCTTTTATCGTTTACTGGCCGCCTCCTTGGGTATTTTTCTTTAGAGTAAATTCGTTTCGGAAATTAGTGGGGTGGGTGGAAGTGGAACACGGGACCCCTCACACTGGAGTCCGAATTGTAAACCACTCAACCATTCTACCCATGGTATTTAAAACAATAAAATGTATTTGTTAATAATAAAACTATCTTGTAGTTTTACTTTTCCAAAGGCTAAAAGAACACAGAACCAAATTTTATAATAATTGCTTTTTAGTTTGAATGTGCACGTGAAATTTTTAAAAAATTTTATACTGAATTATATTTTATTATTTTACACAACTTCGAGATAAAAACAGAATTTAAACGAAGAAAACAAAAGGTATATCTGATAAGAAGTTGAAAAACCTTTTAAAAAAATTTCTTAGAAATAAAAAGTCGCATTTTATAAATGTTTGTATTATCGATAGCATGTTTTACTCAATAATCATTGTGATTTTTATATGAAAAGATGATATCTAATTAAATTATTAAATATGCCAAAAATGTTACCAATAAGTGAAACTGAAAAATCAGTTATAATATACTATATTATACATAAATCTACAGTTGAAAAAACTACATTCTAAAATACTGTTTATATCAATAATAATAAATAAATTATTTAAAAATGGGGTTTAAAGAATAACTGGATATGAGAGCATAAATTAGTAACGAACAAAATGATTTTTGAGGCAACAATATACGATATATGTTGAACTGGACAAGTAAATTTACTATATCTCAATAAATAAAACCTTTACAATGTGAAGAAACCACGAAAGTGTAATATCCAGTAAATATAATAGATTAAAGTAGCTTACAGTCAAACAAATCTCATTTATAAATAGCACAAAAAGAAGTTGGAAAAATTTAATATGAATATTTTAATATGTTACCTGTAAAATCTTAGTGTTTTAAAATAAAAAGAAATATTTGTCTTTAAAAAAATCTTTTCTGCACGAAAACAATTACAAAGGTTGATAATGTCAAAAATAAATGTAAATTATGATAACGACACGAATATGGAATAATAATATTTATGTATGAAGTTTTTTGCTAAAATGTACAATAAAATATAAGATAGCTTTAGAATTGAAAACAAATAGATTATCTGCATAAAGTTTAGTATGGCGGAAAATTATGTCTTTAAAAGTAGCTAGCATTATACACCCAATCTCATCGCACAAATATGCGATATTGCTAGTAAATAAGCAAAAGTACACTAAAGGCTAGATAAATCAATAAAATTTACAATATTAAATAGAAAACCTCAAATATAAAAATATTTGAGATAAAGGAGGGAAATCTATTTAAACATAGGAATTTCTTTAATAATTAAAAGAACAATAGGAAGAAGTTGCAACAAAATTTTAGCCATATTGTCTTGCATTTAAATATTATTTTGCATATTATACATAAAAAATTATAATTAAAAACTCAAAATTAAAAATATTTGTGCGGTATTGTCTTGCATTAAAAATGATTTTGCATATTATACAAAATATTTATTACAAGAAACTCAAAATTGAAAATATTCGAATAGCTTGTGCACATATTATAGGATTTGTTAAAAATATATATCTGCGGCTTTTTAGTATATTATCAGCTCAATATACTGTTACATTCAAATTACAAAGAAGCGCACATTGAAATAAATCTTATTTAAGTAATTTATTTTAAATTATTGGTAGAAAACATGGACATCAAATATTAAAAAAATAACATTCATCTTCGAATAGAATCTAGAAATAGCTTACATAAGCAGCCTATATTAACTTGTTATAAAAATCGAAATATCAAATTTATAATTTACAATATTTTGTTTGTCAAGGAATATGATAATCAATTATAATTATAATTATAATAAATATATTTCCGTTGATAGTTTGAATTCCTAGTCGCGCATGTTATAAAAATTATTATTGAAATACAGCTTTTTATTCTACCATAAAAACAATTGCAAGAAAAAAGAAGCCATAAATGAATAATATTTTATACCCATATCAAGTAACTCTATTCTATGAAAATAAACAACAGTGAAGTAATGACAATCGTTAAAATTTTTTTGAATCAAGAACCATATTGTGTTAACATTCTTGAAATATACAATTATTATAAGGAGCTAATATAAATGATGAAGTTTTAGAAACTACAAATAGAAAATATCTTGATGCGTGACGAACGTTGATTATAAGCCACTCCTTTCTATGATTACGAATTTATCACATAGATTTTTTTAAATTTAATTATTGTTGGATGAATGATTTACTCTATCAGAAACAAATGAAAAATTTTATGATCATTGTTGAGATATTGATGCAAAGAACATCAAAGCAAATTTAGTGCATAAATATTTATTGTGGGTTTTAATTTTATTTAGTTCAATTTTCATAAACAAATAAGTTAAAATCACTTTAAAAACCTTTTTATTGAATATATAGCCTGAAAATGTAAATTGAACATAGGATATTTTTTTAATTTGTGGACCTCGATATATTATGATGTATTAGAAAGGTATAAAATTGTCATCTGCATGCCAGCCAATACTAGATAAACATTAAAAAAACTGTCAATCAAATACATTGTTTTGGCAAAATATATCATCATAAGGTACAAGATGAAATCATACACCAAACGCATTATAATATTCGATAACGTATAAAAAGCCGTAAAAAAACAATTTAAATACGCAATAAAAAAATGCATGAATAAGCACAACCTAATGACCAAATCAAAATAATAAATGGCTTTATCAATAAATACTATTTGACATTTTAGTATAGTAATACACAGACCGTAGGATAAAAAAATTATGCTGGATAAAGAAGTATTTTCGGATTAAATGTCTTAAAATTTCATTATCTAATAAAAATAAATTGCAACGAGGCATCAAAAAACTCTATCTAGAAAAAACAATCCTCTCAAAGTTGTTTTAATATAATAGTTGAAGATACAGATTGCACAGAAGAACAAATATGCTAATATTTAAAGGGAATGAAAAACACACTTTTTCTCGGAAATAAAAATAGAAAGAAAGATTTATCATTTTATACTTGAACATACAAATAATGATAGACAACAGATAGCAAGTTTATTTTTTTGACTAAAAGAGACAATATATAAAGCTTCAAAAATTCAGCTTAAATTTACAACTGAATAGAAAAAGATCATATCAAAAATCTACGGAGCAAAGGAGAAAAACACCGATAAACTATTCCTCTATGGTTTTTTCATGGATAAATATAATCATCAGTCGAAAAAATGTAAATGATCATATTTTAATGAATCATATGCATATTGTATCATCAGGTGAGGTGATACATAGAAAAGATAGATTTCGAAGGTTTAAGAAGACATAAAACGAAAGTAGCACGTAACCGTAATAGTGTATATAGATAAAACTAAAAATATAAGGAAATTCTAAAGAAAAATAAATACAATTGCTTATGTCAAGATAAAGGTATAATAGATCGTAAATATAGGCTTAAGTAACAAAGACATTTTTAAATGGTTAATAAACATTAACCGAAATGAATTATTTGCATTATCTTAACACGGATGGCAATAAAACGCAGTAAGAATCTGCAATTGTGGCAATATGTGTTCTATTCCCTGGATTGTTTTGAGAAAAACACTAACAAAATGTGAAACATATTATTTGAAATGTTTTGATGAAGGGATTAATATCCTCAAAAGCATAGAAAATCCAAGTCTCGATTATATTGAATTGCATGTTAAAACATGGATAAGAAAAACTCTCGAAATGATATTTATTGAAAAAAAGAGATTAAGACAAGGATGTAGAAGAAGAACAAAAAACTCCTAAAGAATAATATAAGATGTGCATATTGTAATATTATATATTTTAGATTAAAAATAAAATTCAAAGTTCAAACAAATATACATTCCGATGAAAACAGTACATAGTGCTTTAAATTTAAGTTCGTAGCAAAATATATTTTGAGGAAATTAATTATATAAAGATTATAAAGCTCTTTTTGGTGTAAAACTAAAAAATAACCCCAAAAATAAATGCGAAAAGGGTGCTTTCTATGTGTTTGTAATTCTTTAATATATATACCAATAATTTTACAGTGCCATAAGAGACAAATATAATAATCAAATATCAGTATAATTGGCTTTAATCGATATAATATTTTTCTTTCTTTGAGTTCCAGAAAATTCAACAGAAAAGTATCAGCCAATTATTGTAACACTAGTTTTTGCAATAATCAAAATGTCGTAACTTTTATTTTTCTAATAAATAATTTATCATATCAATAGAAATATGCTCTCAAAATAGTGATTTGTTGCTTTTAAAAATCATGCAAATTTACTTGGCATATAAGGTCCATATATTATCTATTGATAATGATTTGCTGTTTTTATGTCGTAAGAATAATACAACATACATTATATTCCTTAAAAAAGCAATTCAAACAGTTAATAAGAAATGAAAAACATAAAGTTTATTTAAAACGACTTTTAATTTCTAGAATTACTATCTAAATTTAGCAATTTGTTGTTAAATTATAATAGTGTCTTTTTTACGTATGGTTTTATATTCCATATATAGTCGATAAAGTTGATATATAAGTAAAAAAGTGATCATCATAATTGTGCGCATAATATAATTTTTTTAGGAAAAATATAACAATATATCCAAAGAACATTTCATAATTTTATTAAATTTATTTATGGCTAAAATATTATATGTACATCATTTCATGCACAAACGCATGATTTCTCGGGCTCAAAAAAAATTTATACTATCGGTTTTCTACATCTCTCACAGGTCTTCTTAATAACCTCCTTTCTTTTCGAGACCTATAAATTATATAAGTTTTCGTAACCCCAAGGTTTTCATGCTGGTTGTAATGTTTTTTGACTTATAATGTCTTTAGTTATGTGTATAAGTAAAAAATTTTTTACAAATTAAAACATACATAAATATACTATAAGTTTTTTCGCGGAATTAACTGGGTTATAAAAGCAAATCTATGATGTTTTTATGATTTTGAGGTTATTTCTTCTAAGATCTCAATTGTTACTTCATAAAATATAGGAATCATATAACAAAGATATCAAAAATTTATAATTATATTTTTGAAGTTTTTTAGTTCTTAATTTTGTTTTTATGATTCTTTTTTTTATGGGGAGAATAATTTATTGTGTTAGTTTCTATTATGCTTAGATTTTTATTTTACTATATCCAGGTGCAACATTATGATAAATTGCATTTTTAATAGTTACTTGGAATTTTATTAAGCAAAATATTTACTTTTCTGTTTATTATATTATAAGTTCAAATCTTAGTGTGCTCTATTTTTTTAATATATTTTAGATGAAAAATAATACTCGAAAAAAACCTTTTGATATATTTTTTAAATAATTAATTGTTATTTATTTGTTTTAATTTGCCTTCAGACGTTCGTTAATTTTTTCCACATATTATAAATATTAAATTGCGGATTCAAATAGCTCCAAGTAAATAATTTAACGTTTTTATATTTTTAAGGGTGATAGTATTTGTAAGATAATAGAATTTGTTATTATAAAATCAAAGCGCTAGGATACAAGTTCAATAATTTTAAGAAAATTAATAACACAATACTTAATATCAATAAGAAGATTTTATATTGTTTTCATTTTTATTTGTATCTCTAAATTAACCTACGGCATGAAAAAACATAATATAATATAATTCTTACGGCCATATCTTCGGTATTATGTGAAAATGGCTGAAAAAAGGATTTCTACTGTAATATTAAAAGAACCATTGAAAATAATTTAAAAAAGTCACAAAAATTCTATATCATTTATATTTTAAATTAAAAAGCGAATATTATTAGTTAAACATAATTCATTAGAGTATATATCTACTAATCCTTGTACATGCACTTAAAAATATTACAATCATCTTATATGAATTTCATTATTAAGTGTTATAAACAAACTACATTTATGCCATTAAAAAGTATCAATAGTCCGAAATTTATATACATCTAAAACAATCTCTAAGGCATCAATAATAATCATGAATATATAATAAACTGTCACTTTTAATATTTAACTAGAATTCTATGATATCAAAATGAAAAACAAAAAATCAATGAATATTTAATCTCCATTTCCTTTTTTTTCTGATGTTACATAAACTACGAAATAACATTCCAATTTTTTTATCTGAAATAGCATATCTCGCCATTTTAAAAGCCCAAAAATCAAAATTATGCAATGTTTGATTTTTTGTGCATTGATATAAGGAAAACTAGGGATAAATTATTAAGTTTAATATGGCTAAGATTACAATATGTATATGAAATTTGTGCTCTATTATTAAATTCTGAAACAATATCTGGGTTTAATAAGATGTGTAAAGTCAATATTTTCTTATGTTGAAAATATAATGATGAATTAGTAGTGCTGCGATATGAATTATATTATATGTGTTATACGTGGAAAAAAATAATCATTTTATTTTTTTCGATAGTGCTAGTTTATTTAGAATCTTAATTGTTATATATGAGGTAGTCATTATGCTTTGAGTTTTTTATGCGGCAAAGATGGATTTCATTACCTTGTGTACTGTCTAGATGATTCATTGAATTTATATAGAAGACCACACAAACATTCTATATTTTTTTAGATTCCTCCGTTCATTTCTAAAGCTCTACGATCACTGAATACTTTGATATTATAAAATTTTTATTATAATGATAAAAATCGGCAGAATGTTAAAGACAATTTTAGCGAGTGACTTTTGTATATTTCTTTCTTGTATTTCAAACATATAGAAATCCACAATCCTTTAAATTTGTTCATTATTTTTTTATACACAAATTTTTAATATTTTAAAAACATTTTGTGCTTTTAAATTTATTATCGTTCATTTTAAGTTGGTTTCTTTGGAACAGATAGGCTTAATTTTTAATATAAATATATAATGCGATTGTATTTTATTATTAAAAATCTTTTGGATAACCAATATAACCATCAGAAGTACTTTTCTATAGAATCTTTGTGTTTTGAAGTTTTTAAAATACAAGTAGCGTAGGGAACAATATTCTTCCATGGGTACATTAAAAATTATAAAATGTAAAACTTCACCTTAACATAAGCATAATGATTTAAATCTAATATATTTTTTATGTAATTATTTTAAAATCATTTTTAATTTATCCAGGATGAAAATATACTAAATCACGAAAAAGATTATGCAATCCAAAATCAATATAGTTAAATGCAGGTAATTGAAAATATAAAATACTAAGGAGATAACTGTTTTAAAAAAACAAAAGCTAAGCCGTTTCATAAAATTAGATAGATTATTAAAAAATTTTACAAGAAGTTATTACACAGTATCAAAAAGGATATTGTTTGAGCGCTTTATTTATAATTTTAGTTTAGACAAGGGTGATAGAATCATTATCGATTCAAAGATACGAAGCAATGATTTTTTAAACATACTTTTATTTTAATTATATATAAGTTTCGCGCATCAAACATTTTAAATTTATGCACCTGTTCTGTTCGTTTTCTTAAGAAAAATACAAATAATCGATCAGTATCTCTTTTGTGTTCAGTTATATGTATTAAAGATATGTTTCGGCATTCAGCTGTCTTTGGTATCCATCGAATAATATTAAAATAATCTTGAGTATAATTTTCAAGTTTTATTATAAAAATCAAAATTAAGAAAATTTATTTTTGTATGAAAGCATAATTTTTTATGTCTATCAATATTAAATCACTATTTTTTTATATATTTCATTTAAAATAAAAAAACAAAGTTTTGTTAATAACAACTAGCTATAATTTACTGTTAACTTTAGCAATTTATTTTATTTATTCATATACATCAGCTTATGTTTATTTGAATAAAGTCCCAATGAAACACAGTATAAATATCTTGTATATATTTAGGCTACACAACTTAAGAATTACTATTTTATTGAAGGTTACGAAGGAAAACTTGATGTATTTTTTTTTCTTGAATTTATTTGTGCAAACTACATAACTGTAGATAAATAATAGCGAAGAGAAAAAAAAATGAATATGAATTATAAAATTATTATATTTTGTACACCAGAAACGAAATAGGCTTCTTATTTCATTTCTTTTTAATCTTAAACGTATTAATTATTCACGTTGTATTTCTCTTCTAATATCTATATAAAGTTCTGGTCGAATTCGCGAAAGAATATTTGAAAGCTCGACTATACTTTATTTAAAATTTAGTTAATCATCGATCATCAAGTAAGGTTATGAAATATAAAATTTCGATTTAAATAGAATTTACAAATGATAAACGATATAAAGTTTTATATAGAATTTTGCAGTAAATAAAGAGTGGCGATGGTTCAGCGTAAAAAAATTTGACTTGGAATTTGTAAAATATTTTGTAGGTTCGAATCCTCTTCAGACAAAGGCATTTATAAATTATCTAATCGGCAATTAATACCCTCTACTTTAAAGATATGTAAAACATATTATGGCCGGATCACGTAAAATTTGGCTTTACTCATTATTTAAACACTTAAATATTACCGCAATTTACTTTGGCTGGATATGCGAACACAAGTGACTGTATCCTCGTTGCAGTACCCGATTATGTGGTCAACAAACTTAAACCTTCCGGCATTTAAAAACAATTAAATCACGATGTTAAAAATTATACGGTATAAGCAATATGTAATAGACACATAATTTTTTTCGTACGGTGTTTAAACATTCTTTTTCAGTTTTTAACTTAAGTTCATGCAACATTAAAACCAGAACTAATTATTTACATCCTAGAATTATCAAACAATGCAATATACATAATCTATGAGAAGCTAGTTTTTTTAAAAAAGTATATAGATTACATAGTTATGCGAGTAATTTTCATAATAAATTGCGTATAATACATAATTTTTAGATATTGTATAATTAACTATCAAAAAAGTATGAAAAAAGAGTTTACTATATTACATAATGTGCTAAGTATTGTTGTTATAATCATGGGTCTTTTGCCACTTTCTGTTTTTAGCAATACAAAAAAAAGAAAATAAAAAATTTTATTTTTCAAATCTTAGATTATATCAACGCAATATTGTGTTGCCTTATATGTAATTAAGGGTTCCATTTTTAAATTATAAATTTATTCGTTGTTTCAAATGATATTAGAAAATGAAATTATTATTTTTCGCTATATTAGATTTGTGTAAGATATGTGTAAAATTTAAACGAAAAAAAAACAATAAATTTAAAAAATTTCTGATTTAAACAGTTCAAACATTATTTTTTTCTTAAAGGCTTTAATGTACCTTTATGTAGCATATAATCTCTAGTAGAAATGGTAGTACGAATTAACAGACTTATAATTTTTTCTACAAAAATAAAAGATACTAGATCCGATTTATAATAATTTTCATACGATTTATATATATTCAATACATAAAAAATAATAATTTTCGTTCGTTGTTTTATATTATTAGAACAGATGACATCTAAATGAAAATTATAACCAAATACTACTCGGTTTTACTTTTAATGGATTTTTCAACATAACTTAGTTAGAGACTTTAGAATATATTTATATTAGATCTCGGAAATAAAAATTTGGCCGAGTTATAGACTTTTTCAAGCTTCATTGGTTTTAAATTGCGGTGTTTTCAAGCGAGTAAAACTTCATATCTTTTTTTAACAGATACATTATATATCTTTTTCATTGTGGCATTTCTTATTTTTATTGCAAGATTTGGTAAAATTTTTTACATTCAAATCAAGATCTGCGCGAAAACATCGTGTTTATACGTATTTTTTTGCATTGTTAAACACCCAAATCATGTCTTTTATAATTAATAATTTATGAAGCTATATTCGGCATCTGTGTTGTATTGATACGATATGGTGAATTTTTTTTAACAAAAATATTATATTTAATTTTAAAATTATTCAAGACAATCTTACTATTATATAATAATTTTGTCATTGTGGTTTTTGCAAATTTTCTAACATAAGTTTCTTATTGCGACCACTAAATCGTTCAAAAATTATTGAGACAGATCTTATTCTCCATTTTTTTATTTAATTATATAAAATTTGTTTTGACCCAAAATACATCTTCGTTTTTCCATCTAAAAATCTAGAAAAAAAAAATGCCATATATTTTAAAAAATTTTGCGGCTATTCTTAAATTTCAGAACATGTATGATGTATTTTGTAGACATATATGTATCGGGAAATCTAATTAATCTAAATTTATACATGAATTTTTGTTTATAAAGAAATTCGGCATATATTGGGTTGTTCAATATTTAGATATAAAAAAAAATTAATTTAATAAGAAAATATAAATGCTAATTTTATTATTTTTATTAGTTAGTATCTGAACAGTTTTGTTTATAGCTTGATATATAATTTCATTATTTCCGTCATACAAAGCATAATTTTTATATTTAATGGGATAAATTGTAAACAACATAAAGGAGGACTTATTCGATTAGTTTGATTCGGCAATATTAGAAACTGGCAATCAAATTAAAAATCATAATTTTTAATGAAAGATTGTATATTTTGACCACAGAATAATTTATTAATATTATAAATACGAAAATTATATTTGAAACATATTAAATTGGCAACTTCGTTTTTAAAACATAAATAAATGACCTAGATGAAAAAATCTTCCTTGTGGCTACTATTACTATATAACAAAAAAAAATTTTAACTCTAAAAAACATTCAATTAAGTTTTGAATCTAAAATATATATTTCTTTGTTTCATGTTTATTCTTACGATTGATTGACATTTATAATCATAGTTTATTGTAAATTTTTATTTATGCAAATTTATTCTAAGCATCACAATAAAACATGTCAATAGATGATCCTAAAGCATATTCAACTGCAATGTTTCCATATGCTTCGAAGTTTACGCAAACCATCAGACGATAAAACCAAAATCAATTTTCTGGTAAAAAAATCATCATGAATTATTTTTATAAAATCAATTGCACCAGAATCCACAATAATCAAACACCTAGAATCTAGTTTTTATAGTAGAATATGTTCTATCTAAAAAAATATTGATTAATTATCTTACGAACACTGAATATATAAATCTTTTAAGCATATGTATTTAGCCATATCTTTATACCTTGAATACGCTTTATAGTGACATTTTTACCACTTGATGTGTTTAACAAATTCAAAATGAACTCAACTGATTTCATTTAAAAAAATTTCAAGTGTATTGCTCCAAAATTCCATATGATCTAAGGCATAGCTTCTAATTTTATATTGAAATTAAGTTTTGATGTTGGTATGTTATTTTCACACAGACTCAAAGATAATTCGACCACTGTTTAGAGCTCTCTGTGAGATCAAGAGATGAAATGTAGTCAAATAATAATACATACTTTAATCACACAATACATCATTATACGTTAACACTGCTGTGTATAATATATTTTCTCATCATATTAAAAGAGTATGGGGCTTAAATAAAGGATCAGCAATAAATATTTCACTTCGAAATAAATTCAAACACGATATATGATCTTAGTTGATCAAATACTTTTACACAATATTGTGTAATATTTGAGCAAAAACAAAAAAAAAAGATAGATAGGTCTTAATCCATATAACTCAATTTGATCAGTTCAGCGATATAGCCAAAATACCTAACAATATATATTAATTTATAGCGGTTCTTCATGTTTATTTTTTTATTGCATACTGCTGAAAAAATATGCCTCTAATCAAAGAGTTCTTTGGTATTTAAATAGTACCCTTATTTAAAATTATATATAATGATGCGGCTTTGTTCATACATATCAATTTGTGCCACATTATTAGAAATGAAAATTGAAAACTCTTTTTTAATATTTAATAAATTATATTCCATCTCTAAATTTTTTTGTATATTTAAAACGAAACTCTTGTGTGCTTTACGGATTTCATTATTTTTATTGCAGCTTTTTCTTTAATTCACCATCATAGCATGTTATATTTTTAAGTATTCATGGAAATCAATTATAAATATATGTCACCGATAAACATTGTACTTATACATAAAAAATACGTAAAAAAGTACAAAAAATATAATTATATATACGTATATAGATTCTAGTTTAAAACTTGTGTGTTAAGATTAAAAAAAAGAATATTCAAAAAAAAATTATAACAATAATGGTTCAATTTTAATGTAATTACGTGCACTACAATGCTTCATATAAATGACAAATCAAGAACAAGAATATTTCCTTTTTTTTGTAAAATGGAGTGTATTTGTCACGAAATACCATAAGTCGTATAATAGCAAATTGAAAATAGAACACAAGCGGAATATTGGTCACAAAAAATTAGATTGAGATAAAATTTGTAAATTATGTAGTTGATGAATCAAAAGTTTTAAATATAGTGCAACTAAAGTAATTTAGAAGAATAAGATCTAGAGAAAAATCTTTATTTTCCTTAAAAAACGAATTTTTTAGCTTTAAATACAACCTTTTTATTTTATTTGCATTTTAAATATTTTTTATTCATCGTTAATATTTATTACTCCTATAAATTTTAGGGCTTTTAAGTGCGGTGCTCTGATGGGTGATGTGGGTACCACTCTAATGAATTCGAATTTCTCATGAGGTAATGTACGAAAATGGTATCTTATGTTTCTAGATTATAAATGAATTTAAAACACGTTCTTCGATAATATATTTTTTGTGGTTTCTGTTTGGTCTAGCGTCGTACCTTATTAGATTATAATGGAACCTGTGCCTTCCAGAATAATATAGATTGTATAGAATATGAACAAATACTATTTATTATGTGTATTAAAAGTATATAAGCCTACATGTCTTTCCAAATATCGACTTTCTCTTTCGTGAAAGGGTCAAATCTATATTAATTAGGTGTGGTTCCTACAGGCAATGCTGCACATAAGTAATGGTTTTTGAGGTAATTGGAACACCATCTTCGAACATATTTATGAACGTAATAAAGAAGCCACATTAGATGTATTTAGATATTAATTCAGTGTAATTTATGAAAATATAAGAAAGAATAAATTTAAAAACCATTGATGCATCTATAATTATATTATAAAATATTATATTTATTGTATGTAATTTATAATTTTTTTTGTAGTTATATCTTTAAAAAATGGTTCTCATTCATAAGAAAATAAAAAGAGAGTTTATTGCATTAGGTGTAAATAAATTAAATTTTCTAAAAATAAGGATCTAACGATTCGAGCAAAGAACATGCTTATAAGCAGTAAGAAATATATTTAGGTTCCGATAATGTATTTGCATAGAATTAAATAAACAACTATAGATGTTGAACAAATTTGTTAAATAAAAATTATAAAAATGTATAAACATATTATACGAATACTTTTTGTAGTATAAAACTTACCTTTAGATATACGCCTTTTGTATAAATTACAGTTTTAATATTTTTACATGCAAAAACTTGTCTCTATATTTTCGGTATAGTTTCATGTTATGCTGTATAAAAAGATTTATATTTGTGCAAAAAAGTGAAAAAAACGGTTTTTGTAGGAAAAAATTAACATCTGTGATTCTTAATTAAAATGTTTAAACAATATAAAAGAAAGAAAAATGGGTGATGATTTATTGCATCTTGCGCATATTACAACTAATTTTATATAAAAAACGTTTCTATGTATATCTAAAGCCAAAAGACTGTTTTAATAGGAAATATAGGTCTTTATAACTAATAAATGTATATAACATTTTTTAGAAAATCATTACTTTTAAAATATGTTGGGCGGCCTATAAAAAAGTTTCATCGACTAATAACATATTAATAATCATTTTATTATCTAAATTAAAACAAATAAAAATTGATCAAGGTATAGATATTATAAATTCTGTGTTTATTTGTATAAATTTTATGATCTAGTTGATATTTAATGTTAACTTATTACGGTATCGAGTACTTCGTAGAATTTTAATTGAAATAAAAATGCATACTATGCCAATAATGGCCTGGATTAGTTGACCTTAAATTGTATAATCGAATAAGGTTTTTTCAAAGCTGCTTTGTTACTGGATTTAAAAATCCGAGTGGTTTATATCCCTCGGGTTGTTATAAGAAGGTTATCTATATTGCTTTGACTCAGGCGGCAAGAATTATACAAATTAGTGATATAGTTATATACCTTGCGTGAATCTATATAAATCTTTAATTTATAATTACAGATTCTTTTGTGACAATATTTACACTTCATATCCATCGCCCCACTATTTTTTATTTTTTCATATATTTATAAGACAACAAGGGATTACCGCGTATAAATAATTTTCAAAAAAAATAATAAATTTGCAAATTCTACTGTGTTCATACATTTATAATATGGATGCGGCTTCAATAAAGTCATGAAACGGGGAGTTTTTATCTGTAAAAATAATAAATTATTTATACAGTAACTATATAGCCCTAATATTTTGAGTATATAGATCGTGATTATAAAACTAATATTATCACTGATAAGTGGTCATTATAATATTGAAGATTTAAATAACAATCGTGATTAACTGCTTAGTGGATCAATGAAGTACTAAAATATGTTTTTAAAAATTAGATACAACAAACATTAATGCTAGAATTGCTTTATTATTATTTATATGTAATTTATAGTTGATATATTTGGCTGAATTTTATTTTTATCAATTTTATCTATTTATGAACTGGTCAGCATATTGGGAATATTTCACAACTCCAATATGCATCTTTTGCACCTTTCCCTTGTTTAAAATTAAAAACAAATATTATCATATAAACAAAAATGGTATGGTTGAGAGGTTTACAGGTCGAAACCCAGTGAGGAGTCGCGGGTTCCACTTCCACCCACCCTACTAATTTTCAAATGAATTAATCTTAAATAAAATACTCAAGGAGGCAGCCAGTGATGAACAAAACATAAAGCGTTGACAAGCCATGAGAAACAGGTAGTTGCTGTGTAAGATGTTGAACTGTGCCTCAAGCATCGAAAAAGATCCCACACCATTCAGCAAAGATATAGGTGAGTGTACGGTGTGGTTGTAGCTCATATACCCTAGCAATGAATAGAAGATAGAATAGAACACATTCCCTCCACAAAAGGCCTGCCGCCTATGAGAAAGGGATTAATGCAAGGTGAATACGGGTGACAAGAAATGCTGGGGGAATCACACTGAGAGACACAGAAGTTAAGCAATGGTTCGGTTCCTATTAATATAAAGCAAACTTCTAGCAGTAATAGAAGTAAAACATAAATAAATAAAGTAAATTCAATTGAAATTTTATATAAATCACAAACTTTAAATAATATGCTTATTGGAAAATTCATTGAAACGCTTTAAATAAAAATTATGATGTGTTGACACTATAAATTAATTTTTTGCTTAAATACAGATTCGGGCGTAATCCAGATTAGGATTATAAAACGATAGACATAGAAACAAAATATTTTTTATTTAAGGAAAGAATTATAATTGAAATTTATGTTTTTGTTTTTGTTTTCGAGCACCACTTGTTTGATTCTCCGCATGCACAGTTTATTATAATTTCGGTTATTTTTCCTCTTTAAGTCTTCTTCAATACCACTGAAATAGAAACATTTAACTATTAAAAAATATTCTCTGATGATAACAAACAATTACCCTTTTCTCTGATAAATTTAAATATGTGGTTACGCATAAAAAATAAAATTTGAAGTTTTATTCATGTAATATCGTATATTACAAACTGTAATGATTGCAATCTGCAATGAAAAATAGAGAGAATTTGAATTACAGAAACATAGGATATCATAAAAATCTAAGCAATATAAGAAATTATTAAGCAATATAACAAGATTTAAAGCGCACTTAACGCTAAAAATACAGATTTGATATTTATTTATGCGTCAAAGCTTTAAACAACGACAAAAAAAGTAAACGGAGTGTAATGATGAAAATATTATAATAATATTGTAATAAGAATGTATCGAGAAGCACTCAGAAGTGCCTAACAGAAGTTTAAAATATGTTTTTACGCACTTAAATACTAAAAGCACTAATATTGATTTATATGAGAGTATTTTTATACCATAGATTTTTATTATTAAGAAAAACAGACTATTACGATGGCATTTATACATAGTTAAATTAGATTATGTGTGTATGAAATGGTCAGTTTTTCACCTTTAAAGCCAACTGGTATAACTTACTAGGTTTTTAATATATTTTTACACGATTTAAAGTTATTTTACAATAACAAACCCCAAATTTTTTGTGTTGTTAAAAAAATACGAGGTAAGAAAACAATGGGCGTACCAAAAAATTTCAGATACATAAAAAATATTATTGTGCCTAATTTTTGCTAGAATCTAAGTTTGAGTAATACATTTTTACATATTTAATTTTAAAAAAATGATATTTTTTCGTTAAATATACATTTCATGGCCTTGATATGAAGGAATTTATATAGATGTTTGTATAAATTATATTCGAAATTATAAACACAAAAAAAATGCATAAAATAATTATATTGAGATTTCTAATATTAATGCTTTTTCGAGAGTTAAAACTCAAGTCTATATTGAAAAGAGCATTCCAATTATACATCCGGATTTATACTTTATCAAAATATGCGCAACAAGAATTTATTTTTTATTCTTGTTGAACTATTTAAAAACCTTTGTTTTTTACTATTAACTAGTAATTTTCATAGTGTAAAATAAGAGCTAATTTTAGCTTGCATCTGGGGTACATCATCCATTAATATCAAAGTATAAATAAATATTTCATTTATTCTACATCTAGTGAAACGAATAAAATTTTATATAATTTACGTATAATATATATAATGTTTTAATTAATTCATTTAAAATAGCGCTAGGTTTTATAAAAAATAACATAAATAGCATAAAAAGTTTAAACATTATTAATCATTTTATTTTTTTAAATTTCGAAAACTGATGTATAACTATTTGACTATCATAAAAGAAAAAATCTAAGGTGAAAACCACATTATTTTTAACTATTTTTGCTACGTTGATGATTGTTGAAATATTTTTTTCCAAGATGCTCAAACACAACAGTTCTCATGTAACGTAAGTACAAAATAATAGGACTAAATAAGAAAACCGGTGAGCTTTGATTCTAAAAAATACCGTTTACCATTTTTAATGGAATATTTTTGCTTACATTGAAGAATATGTTTATTTTTTTATATAATACGATGAAATTAAATCTTTGCAACCCCATTCTTTTGTGGTCTATTTATATTATTCGACTTATGTGCAATAAACAAAATTAAAAATACTGGATTTGATTATTGAAAAAGAATGCTCGAAAATCTAACATCCCTTTATAAAAATTATGAATTAACTTAAATTAGGTTATGGTACTACATTTACTTGAATCTTGGAATATTATATATATGCAAAAATTTTCAATAAATACTGTGATTGTGATGATAATAAAGTGATAATAACAAATAAGAATCCATATTTCTTTGATTTTTTTAGGATAGTGTTTATGTATTCTGATCATTTAAGAAAATGAAATAATATGAAAAACATAATGTAAAGGTATTTAGATATTGATTGTATATTTTATCTCTTTACTGGCCTGTTTACTATCATATTCTTAGATGTACCTTTTAAGGTGGATTTAAACTAAACCCAAAACCAACAACTGCACTATTATAACAATTTTTGCTGTATTTTTCTATTTTATCAACGCTAAAATAAAGCATTACACGCTATAAGCAAATTATAATGTAAATAATTTTTGTTATGAATTATCTAAAGCATCTATTTATTGATTTTAAATAAATTTTAATCTATAATCAATTTTGAATGTGTTATCAAAACTAATGCATAAATTGGATGTTCTTTATCAAAAATAAAGCATATTATAATATTTTAACACAATTTGAATCATAGAAAAACTATAATATTCTTTTAAATTGTTTTTAAAAAAAAATACATATATAAAATAAATAGCGTATCATTTATGAAAGCATATTGCCAACTATACAACTAAAACATGGATTTTGGATCGATTTGTTTTTTATAAACGCCTAAAAAAACCATAAAAGAAAAAAAAAGATATTTTTAAGACCAGAAAAAAACGAAAATATAACACATAAATACATTTTTCAAATATTAATATGATATGTGCTAATCTATAGCACAATATGATTACATGTATATGATAACTGTATTTAAAAGAATAAAAATCGTAAGCTTGATCGATAGATTATTAAAATATACCTTTTTTTTACAATAAGAATCTTTATGATTTTTTATCTTTCACCAATGAAACTTCTACGATAAATTTTTTAATTCTATATTTAATTCTATTTATTAGAATATCAATAAAAGAGTGGTAATAATTGTTATAATTCAAGTCAAAAATATTTCTTTCTTTATTATTTGGATATCAATGGTGCAATTGGCTGTTGTTTTAGAAATTTAGCGGAAATTGGCTTGTTTTTTTAACGGCAACGCACTCCAATTTCGAGTTCTGCACGCAAATATTAGATACTCACATAAGGGTGGTCTGCCTAAACCCGAAAGTGAAACGATAAAAAGCTTTAAAAGCCACAAATAAATTAGGAGTTTGCTGTTTGTGACTCGACAAAAGGACCCGAATATTGAATTAAGCCTGATCCCACTAGCAAGGATATGTGTGAGAGCAGAGTTGGTTGCCATAATTGATCAGCGACGGAAAATAGATTTAATCACAACCATCTTCCTTGTCGACTACCGCCTAATAAAACAAGTCTAATCAATAGAGATTAACTGGTCACAGACAATGGGAAGGATCACACGCGGGGTTACATCGGATAAATGATAGATAAAATAATAAAAAAGCGAATGACTTTAATTAGAATTACGTACATGCATAAATAAAAAATAAATAAATTTATCTTTAATTAATTTAGCATTAACATAAATGTAATATACAAGATGCCTATTATTATTCCTTAAGTGATTTTAGTTATTCGATAAATTACGGAATAATCAAATATATCTAAAATTCTAGGATTTATATTTTTTTTCATTTTTGCTTTCTACACAGACTACAATTATGGTTTAAATCTTTAATCACGAATAAGAATTAAAAATTTTCATGATTTTTAGAATGTGGAGTCTGTCGTCTTACTTCTTATATGATTCAAAAATAGACCAAATAATATATTTCTGCTTTAATTGATATATTTATCACATTTTAAATTAGAGATTCTTAGGATTTTATATATTTTGGCATAACAGAAATTGGATTTTGACAATCTAATCATTAAGTCACAACATATTATATAATTAAACTGCAATAAAGTAAATAAATATAATAATCCCCATGTTTATTTAAATAAATTAAATACAAATCACACTTGGTTCGGTTCAATTTTTACGCTATGTTTTCCTATCCATTATAATATATTACTAAAGTTAATCATGCTGTAAAAAAAAGTTTTTGTAATTTGTATTCGATTATAGCATTATATTCTATAATTTTATTAAAAAAAAAACGAAATTTACTTTATGCACTTTTGAATATCAGTGACAGAACCATAAGCCAGATATAAATCATTTTAATGTTTATTTGCATAATATATCCAGCTTCAATAATTACCCATAAAACTCAGCCAACTATACTTTTGTTCCTTCAGTAGAATTTCAATTCTTAATTAATTATTTTAATAATGCTACAAAAAAACGTACCTGCCTTGTATTTTGACAATAACAAGAAATTGAATGTAAAATGAATTTAAATATGCAAAAGTATATATATGAACAATATTATAAAATATTAGAACCATAGTTGAAGGTTTTTTTTTATCATTTCTGATTCATGCTCTCATAATATGTAAAATATCGAAAAAAATATTATGACACAACGTTCTATTAATATGTTTTGAAGTCTTTCTGGTATAATTTCTTCATTTTTTACTGTTTATCAGTTAAAATTAAAAAAATATGATTCATTTTGCAGTGTAGTTATTTTTCAACCTATATCAATATGTAGATTTGTGATTACTATTGAAGACTGACATCTATAGATTATTTGGAACAAAAATTTTAAATAAACAGTTGATGATTAAAGCTCATAATCGGCAGAATTTTTTTCATTCAAGGGCAATTATTATTTTATTTTATAATACATATTATCTTAGCCCTTTGAAATAGTAGAATTCAAACGAATGCATTCATTTTAGTAATCGGTTTCATTTTCATACACGATAATAAAAATCTGATTACACCCTTCAAAACTAGCATTGGAATATCAGCAATTGAAAACATATGAAACGAAGAGAACTAAAAACAATGATTTACTATGAATGAAAAATCGTCAATTTAAAGATATTATATAAGAAAATTCCCTATTACTATAAAGAATTTATTCTGAATACTGTAAACAACGTGTAATATATAGAAAGTTATAAATTTAGACATTTGCGCCTCTAAATCCAGGAAACTAAGAGTTCAAAAAGTTATTTTAGCCGTAATTTTTTTTTAATTTAAGTAGGAAGGTTATGAAACTTATTGAATGAAAAAGATTTCAAAATAACATAATCTAGAAATTAATCTAAATTTTACTGATTTGCAATATAAAAATATTTAGAATAAAATATATGCATAAATAATTTGAAGCAAAAGTTAACTCTATTTTATTTATTTATATATGATAGTTGAACGCAACAGTGAATATTATTAATCGCAAAAAATAGGCGAAAGTTTATATATTGATCATAAGTTGATTCGGAAAGAGTGTTTGTATGATCGAGTGAACGAAGAAAATAATGTTTATAGTTTGATAAAATAATAATTTACTCTTTTTAAAATTAAAGATCATTTATAATGAGATATAAATATAAATTATTTTGCTAAATATTAGAATATCAGATACATATACTCTTTCTATGATTGAAGATATTCATATTGCCATTTTTGGTTATAGACTAATTTACACTGATCAACTATAAAAACCCACTAAATTTGAAATATTTGATTTAGTGTAAATTATATAAATAGAATTCATGAAATGTAAGAAAGCATTGGATTATATAAAGCATAAATGATATAATTTAATTTGGAGATTATAAAACATTAAAAACATCATTTATATTTTATAAATATAAAACAACACACAAAGTTTTATTTATGTATCAGCTATTGTTTGGATTATAAACGATTGGAAATTTTATGGTATATATCAGCGAGTAAGAAACTGATATTATATGAAAATTTTACTACTCAGCTAAATGAATTTCATATTCGTGCCCTTTAACTTTTCGATGTGAATCAATTGTTAAATATGGCATGTATTTAAATGTAACGCAATAAATATAGAATTCTAAAAACCATGAGGAGATGTTAACAGGTATACATTTAATACTATTAAACAACCGAATTTTTTTACCTGATTTTATACATCATTATATGCGATCAAGTTGCCAAAAATATCTTTCTATTTTTCATCAGTAAGTATTTTAAGTAGTAATGTTTGATGATATCTTTAAAAAGAATTGCTATATTGAAAATTACAATGGTTCAATATATTGTATCTTGTTTTTTATGTGTTTATTCGGGTATGATAAATTTTGATTTTTTCTTCGAGCAAAATCTTATTATTTTACCGATAACACATGATATCCATATTCTTAGAAATATTCCAATCTCTTAAACCTTCTTGAAGCCACTTCTCAAGACCCATTAGTTAATACTTATAAAAAAATACAAAAGGAAGTCGTGAAATGATCATATGTTGAGATCCAATATACGCGTTAATATATATAAAGCACAAAAATACAAAATATATTTTACATTTTTTTAGATCTAAAAAAACAAAATATTTATTATACGAAATCATTTTTGCTAATAACGCAAAAATTTGTCATAACCAGAATTTATGAAATAAATTTGGCTACTGAATAAAAAAAAAATTTCTGAAGTTGCTTTCATTTTAAAAATTAAATAATGCTAAAAGAAATTTACATTTTTTGAAGTTAAAAGAAAATTTAGGCAAAAAATTTATTTACCAGGACTATCCTATTTCAACCCGGACTAATTTTTAGACTCATAGTATTATATAAATGGACTTTATTTCATTTTATAATTTATAAATAATAAAATAAATTCATATATTGATTAATTCAGACTGAGATTTAGGTTAAAATTAAATTTTCACCTTTCTTTTGCAAATAATGTACCAATTAGCTACAATAAACCTATAAACAATTTTTATGTTCCTATTTTATTTTTATTGTAGCTCTTGATCTAAAATAACCACGATAAAATTCTTTAATTAAGTTTTTTTTTATTCTTTTACCGTATCTAAATCTTTTAATCACTGGTTATATTTTTTTAAAAATTATTAGATACGTTTATTTTTTTTGCCAGGACCCCGAAGTATATTATATAAGAGTACATTTGATTGATCCTTATTTTTGTTATAAAAATGCCAAAAATATATTATATAATAAAATCTAATTTATACCTTTGCTTTATATAAAGTTTGCATAAATAAGGTAATAAATATTTTTATTAATCATTTTTAAAAATTAATTGTAATAGAATCTATTAGTTTAAATACGAAATAGTGAATACGTAAAAAAAATTAAGATTTCACTCAAATCACCAGCCGATTTATTTATATTTAAATTTAAATTTAAAGATAATTTACAAATATCACCAGTTCAAAAGACAATAAACAAAATTATCATAGAAATACAATGGATATAAATTTATAGAATGTTTATATATAAATAAATCGAAATAACAAATTTCAAATTTTCAATTATTTATGGTAGAAAGCTTAAAATTTAAATACATATAAAGTTTTCGAAAATGAACTTTTAAAATAAATGTGATATATAAATTTATAGTAAAATACATTCCATCTATTTCTGACATATTAATTATGTTGATGTGAAAGCGTAATATTTTCACCTTTTAATTTTTCTTGCCCTTTACAGTCTGTTTAAGAACAAAATGGTTTTTTTCAATCTTTCTGATAATTTCCAAACCTGTCTTTTTAAATTTTTAGTTAAAATATTCATTAAGCACTAAAAACTATTTAGAAAATATTTTGAAGACTGGGATTTATTAAGATTAAATAATGTGTTTTGAATTTGTAAGATCAAGAATATTTCAAATAACATGATTTAATAGGTGAATATAATATGACTAAGAAATTCTTTTACAATTAGTACATATTTAAATAACAGTATTTATCCCAAAATACGCGTAATTTAATATCTAGATAAAGAATTTCTCATAATAATTATAAATGTAAACATCTATCATCTATATTTTCAGTTTTTTAGAGATCTTTCTATCTAATTAAATATAATAATTCTTTCTACTACAAACTATATTATATATCAAAAGAATTTAGTGATATGAATAAATATATATTCACCCATATTAATATGCTGTA
Organism: Rhyacophila brunnea; assembly: GCF_057557595.1. Lineage (NCBI taxonomy): Eukaryota > Metazoa > Arthropoda > Insecta > Trichoptera > Rhyacophilidae > Rhyacophila > Rhyacophila brunnea. Next base: position 285,265 of record NW_028232778.1, read on the forward strand.
AAATAACAAGTTATTATTTTTTAAAATATATAAAAAAGTATGTATATAATATTCATTTGATATTTCCAATAAATATCAATGCCTGAATATTTATAAATATTTTTCTTGCAATCATCTTTAATATACAAACGATAAAAACCACTACAAAATGTCACAGCTGTTCATATTTCTTAAATAAATTACAAGCAAGAAATTTTTAAATTTAATGGATATAAAAATTTTTATTAGCCGACTGCTACGTTCATTTTTCGATATATTGATTACCAAGTCCAACATGAGCCTACTAAACGACCCAATTTTAAAATAAACAAGAATTATACACAAATTGAACTATATCAACATAATACTTATTTTTTTAATAATAGTTAAAGTCTTTGTTGTTGATATTTATTTGCTATACTTTTAATTAATTTACTGCTCGTATTGTGCTGCATAATTTGGCAAGTCAAATAGAAAAAAATTAATATCAGGGTTAAATCGACCTACTTCGTATTTGTGCATCTAAATTACACTATTGGTTTTTGTCATGAGAAACGTTTTTCTCTATCATATGGAAATTTAATATTCTATAATGACATCCTGGAATTTTTTTTCTGCATAATGTGTTGCTTGTAAGTAAATCAAGCATTTGAAACATCTTCCTGTAAATTCCAGGCAAATTTTTAAAGTATTAAAATGAAAAGCACATTTTTTGCCCTTTATATATTTATAAATTCCTTTATTAGAATATTGCATCATAATATTTTCTATATTTGATATTCTATTTATATTTTGTGTTCATATACAATCACTTTAAACATGAATTTCTAGTATGAGAACATAAAATGTTTTTTTTATTGGATCTATTCACAATCGATTTCTTAAAAATTTTCTAAAATATCTTCTCTTGCGATTTTATGCCGCGGACGTAATTGGCCGCATACTTTTGAACTAGATCGATCTAAAAAAAATTATGAAACACAAATTCAGCTATTTTTAATTAATTTAGTGGGCTTGTGGCAACATAATATAATATTTTTTTTGAACTTCTTTTCAATCAAAAATACATATTTTTCTTAAATGACTGTTTAAAAATGCTTTCTATGCAAATCATAGGATTGAGAAAGATTCTTGACTGATAAGCCTTGAGAGAAAGGGGTATCGATGAGTATATAGCAGAGAAAGAGATAGTAAAATGTATTTATGAAGTTTGCTCCAATGATTATATCACATAATCTGTTTGAGAAAATATAAAAGTCGAATCAAAAATTAACCCATAAATCAAATAATCAATAAAATGCTTTTCTATATCCTAAGAGCAAAAAAATAAAATGTATTTATATTTTTAGTTCAATTCTAAAAGATCACATATTTTGTTATGTGAAATTTTGAAAATTTAATTTGCATTAATAAAGTAATCTTGCTACAATTACGAAAGATGGTCTAAATTTAACAAACATTGCAGCAATTTGGTGGAAAAGACAGAATCTTAGGTTTCTAGCTTATTAAATTGATTAAAATTTCCATTTATAAAACATATAAATTCACGCAAAAAATATCGACAAACTATCTTGAGCATAAGCTTTTGGGTTTATTCGAACTAGTTCTATTAATTATTATGCGTATATTTTTGAAATAATACTAATACGAGAAAAAATATTACTTGAAAAAGTAAATTTACAATTACATATTTTTATACAGTCAAAGATTTCTATTTCCAATTAAATTTCGTGTAAATATAAATGAACCTGGTGTGAAAATTTTGCTTTTTATGCCTGTAGCTTGATAAAATATACACTTATTTGCATATTCTACACACCTGAAAGATGATTGACCTCTAAAAAAAGAAAATTCAATATGGTTTATTAAAAAAAAACATTTATTCTGGATATTTAAAAAAACATTATTTCTTCATATTTATTATTACTTAAAAAAAATGTGAATGACCACGTGGTAAAGATTATAATCATACAATTTTTCATATTGTTTTTTAATTGCTAAAATATTTTAAAATTTAATAAAACATGAATATTATATATTTTATATTTATCTATTAAAATTACATATATTCTATATACAAATAACCAGGGTTTAGCATATTTTTTTAAATCTAACTCATGATAAGATTTTCATATCATATAAATACCGCAATTTTTATTTTTTTTCCCTGTTATATATTCAAAATACACCACAAAGTTTTAGAGATTTTCTGACAATTTCTGCATTACTCATTTAAGGAAAATTAAATGACCTAATGTTGGATAATAAAACGCAAAATTGATTTCTGCTTAAAAAAAATTATGTATTTTTACAATTTAAACAAATTTAAATAGATATTCTACTATTTTTTTAATTATAGGTCCCCACCTAGGCTACATATGAAAATAAAATTATGAATAAGGATAAGCTACAGCAAATTAATTGATATCACCTTAAAATGTAATAATATTTCTTTTACTGAAAATTGTTAGTTATGATTAATAACATATGCAGAAAATCCTTTTATCTACGGAAAAAAATATTACAACCGTCTGGAATTGTGTTTTATGTCTAAAATGCAAGTTGTGAATTTAAATCAATTGATAAAATGGATATTTGTATTTTGTTATAAACATTAGTTCTTAGCCTTTAAATCTATAAACAATGAATTGGAGTTTTTAGTGGCAGCTAGCGCAAATAAATATTCTTTTCAATTATTTAAAAAAGCAAAGCGCATTGCTGTAAATTGCTTGATCTAAAAATATATATTTACGGAAAATATTTAGGAAATAATCTAAGTAGAAAATTCCATAAAAAAAAAGAAACTAGCCACAGTAGAATTTTATTTTACGATATATCTATAATCATGTTTTAAAAATTAAGGTAAATTCTATATATCAAGAATTTTTATAAATGTAATTATTAATCTGTATGATTTTTAAACATATATGAATTTTACAGACACAACAAATTCAATGTATCTATAAAAGAGTAGAGACAAAAAATATGAATTTTTTTGTCTTTTAGACTGATAAATATATTGTATCGAGTAGAGGAAATCCACCAGTAGTTAAAAATAGCATGAAAAGGGGTACTACACACAAAAAATTTGCTGATGAAGTCTATTTTATAAATAATTTAGCCTAAATACTGTGATGAAAGATTGATTCCTTCAATATGTAATGACTAGGAAAATCCTGCTTTAGCTTCAATGACTTTTTACTGCATAGATATTTATAGAAAAATGTTTATTAGGTTATTAAAAATTTAAGATTCGCTTAATCTATATGTAGAAATTGTTTTTCATATTTATTCATGATAATACCAACCGTTGCAATATTATGTAACAATTGAGTTACTTAGATATTTATAATTGATATATGCATACATGGGCAGCTTTGCTCAAAAAACTATAAAAGCATAGTTTTGGTTTGAATAAATTCTAATTAACATTGTTGCGATAAAAAAAAAAGTTTTTTTATATGTTGAAATGTCAACAAAAAATACAAAAGCGTTCGGCTTTTTATTGGAATTCCCATGAATGAAGAAATATTGCATTTTTGTATAATCATAAACTATTACAAAAAAACGATAAAACTTTACTTGACTGAAATATTTGTAGTTTATAAAACACTAATTTTTGATGCAAATATGTTGTTTTTCTTTGTAATACAGAGTTTTAAATCCCTTTTTTTCAGCCAGTAAATTATATGATATGAGAGGTTACACTTAAAAAATGTCTTTAAAGTGCTGAGCAAGTCGTTTGCCGAATTTTTTAGCATATATATTTATTGATTTCTATGTATCGTGCAATAATATATAATATTTTAAATCCGAAAATATACGTTTTTAAAATTATAATCCATTCTTAATAGATACAATCAATATTAGAATGACTCAAGACTGTGTAAATATGAACATAAAAGATAATTTCGTGCTGGTTAACTTTATTTTCTTTAATTTACTAAGCTTATGCATAATCAAAGCTTACAGATTGCTAAATTCTAATAATGTACATAATTTACATTTTTTTACAAATTATCAAAGTAAAATAATCTATTTTATTATGAATTACATATTTAAATTGTTAAAATATTATATTTAAGCTCATTAAGGATAGAAATAATATGATCATGGATTTATTATAATGATTTTTATCTTGATTTAAAATACTAAATTGTATAGCAAAAAATATATATCTGATTCGATATTACAAAAAAAACATTTTTAATTAAGAAAAAATATGAAATTTATGTCGCAAGAAACATATATGCTGGAATCATCAACTTAAAAAATTTTTAAATTATATAAGTTCTATAAATTAATAATATTAGACAATTCTAAACATTGATGATAGCTTTTATTCAAATGAAGCACTTTCTATTTGTAAACTGAAAATTATGAGAAGTGCCAAATATAACTTTAAACTTTTATAATCTAAAAAAGACTAGGTTGGGAAATTTATGTACTAATCAAAGATTATTCTTTTTGGAGGCTACTACACACATAAAATAATTCATTTTCTTTTTATATGAAAACTAGTGTGCTTTACTATATTCTGTAATATATTTTATAAGAATATATGATCATTGTGGTTTTTTTTGTTTGAAAATTGAAAAAAATCGACATATATAATGATAAGGCAATTTTTTTCTATAGATTTACAACTAAGAAAGGCAAAATATAAACGATAAGAGTACATTTGCACATGCAATAGTTTGAATCTAGGTAATTCATATGCTTTGTATTACGAAAATAAAGCTATTCTGATAAATTATTATATAGTTTATATGATTCTTTGGTCGAATCTTAATTCTTGTGAGAATTTTATATTTTATAATAGCATACTATAGTTATCTAGCAATGATGTTAAGGGCGTAAAATTTCAGAGCTTTTTATTTTATTTTGTTCGTTTTATATTAAAAAAATTTTGGGCATGAATAAGTTTGAACCTAAAGATGTTGTTTTCATGCTAATATATTGATTAAATTTATTTTTTGGAAATTAGGCACAATTGGCTGGCTAACTAACTTTGTCAACGGCAACAAAATATATTTTTTTAATAATTTGTCCAAAAATTGCCAGATTAAAGAAAGCTGTGGTGGTGTGAACTAGTATTTATAATAAAAGCAAATCATGTAAAATTAAATGTTTCGAAAACTAACTTATAAATCATAATCGCAACATTTGAATAAAAATTAGTTTTTTAAAATGAAAAATTTATTATATCTAATTTATTCCTGAAAGATTTTTTACTTTAATAAGCAGCAGAAACCAAAAAATTTAGATTGTTGTCCATGAAACTTTTTTTTGAGGAAATATAATTATGCAAAAATACCATATACGAATAATGATGCCTTTATATTTATTTTACCCATTATTTATAAATTTTCTTAATAGCATTTTTATGTAGAGGTAAATTTTTATTATATAATGTTTAAATATAAAAAAATAAAGGAAATTTCTGATTAAATATACTACGTAATGTTTAATTTCTTTCGACATTGTATATCGTTCTTTGAATTTAAATTTTCTGTTTTTGTCAAAATAATCGATGATTTTGTGATTTAAACATTTATTTTGTTTTTTAATTTAAAATCATACGAAATAAGTATTATTTATTATTATTTGCTTATAAGTTTGTATACTGACAGATTATGTTTTTTAGTCTAATATATTAATTATTTTCGTGATGAATGTAAATTGTTTTCACATAAAAATTTAAATCAAATAGCAAATTATATTATCATGAATCAATGAAATTTGTAGCTATGAAATAATATATTTTGTGTGTTATACAATTTTCTGCAATAAAACCTAACTTTCATTATTTAAAAATATTTTCGATTTCATTTATATTTTTAAAGCTTGTAGTACCAAAAATAATATTTCAATCGTTCCGAGTCATCTTCTGAAACTTATATAATTTTTCATCATAAGAAAGTTATTTATTTATATTACTGGCTATTTTTCTATTTTATAGCCTTTTTCAATTCTTTAACTTGTTTCTTATACACGAGGTATACAAATATTTTTATAAATTTTGATAAAATCTTACATACAATTTTAAAACGTTTATATTCCTTATAAATTTTTTCATGGAGTTTAGGGTGTATCTATTCAATAAAATATATATTTCCTCGAATTTCTCAGTATGTGATAAAATTTAATTCATCCCAAATTTCAGATATTAAAACTATCGCATATTATTGCTTTTTTTTACTGTTAGATATTAAATATAAATTAGACAATATATCTAAATGATTGCGCCACTATAAAACTCTTTTTCACATTTTACACATTTTTAAAGTTGATCCTTTCTGCACAAAGACTATATCATAAACAAACATGTATTAATGCATACTAGATGCAAGAGATATCGAAACACACATTGGTAGAACCATGTTAAAAACAATTTATAAAATCTCAAAATATAATTATTGTGACGCGAAACAACTTTACTCCTTTTCAAATCTCTGCGCATCTATTTATAGCAAGAATGATATCACGAGCGATGTCTTAAACAAAACTACGATCAAAATAGGAAAATATATAATCTAAAAAATTGCAGAACAAATAAGTTTTTTTTATGTTGAGTAACTATAATAATATAATATAAGATAAGACGAGAGCGATAAATGCTGCATGATTAATCTAATTATATTAGAAATGTAAAAGTTGCCGTGCAAATAAAAAAAAGTGGGATTTAAAAGCAAAAAATATATTAAATGTGTGCATTGAGCTACATCTATCAAAAGATCAATATTTATCAAGCCACGGATTATATCATACTGAAATTCAAAATGAAGCGATGAAACAGCAGCTTTAAATACTATAAACCGCATATTTTTTGGTGTATTTATAATATCTAAAAAATATATTAGGCAAAATCTAATAAACTTAATCTTTTTAAAAAAATTTTAGCTTTTTTTCTTTCCAATGTAACTTTAGAGATACATGGTAATATTTGAGAAATGCAATCGAGGTGTAATCCATAATTTGTCTTATACTGCAGATTCGAATTTTTTTCGTAATTTAAACTGCCAGTGAATCTAAATCTTTACCACTAATTTTAAAATCACAACGTATATGATTTTTTATCTATGCTATTTATAAATATTACATTCCAACATTTTATGTCTTGTGTATCCGATATAAAAACAATATAAATGGATCTGTTAATTTATTTTTGTATCATTCAATTGAATTTTAGAAAATAAAATTTGGTTTTTTAACGTGGTTAAGTGTCTTTTGTTTTTCTTAAAGTGAATTTATTTATATATTATTAATTCACAGGTTTATGTATCAGTAAACTATCAAAGCCGCGAAAATTTTGTTTAGTGTAAATAAAATTTTTATAATTTAGGCAATATGTCTTTTGTCTTTCTCTCATGAAAGCTAAATTTATATTAAAAAAAGAGCTTGAATTTTCTTTAAATTGTAATTATCGTTTGTGTTTTCACAAATTCGATAATGAGATTAATGGTTCTAATCTGACCAAGTCAATATAATATTTCCAGTAGAAACATCTATATCATACAAGAAATGTTTTTGATCACTTGATCTTGAGCTTGCATAACGTGAAGGTTTTTATAGCCCAATATTTTCAGTATTTTTAAATCCAAAATAATTTTACATTATGCATATACCAATATTGTTTTATGTATTGCTTGCATCTTAGCGGCAATAATGATTGTTTGATAGTTTATCAATGACCCATGAATAAATAGTATTCAAAAATACAATCGTTTATTAACGAATCAAAGTCAAATAATGCAAATATAACCATCACCACGCTTATTTTTTTATGTTTGGAAATTGGTATAGGTACCAAGTGATAAATGTATAGAAATATCCTTGTCAAAAGTTAAAAAGGGAATGCTCTAATTAATGCACGTTAAACTCAAAGTTGGCAAATTGGTGCAAAATAGAGTGAAGTTTGATACATTTTTCGATGATAAATGCTTTATCAGTAGAAATAAAAAATATTATATTCATTAGTTATTTAGGCACATGCTTTCAAATATTAGACAGATAATATTTTTAAACAAATTATGCCAATCAAAAGTTTGAGATTAGAATACGATTAAAAATTCAAAGAATAATCATGATTATATATTTTGTGGACCAAAGAAGTTATTTCATTTAGAATATATAAATTGATTTAGCAAAAAGTTATGTGTTTCATTAATTTATATTACTTACTTTGCATTTAATGGTTAATTTTTTGTTATGTAAATATTACAAACGAAATAGAAATGTTCACTCGAAAATCAAATTGTTGTTATTGAATTGTGAAATTAATTTTTATGCGTCTAAGTCGAATTCGGGACAAATTACACACAATGATCATAAAAATATATACCATGAAGCATATTTCCATTGGTAAAACATGACTGAGCAAACGCCATTTGTCATATTTTCAGCGCACTTTCACTTTATTTAAGATGGCTGCACATTACGCATAATAAATAAAAAATTTATATTTTATTTATATAATGTAATTCTGTAATTTACACTGTAATAGTTGCAACTTATTAGGAATGAAGTGTAAATTACTATTGCAGAAACTTAGGCAAACATGAAATTTTCATGATATAAATATTGTAAAATGATCTGATGACTATCGAAGTATACACATGATATCAAAAGGATGCAAATTAATATTTTATTTTGCGAAACAGTTTTAAAGAACAAACAAAAGAAGGAAACTGGATATATTAAAAAAAACATGCAGATAAATATATTAATATAATAAAAATGACATAAAGATAAATAAATTAATATAATAAAAAAACATACAGATAAATATATAAATATAATTGCTGCACAAAAAGTTAATACCTACTCAGTAGTCAAACTTCAGTAAATTACAGAATATAAAACACCTAGAAACTAGTATACTGTTCAATTCATAGAGAAATAATAATTTACATGTAATCATTTTATAAGCTTAATATATTTTATTTTTAAAAAATTATATAGCATGATGCTATTTTGATGTAATTCAATGTATTTTGTAAATGAAAAAAGACAGTTTTCATTTTTAAATCTAAATTTATACTTTATATCGTTGGTAATTTTCTGGTCCGTTCTTTTTATTATATTTTTTAAGTTTTAGAAATAAACAGTGAATATATTGATTTCAATTAAAAAAATAAATATATCGGAATAAAATAAGCCGTAAGAAAACATAGGTGGTTTTAAAGATTTTAAAAAAATAAAAAACGATATAAAACTTAATTTATTCAACATATTAGAATCGAATCTATATTTTTTTTTGAATACAATCGATTTAAACGGTATATTTGGATAATAATTATAGATGTTATTTAATGAAAATATTTAAGAAATTTATTTAAAATATTAAATTGAAAAACAACACGAAATAGATTACACGGGGAGATCCGGATATAAAGATTTCTGACTAGGTAATTTTAACATGATTGAAAACTACTATTTATAAATGTTATGATTCAGATTTTATATCCTATATTCATTCTTAATAAAAGATGCGCAATTTACATAATTTTATACTTTTATAAAAATACAGATTTAGACTTTTACCTCAAGATTTTTTTATTGTAAAATCGATGAATAATTTTTACTTACGCCATGATTGAATCTTTCTCATATAAAAAGAATCATTTATAAATCAAATGTTTTGGTTATCTTGGGATCTAAAATTACTCTCAAATTCTAGTACATATTACTTTTTTATATTTAACACTGATAAACTTAGTTAAGTCTTATAAAAAATAATTTAAAACTAAAACATCAAATGTAAAAGATTTCCATTTTTTTAATGTCAGTTTAACTCATATCGATAAATATATATATAACTATCATAAAAATTAAAGTAACCATGAAAACCAAAAAATCTAATTGAATGTATGTTGATATACCAATATTTTATAATATATATGTTTTAAGGGCGAAAAAACACCATTTCATTTAACTTTTTAGCTAAACCATTTGAAATATAGGTAAATAATACAAATGCTAAATTTAAAAAATATAATTATCGAGGTAATGAATATTTTTTTGCTTTGTTATCTACTATTTTACTTTTTTTCTTAAAAAATCAAAGAAAAGCTTTGCAATTTTATCTTTATATAATCTTAGATATTTTTTGATATTGTTGTGATAGCCAAATTTAAACTATTCAGTTTGGGTTTTTATCGATGACAGTTCACTGTATTTTTATTAATATTTAAAAGTAACGTTTCGAAAATTTTAATAAAGTGGGAAATAAAATCTTACAGCTATTTTTAGGACACATAAATACAACCAAAATCATGATTTTTTTTTGATTGCATGAATCTTATAATTTAGTGTTGGTATTAGAATTTTTACTAAAATACAGCGATTTATGTATAAATATAATAAAAGAACACATAAGAAATGTAAGTTTTGAAAAGTTTTATATTGAAGAATAAAAAAATAAATAATATACAACAAAATAAAGTTTATAGATATGATTTTAGGGGTGTTCGAATATAGTTTACAACTTTTATCTTCATACTGACTAATTGGTTATCATTTGTTCTTATCAGCCTTGAATTATAATTAAAACTAACCCGAATATTACATATGCATAATTATGTCGTTTTATTGCTAAGAATTTATTTTGCCTCTTTTTTATTGCATATTTTTACAAAATTTAAAATAAAATATATGGATAAAAATTTTTCTTGCTATTTTTTAAAGTAAAGCATCACTAATCAAATGATTAGTAAATTTTAACCTAGTATCAAAGGATAGTGTATAATTATGTTCGTAAATTCAAACAAACTTTGATTGATTCACATATAAACCGTAATATTGCTTTTGAACTAACAAGAGTATTCTAGCACAATTTAGTCATTTTTTAGATTATTTTTGTGTAAATACAGATAAAAAAGCCATAAAATAGAAGCTAGTGATCTTAACCGTTCTTTTATAAATACATTTAAAATTTTAGATCGAACAAAAATTTTCTAACGCCTTGAAAAAGCAAAGATACCAAATATTAATGCCACAAGAGCCACACAAATTCAATTCTTCATATATTTGTGCATAAAAAATAATGTTACTTTGATAGAAACATCTGCACATTATAAAGAACGCCTAAATTTATGTGGCTTATCATGATTTTTAAATTCAAAAGAGAATAAACATATGCTTATTACATGAACTTTAGCTAATTCTCTTTCTTTTTTGACTAGAAAATCTTATCAGGTTTTTAATTTAGCCCATTATGCATTTTCAGGGTGTAAGTTATGGTAAAAGCGTTGATCTTGATTATAAATCTGTTGGTAATAATTTATCATAATTATAAAAATTAAAGCTTGTATAAGATGTTTCTTGATCTTAGATACAAAATTTTAAATATAAAATGGCTTTGGTATAAATTATGTGATGTATATGCAGTTGTTCTTTTCTAAAAAATACTTTGATATTATCAAAGGTTTTATTGTCTTTAAATATGAGAATAAAGCCAAAAATCAAATTATAACATAGCTAAATACAATTTGAATACAAGATATATGATAAAAAACTTCAATGTATCAGACATTCTATATTTGTGTGTGAAAAAATAACAGTATAATAGGCTTACTTACAATTCACTATACCTGATTGTAATGATATTATTAGATAAACACATTATTTATATAAAAAGATAGTAGATGCAGCAAAAAAAAATTTTAATTGTATCTATATTGTCTCTTAGGGCAACGAAGGGGCGTGTATACACCCAGACACGACAATTTTACATATTAATATATAATATAGGCTTTTAAAGAAGAGTGAAAAAATGAATTTGTTAATTTATTTGGATTACCTAAGCAGAATTTATCTTCTAATTGATTTAAAAGCATCTTAATTTCATTGTTGTAAAGTAGCGTAGATACATAAATTAATCAAACCCTAACTTTATAATATATATAACACGCCGGATTTATATTTCAATGTTTACATAAATATTTTTAGTTGATTTTGCAAATATGTAAAATTGATAATAACATGATTTTAACAAAGATGTATGACGTAGTAGAAATTTGGAAACATGAGAGTATTTTTTAAACACGATTATATTGAAAATGATACATAAAAAGACACCTCATTGCATTTTATACCGTAAATATTACTTTAGGTTTTTAGAAATAAATATAGTCTATATTTAAATTTGTAAACTTCACTCATATATCAATGTGTACATTAGTAGCTAAAACTGCTCTATTTTCCATTACATAGGCTCACAGATAAAAAAACATTTATTAAATTTTTTATACTACAAAATATAGAATTAGATATTGAAAATATGAAGATAAAATAGAAAAAACGCCATATAGTTCTCTAGTTCAAATATTTACTATCGAATCAGCCATTAAAATTAAAATAAATAATATAACTGGACGTTCCATAAACACAAGTTATCAAACATTCTTTTTATGACGTTGAGGTATAGTTTCTTTGTTTTATATACTTAAATAATATTGATTCACGGGATTTTATATCTCAAGCATAAATAAAGGGCATACTAAAAGGGTTTTAGATACTATAAGCAAGAAGCACACTATATTTTTCATGCAAAAAATTGCGTAAGCGCAATAGAAGAAATTCAAAAAATGCTTAAAAGATATTAAAATAAAAAGGATGGTACGCTAGTTTATGGAAATGAAAAATTGATAGAAAAAAATACAAAGAATTTATTGCCAAAAAGATGGTGATTATTTTCCCATGAATAATAAAATAAAATAAATGGGAAAAATATAGACCTAATAAAATAGTTAGCCTATCTTAAGAATTTACAAATTCTTTAAATAAAGGTAGAGAGGGTGATTATATTTTGAATAGGTAAATCTGCATTTATTATATATTTAAGACGATAAAATCTTGCATAGAATTTGAATGTATACTACAACCAACTTGATATCTGGAAATATAGCTACTATAGAATATTAACATAAAATATTTTATGGGTAGAGATGCTAGTGAGAAGTAAAAAATTAAGGCAATGGATTCTTTACTAAAAAGTAAAAATGCTCGATTAATGCTTGCCTGAATTAAATATCGATATAAATCCACCTTAAGACATGTATTTTATGTTTCTATTGTATTTAAAGCATGACTATTTTCTAAAAAAAAGCACATATAATGTTAAAGCCTATATTTTTTTTTCTTATTAAAAGAATATACTCGCGTATTTGTCTAGTTTAAGGAACAAAAAGAGGCAAAAACCGATGTATAATTTATTAAACGCAACATTGATATAAAACATGCGGGAATTTGATGACAATCTTTGATAAAATTCTGCTGAAATACTTCAACAAAATGCACATTATATTAATTGTATATATAGAACAATAATATAACCTTACAGAAAATTTTAAATCTAGAAACTTAAAAAATTCGATATGATATATTTTCAATTATTTGGAAATCTATAGAAATCAGACATATCTAAATACAGCTAAAAACGAGCATATTGTATATTTTAACCATTAAAATTTTCTATGGGAATATGAATAAATCAGATAAACAGGTTTTTAGGAAATTATACCATAAAAAGTAGTTAAAAATGCCGAAGTCGTAAATGAAAAATTATTGTCAACATTTCACAAAAGCCATAATAATAGAAATATAAAAAAGAGAAATAGTGTTTTTAATATTTATGCATCAAGAAACGTAATTTGACATAAAAAGTAAACAGCTATAAATGAACCAGGGCTAATAAACAGCCCACGATTTAATCATAGAAAACAAAAGATGGAAGAATTAATGATACAGACAAAATTTATTGTTTTTAAATTAAGATAGTATACGAAAATGTACTATATATGACCTAGAAAATCTATTGTGGCAGCACAGGCGATATACATGGTATAAAAAAGCAAAAAAATCTAAATTTTATGGAATAAAATTATTAAGCTAACTTAAATATATTCAATGGTCAAGTATTTCAGCTAAGAGAGACTTTATTGAAATTTTCATTTTTGTAATAGACGAATCTACAGGAAAACAAAATTGTAAATTAATAAGTGGTAATTATTTAGAACTGCGTAGATTATGCATTTTAGTTTTATTCTAAAGACATATGTATCAAAACAAAGTTGGATAATAATAATTTTAGTTCCAATTTCACCTTCAAGTTCTTTAAAAGCAAAGAAAAGTGAAGACATTGTATAAATTTGCACTTATGAGCAATAACTGTATTCAAAGGCTATGTTTGTAGAGATACGGGATATCATACATATTTTGATTATTTTTAAATATTCATCAATGTGAATAAAGAAAACCCATCACAAAATATATAATTCATGAAAAAAGGCAGCAGGCACTGCGTATGAAAGCCAAATTATTAGATTAAACAAAAATATCTGACTATATTTTTCCTAAATTTTCTCAATACACTTTTCTATAGAAAAGAAATTGTAAAATGACTTTTATAACAGAATTATGGATTATTCAAAAATAATTTAGATATAATAACCCCGCGACGAGTTAAAGATAAAATTTTGATGCATATTTAAATTAAAACTTTGTTATAAAATATTAAAATTCTTAATGATTACAAATCACTGAATTTATAGATCATGCATTTACATTGGTTAGCATAAATATAGTCTTTATAATAAGTTATTCTATAAAAAGACCAAAGCTAAACTCACTATAAAAACATATATAAAAATGTATAAACATATGAATACCAATATTTATACAAAGAGTAATACGTTTTACTAAGTATTTTATACAATAATATATTCAAAACTCTTAAATTCTATTATAATTAAACCAATTAAAAGACAATATCACACAAAATATCTACTTTATGAACAAAAAAACTACAAAAGCCGGCTAGATTTTTGTGTTTCTATATCATATTTTTTTCTTGTTCGATTATAAGAAATATAAATATTATGAACCTTTTAGAGAAGTAGATAATATGGTGAGCAAATGTAACAACAAACACGATTAACGATCATACAAGAAAACCGAAAAAATAGTTTTATGGATATATTATAGGTTAGTTTCTTCATAGTTTTCGTAAAAATAAAGATTTTAGAATCTTATTGAGAAAAAAATCAACCAACTTATTTTGATTTCAAAGTGTTAACAAGAACAAAGAAAGTCGTAAAAAAATATCAAGAAATTTACCTAAATTTATAATTTTAAAAAAATAGCAAAAATATTTATCAAAACAATTACAAAATAGGCTATAAAATTGAAGATTAGGAAGATGAAATGAACAAAAAATGTGCTACTAGCGTAAAATTTCTTTAAAGCACTAATTTTGACAAAACTGTTACTTTTATCGCTTTTAAAAATGGCATTATGTCATTATTCATATAAAATTCCGAATGACTCGAAGCAGCAATTTATTTGATGCAAAAAATTAAAAAAACTTCCGGATATATGTATCCAAGAAGATAAATCATGATGAGAGATTTCATAAACGAAAAGGTAAAGTATACAAGAACATCACAATAAAAATAAAAAATTGGGCTTTAATTAAGAATACCTTTTGTTTAAAAAAATTTCACTAATATAAATATCATTAAAAGCTGTAATTTCAATCGAATCTGAATTTATTGAATGCGAAACTGTGTCAAAATAAAGTTTAAATAGAATCGTATAACTATAAACGCGTAAATCTAAAATATTCAAAAAAAAATTCCTTTTTTTTTGCATCAAAGAATGTTCATATACTTTATGATTCGGTGTGGCCTGGAATACCTTTTCAATATCTTTAATTCAAGAGAAGGATTGCTTCCAATATATTATATTATTGCTTTTGAATTTATAATAAGGAAAATTTACACACAGTTATTGAATTTCTACATAGGTTCTAGAAAATATTGTGTTAGAAATTATTTTGTATGAAATAAAAAATATATGGAAAACAATAATCTTTCTATTCGTTAGTCTATAGATACATCATAATATTTTTTCATAGTATTTTTTTCTTAAAGAAACTCTCACACATATTTTAATGTATTTGTTAAATAAAAATATACGCATTTTCATCAGATATTGATAAAACCCTGTAAACTATATAAAAGCAAACAAATGTAATATTTTTAGTTTCAAAACTACATTATAAGGGCTCTTTTATAGTATGTATACTTGAAATAACGTCTTGGATTGTATGGTATAATATATGTTAACAAAAAATTATTCAAAAATATAGCCTAAAGTTTATATAATATATAACAATAAAAATCAAATCAATTTAAGTTTTGCCCATAAAGTTTACAATCAAAATCACAGGGTATAAATTCTATTGATAATTTGCATAAAATCTTACATCTTTAAAACAAAAAACATAAATACTGTTTTTGAACATAATATACCGATGATTATATACGTAATATTCTTTGCTGTGTATTTTTTATTTTTTTATTTTTTTTTGTCAAGGTTAGCGTTAATTTTCGCTCTTATAACCATTTTATTGGTTACAGTATATCACTATTTCATTTGAACCATCCGATAATAAATGCATGTATTCATGTTTTTTTATATTTTTATTTAGCATTTTGCTGTATACAAAAATTTATTTTCGTTTTAAATCTAGCAAATTACAATTTACACGGTTTTTTTATATATACTGCATCAAATAATTTTGGGAATCAAATTTTGATATATTTTCCTTCACTATAGCTTAATATCTGTGCTACTGATATAATTTTAAATTTTTTATATATTTTATTTTTGACAAATTTCATAAAAAAATTAAAGGTAAAATTATCACAAAATACACATGGACTCGATTTTATTATTTCAAAGAAAGTATTTGTGCCAATATTCTCTAATATGCAATGTAATTTAGGCGATAGGATCTAAATTGGTTTATTTTTTCAATGTTACTAATGTAATATAAGATAAAAGTAAAACCTATTTAAAAATTGTTTATGTGAATTATAAATACGAAAATTTATTTGATTTGTCTTTAAGTATTTTTTTTCTTATATTTTGCATCTGTGTAAAATTTTTTAAATCGGAAAAGATACAATTACCACGCATATAGTAAGAATACAATCACAAGGTTTTTGCGTATTTATTATAATTTTTTACGTTTATATAGCAAATAACTTATATTTACACCTTTAAGAGTATATTTGATTACCTTTGAGTCACTTATAAGGGTCATTTAAGGATTTAAAATATTAACGTATTGGTTATGCTAATTTTCTGCTACCATTTACAGTAACTTTATGAATTTGAAGCATAAAATTTTGTTTTATGCATTTTATAAGAATTTCATAAAATCATAATATATTTGTAAAAATATAAACAAATTGTATAATTTAATTGTTGCTTTTATGAAAATGTGTATGAATATTTTGTATATAGTTAGATTTACTAAATAAATCTAACGATGTATTATTCGAAAAATTCAAAATCTTGTTTACTGGTATAATGAATGCACATAAGAAACATATATATATGTTCTATTTTTTTCTTATTTTATAATACTTATTGTAAAATTAAACTATAGAATGCATTATTTCTAAAGAAAATTCTTTTTCCTCGTATACTTTTGCAATATAAATTGCTTAATATTACTAAATTTATTTTTATTTATTTGGAATAACAAAGACCGCAAGAATTATAGTATAACATAGATATAGAAAAATATTTATCACCAAGATAAAAGTTTCCGTTACTTTTTTGAACCGATCAAAAAAATTTTATAACAGCAGGAATACAGATATATAAAACTGTAGTTGTAAAATTGAACATAAAACCGCTCTTTATGATAAGAATAAATAACATGCATACAAGTAACAAAATTTTGAGTTTGTAATGCAATTTTGCAGGTCTATTCTATTTTTTACATACTAAAAACACAATTTTTTTTTAAAATTAAAGGTCTTTATCTTATTCTAGGCATGATACATATTTAAAAATATCCAACCCAATATTAATGTATTATATAGCAGGCGTTAAAAAATAGTTTCCGGGTTTATGCCAATCATCTGTATATATAGCTTTATCATCATAATAATCATTTACTATGTGCAGTTTTATATAAAAGATAAACATAGCCAGCCAAAATTTTAATTACCACATATCAATAGTCTTTATAAGTGAATTAATTAATATCTTGGATCTCTTAACAAATTTCGAATTATTTTTATGCTATTTACGCTATATTTAAAAAATTTCTTATCAACAAATAGATTAACATGATGCAGTATGTTCATTATGGGTTTGTTTTCGCTAATATATATTTTTACGCTGAAGCATAAAATACATGGTTAGATTTAGTTAGAAAATTTTTAATTGTCTCAATTACACCATGAGTGTATTTTCATTCATAAATTACACATATATATGCTTTTCTGATTTCTTAGTACCAAAAAAAGCGTTATTTACGCTAGGCAAATCATTATATTATTTAAACTATATACTTTTAAGGAAATATTTTGCATACTTCAAAGCATGTGTATATAAATAGACCTGCATTCTAGTGTAATATTAGTTTTTTAAATATAATTTTGTTTTTTATAGGCGTTAAATTATTTATCAGTTATGAAAATAAATACATGCCAGGTTTATTTTTACGTCAAAATAAAATTTATAAAATTATGGCGATCATATTGTGTATAAAAAAAACAAACAGTTGGAATCATTTTTATGCATAATATAAAATGTTTTCCTTTCTTAAAGTCAATAAAAAAAATTTTAACGCAAATATTGCATTATATTTCGTGTAATTTTATATTTGTCTATTTTCGCAGATAATAATTTTGTATAAATTACTGTGTGTTGTTTTATTATTTTCGCAGTAAATTTACGTAAAATATTTTTTGCTATTTTTTTTTATTTTATAATGTGCATATCTTCAAGGAATAAGAAAAAACTATTTTTTTTTTAAAGAAAGCTTATAAATAAAAATACTAAAAACAACTTAATATCTTCTATTCACTTTTTATATAAATCTATTTTCTTTTGTATTTTATTTTGTTTAGAAAACAATTTTTAAACGAAAACCAATGATCTAAAACTTACGATCAATACATCAAAACATTTTTTAAATATCGTATTAAGTGTGAATTTTTATTAATATCGATTAGATAATGTAATACTAAAATATTTAGTTTAGTAGCCAATTTAAACTATAAATATTTAGCTGGTAAAAAACATTTGCAGGATAAACATATATTCATTTTTTTAATTAATAAATTTCATAAATAGCAAAAAAAACTCAAATCAATTACCTTTCAGAAATACTGAGAAATAAAAATTGTAAGATTTTATTCCTGTATATGCGTTTTTATTTCATATTGGGTTAGTTTTGTGCTAAGGTAATATTATCTTTTATTGTGTTTGCAGAATGTAACATAAGCATCAAAACTTCTTAATAGTGTGTAAAGGCGTTTGAATTGATTTTTTTCTTATTTTAGTAGGTATACTTACGTTTTTAAAAAAAATCTTGCTGCTATATTCCTGACTAAAAACACTATTAAAATCCAGTAAATTATAAACAAAAGATATAATCTAGATACAGTACTATTTAGATGTGATAATCCGATCAATACACAAAATGCTAGTTACAAAGTATAAAAGTTAAATTTTTTCGCTATCTAAAAAATATATCTAATATATAAAATATTATAGACCTAACTGGGTAGATTGATAAAAATTACGTAAATATGGTAATATTTATCGATGTTCAAATATACTAATTTTATATTCATATTTATCTTTTCTGGCTCAGTTTTTTGTTAAAAATCTTAAAGCTTAAGACAGGTTTTTAATTTTATAAATAATATAATATTTGAATTCGACAATACATATAAGTAATTACTATTTTATATAAAGTTACATATTTTTATGCCCCTATTTGTTTTCTATAAATCGCTTTAATAGATTTTTTTATTTATATCGCAGGCGAATGATTATTAATGGATGAAAAGAAGATTTACGATATTTCATTAAGGTATTTAATTATAGTTTAACATAATTTTTTAAGTTAAAATATTATGATATATATTCTTATGCATTTCAACTTAAAAATGATATGAATTTTATCAGCAATGTAATATTCTCGGTTATATAAGATTTGAATACAGAAATCATATTATACTAGTTACTATTGATGTAAAAGAGTCCCTAAAGTGCAAAATTTGAATTCAAAGAAATATATGTGTATCTTAATCTATTCTATATGTTTTAGATATTTAGTTATTTAAATCACGCTACATTCACCAATCTATGAGATCATTGTCAATTTTTTTCTTTTATATCTAGATAATCTCAGATAGGTAAAAATGCAAAATTAAAGATTCATATTATATATCTCATCTTATCTCAAACTAAAATTTTCACCAAACTCATATTTACATGGATAATACAATGATTAAACGTTTTTTTCTCCAATGAATTTGAAGCATATTTATCATATTTCTTTAGGAAATCAACTATGTTTTTGTTTTTTCACATATAGACGCCAATATGTATATAAAATTATGGTAACTGAATATATTAAATATTTATTTTTTATGCTTACTTACGTATTACAAAGCATTTAAGTATGTATATTATTTGTAATGTTCATTGATCAAATAAAAAATTTTAATAAATAAGGGTTTATATAGCTTGAAATAGCAATAAAATATCTTTTTGCTATAAACTTGTAACAATAATTTTTTTTTGGACAGTTGTATTCGAATTCTGGAAAAAATACAGACATATATAATTCATATTAAGGATTAGCCATCAAAATAAGTGATGGCAGATGATTTATATATTTTCGTATAAAAAATACTATTTGTCTACTTTAAAGATAATTCTACATGAATCTTATGACTTTTTATCATAATCTATCATTTATCTTGACTTTCTTTTAAGCGTATAACATTTATTTTACTTTAAAAACAATTTGTGTTGTTTAAGCGGTCTTTATATTATTATGTTTTTGTGAAATCAAAAAATACATTGTTTTGGTATGTTTTAAGAATGGCAATGTTTTTAAATGATTCAATTTAAAACTAGGGCTAAAAAATTGATTCTAAACAATATCTAAATGAAATATTGTATTACTCTGCGCTAAAATTATAAAAAATTTCGTAAGCTTCATCTTTAATGTTTAATTTCTAATATAAGAAAATATTTTCATAAAGTTGTATTTTTTACTACCCTTAAAATTTTTAACAACTAATGTTTGTTATATTTTGAATTTTTCAAATCTTTTATATATACAAAAAGATCTAAATTTTCAAGTTCTTTACAAATATATTTTTATAAAGCAAAAGCTTATATTTATTTTTGGTTTCAAAATTACGCATAAAAAAATTGGAAAATACATTTATCTGTATCATCTTATTGACCAAAAACCCATATTCTTATCGATTGGATAAGTCTAATTACAAAAATTTTAAATATTCTCGCAAAAATCAAAAAAAAATTATTTTATTGTGTTTCCATTATTTCTTTTATTGGCTTTTTTTCTAAATTTGAACATACAAATT
Source organism: Rhyacophila brunnea (assembly GCF_057557595.1). Taxonomy (NCBI): domain Eukaryota; kingdom Metazoa; phylum Arthropoda; class Insecta; order Trichoptera; family Rhyacophilidae; genus Rhyacophila; species Rhyacophila brunnea. The sequence goes on from NW_028232778.1 coordinate 306,684, forward strand.
TGAAAAGAGCTAAAGTTTTAATATTTAATGTGAAGTTCGATTTTAATTTATAGAAAAAAAGAGAATTAATTTAAATATAATAAACAAGTACTATCAAACGCTATTTTATTGCTTGGTTTACTATTTTATTTTCTGCGCCGTTATCTCATAGGTAATTCTGAGTCTGGATATAAATATATTGTTACTTCTTCAAAAGACCATAATAAAAATTTTATAATAGAAAAAAAAATATTGAGAACTTTGTGCCTTATCTGTATAATGTATATAATGCATTATGCTTTTTTTTATGATTTTGAAACTAACAACGCGCAAAAAAAAAGATACAAGACCAGCATAATATTTTAAAGAATTGGTTTATCACACTAACGAAACATTACTAAAAATTTATAAATAATTATAATACATTAGATTTTTTTAAAATAAAATAAAAAAATCCCTAATAACATATAAAAAAAATAGGAATACGTTTTATTAAAGTATATCAAATCTACTCACTTGATTTTAAAAGATCAAATCTCGTAACTTGCTGTAAAATACACATATAAATGGCTTTTTTTGTTATTTAACTGTATCAATTTATGGTCATTCTAAAGCCCGTGATTATTCTTAAGCCTTAAATGATATATTGAATCTAAAACTGTTAATCTATGATAAGAAAATTTTGAACACTGCAGTGTTTCCATATACGTCAAGATGTAAATCGAAAAGTGAATGTAAAAATATAAATTCAATGTTTGTAAAAAATGCATTTGTGCTACATTTATTATAATAACAGTTAAAATTATCTACATACTCAAAAAAATTTTAAGAACTTATTAAAAACTAGCGCGGGATGATATCTTTTATGTGTATAGAAGTTTTCTATAGAAAATATATTAAATTTTAACTTTCATAAGTATGCAAATTGTGATATTAGTTATTTTATTATTTTTTTATGGTGTTTACAATTCCGAATAGATAAAACATATTAGAACCCAGTATTCTTCAGTAGTTCGGTTAAATGATTTTACCATCTGTAAATTATATAGGTCTTTCAATGCTCTTATACAGAATCTGCATGATTTTATAATTTTTACACTAAGTTTTCTTACACCATTACTTAATTTTCATCTAGTGCAAGGTTTGTTTTATATTATAATAAGTTTAAGGTTTTGTTTGTTAAATATTTTCGTTTTAACTACAATTCAAGGAATATAAGGGTGCAATTTTCTTTTTATAGCACCATATAACTTAATAAACATCTTAAATTTTATATGCAAATATTAAACATCAAATACATCATGTAATATAGTTATGATGGCATTCGTATGTATTATATATTTTGGAAAGCTTTTGCAGCCAAAATACCGAAAAACGGCATACTTTTTTTGCTATAATGTATATAAACATGATCTATTTTCTTAGTCCATTAAAAAATAAAAAAAAATCTTTGCATGCAAGATTCATAAATATTTGAGCACGAAAATGCTGAACAGTGCGAATAAAAAGTTAATGTTTAATTTCATCAATGCAGATATATAATCTTTAATAATTGATTTAATTTTTTATTTATGGGTTTATTCTCTTTCATTGATTCCATCCATTGAGAACATTGCGCAACTTTTTGATGCATCTTTTGTCACATTGCCTAGATCTACCTAATTCATATTCTCTTCTTCTCTGAAATGAGATAGATTTAAGTGTCTTGTAGAGTGTGAGAGCTTGCATGCATACTTCTACTTTGTCCGAGATTTTAAACCCATTACATTCTTTATACGGAATTTTGTAACCACAAGTTCCCCAGTTATTACATAAGATATCTATATATAAATACAAATTTGCATTATGATCAGCAATTCAAATTAATTTTATTTATCAGAAGCTTATTTGTTAAATAATTCACGCTTGGTTATGAATAAATAAAATATCAAAATGAGTTGATTTAAAAAAATATTGTTTATGGTTTGTAAACAATAATAAGAGAACAGCCAAATTTTTCATGGGTACTAGTGCGCATAATAAATAAAATATTTAGGTTTTATATTTAAAATACAATTTTTATGTTTAGAAGTGTATTAACGTGTGATTTTAGTATGTATTAATAGGATAACAATAAGTGAGGGGTTTTAGGCAATAAAGAAGATTTGATGGTGATATTTTAAATAATTTAAAACATAATCAATATAAATTTCAAGCATCAAAGTAAAAAATATGCTGACTAAGCTCAAGCCGACGTACAAACAATAGGAACCAAATAAAATTAAGTTTATCTATCTTGAAAGAACATATAGGTTGAAAAAGAATAAAAAATGATTATTTTTGCCCCTTTAATATTAACATCTATTAAAAAGCAATATAAGGATTTCATTAGACGTTTTTGTATAATTTCGAGATCAAATATAGCAATAAATATAATCCATCTTATGGATAAAATTTTTAAAATAAATTGTAACATTTTGGCCAATAGAACATTATATTTGCTTGTACATGAAACTCAGAAAATTATAACATTTTTTTTTATGAATTTAAATTCATAACTAAATTCAATAAATTTTAGTTTACGTTTTGCAGAGCGCAAAAGAGATGGAATATCGGGTTAGTTTAGTGCGTCTTTTCATTTGCCTCTAATAATAAGAAAAATTAAATGATATTGTAAGGGAACTTAAGAAAAAATATTATGCATTTATTATTAAATAAAGTATAAGATTGTTTTTTTTCGAAATTATATGATCAAGGATTTTATATAGTTATTATATTACACATAAATTAAAACAGATCTCCAGTGAATTTTTAACAGAGACTAGTCTAAGATGCATTGTGAATATTTAATCTGTTTATGTTTACTATTAAATTTTTGGGATTATAATTTATGTATCTAATGTTTTTTATATAGTAATTTATCTATACTTATAAGGTGTCAATCAAACAATCAAAATATAAATACCCTATCGTAAGTACCGAGTTGTTATAGGCTCTGTTTAAGCTTGATCAATATTCTTAAATAAAAAAAACATATTTTATAATTTTTCGCAGGTTTTATAACATTTGATGATAAAGTTGCAATTCAAACATTCATGTGCAAAATATTATGAATAGATTAGAACAGTTGATGAGAAATTATATATTTCATGATTATAAACAACATTAGTGTTATAGATCAATTATAATTTTGTTTTATTTTACTATCTGGATATATATGGCAAAAAAATTTAAAATAATAAAATAAATATTCTCAATAAATTAACATATTTAAGATTTCGAAGATTTTCATAAAACTTGAATGCAATTTGGCACATTTTTTTCAGAAACTTTATTTTTCATGCTATGCGTTTCTATGGCTTTATTTAATAAGAATAATAATGTTTAGAAATAAATATTGATATTATTTTAAAAGTTTTTCTTTTATTTTAGTTTGATTTTATTTTTTTATATACATATGTAAAATAATGTTTTGTCGCGCTGCGAAAAAAAACAACGAAAGATTTTATATTTATAAATTATAATCTATTGTCTATGAAAACATCGAGAAAAATTTTATAGTTATAAACGAAAATTTTATGCTTATCATATGCAAGACCAGCGTAAAATCTGTTTTATTATATTTTCGAATGAATTCTTTTCCATAGCTAAATTTTAATAAAGCTAAGAAAATTTGAATACATTTTTATATTCATCATTGTTTTTTTTTGTAGATTCTTAATGTGTATATATAAAAAATATTATAACAATCAGTTGAAGAATAGGAATTTTGTAGGTATATAACAATAAGAACTTCTTTTGCATATTTCATTCATAAGTGAAATTATATCACATATTTATACCGTCTGGATAGGATTTTATTGGTTTTAATTATATAAAAACCATTAGAAATTTTTGAACATATTCTCAGTATACAGTTTCACAACATATTTATTTTTGTTGGAAAAATAAGCACCGTGAATTTTTTTTACAATTTTTCTAAAAAAACAAAGTGCCTTAAAATCGGTCAAATATATAAGCTATTTCACGCTCATAAAAGCTCATATAAAAAATTAAAGAATTTTTTTTTTAAATGCTCTTAGAAAAATACACCCAACACTATTATGAATCTAGAGTGTCTATGAAAGATATAATGCGAAAAGAGTTTAACTTTATTTTTTTCTTCGTACGATAGATAATAAAATCACCACAAACTCTTTTCTTACATCGCATACTTGTGTTTTCTTAGCAAAATATATAAACGAAAACATGCTAGACTGACTTGACTAGTATATTTTAACAGCTAAAGTTACAAGATTTTATATTTTTTATAGTTTTTTAATTTATAAATATTTATAATCCCTTTATCTGCAACTCTATACAGATTTTAAAAAAAAGGTTCATGTTTTACAATTCGACTAATTCCATTCTATCAGTATATAGGAAAGCTGCGCATTAAGAGGTATTTTTACTGTTTTTCCATGATTTTTTCTGTGTCAATATTTATTGTTTATTGTTATATTTAGAACAGAAATATTTTAACTGCAATGTAGACCTAAAAAACCGCCTTGTGTAGAAATGATTTTCTGTGAATATTATCGTGATAAATCTCTTAAAAACATATATGGATATAAGTATTATGATTTGCCTATATGCCCAGTAAATTTGCTGAATTCATATATATATTCATGTTTTAATATTTAAACATTAATATATCAGTGTTTTTCATAACTTTTACTTTTTTTTTGACGTAAGTATGCTTTAAATTGAAACTTATTATCTGTATTTTATTCATATTTTCATTAATATTTTATCATGTACAAGACTACAATACATAAATGTTTCTTATCATTATATAAAAATAAAATAATATAAATGTCCCACTTCACCGAAAATAATTCAAATTATTTTGATTTGTGCATGAAAAAAAAATCTGGTTTAAACTTATATGGTAAAAGTACGATATAAAATTATATCTAAGCTGCAAATAAAAAATTAATACTAGATGTAAGAGTTGCTGTACATATTTTTTTTTTATATAAAAACAAAAAAAAATATTATTTATAGATTCTCATTACCTTTCCACTCTATGGAAATTCTGATCGGAATGGTTATTTTTAAACATCTGTATATTTTTCTATTTAGCTCTATCATGATTTCAACATAAAAATAAAAAATTTTACTTTTGCTCCAAATAAATATACAAAAATTCAAAATGCTTTATTTGCAAAAATACTGGTTTTTTTATTGTATTCTTTGCACCTTAGAAATTACAAATATTTTAATATCATATCTAAACCATTCTTTATGTGAAATCTTTATCTTTCATATTACGTAATTATCTTAATTGTGCCGATTAATATTTGATTTTTTTTTAAAACTATTTTGAAGATAATGGAATAATGCAATCATTTTCATAAAGTTCGATTCCGACTATGATCATAAATCAGTTATATTTATTCTAAGGCTATATACAATCTAGAAGACAGTAGTATTTTCGAAACAAAAAAGCTTACTTTATTCTCATGAATAAATTTTATCGTTAAAAAAAATTTCGAGCCATAAATTGATAGAAGAAAGATCAATTTTTTGTTTAAGTTTGATGTTTAGACTACATATGTATTATAATATTGTCTCTATAGAGGTACAAAATACAAAATATATAACAGTATAAGTTAACGGTTTTTGATATTTTTTATAGCTTCAATAAAAAATATGTAATCCCTAAAAATATAAAAAAGCATGAAAACTATTTTATAAGATATTAAAATAAAATTTTGCAATATATATCCAGAGTTTTTATTTAATAAAGGTATAAAAGGTAATCGATTTATAAAATCTGGCATTGAAAATTATAATAAATAAGAATACATTTAGACATTTATTTAACAGACATCTAGGTATTTAAACTGCTTAATACAGTATAAAAATTGAATTTTATACTATAAAAAATCAACTCAATTAAAAACAAAGCATTTTTTATACTTATAAATAAAAGGTTTTATGTGTGAACTGGTTACCTTAGATTCATATAAAAATATATGTGCAAAATTTAATGTGATAATTTAACATCTTTGAAAAATTGAATGCTTTTACGCAATTCTATTCATAAAACGATGTTGTATAAACGTAAGCAAATGCAGAGTTTTTGCATTTTTCGATTATAAAAAATAGAACCTTTGACGAACAAGATTAGCAAGGATAAAAATGACATGCTTCAAATGAAAATATACTGGTTTTTTGAACTTTATTTGCAAAAAATTCATCTCCTGAAAATAAAATGAAACATAATTTTATGTTTATTATACAGCTAAAATGCAATTAAAGTATTATAAACTATAGCACGGTGGAAACTTATGAAAGAAAAAGAAATTAAAGGGTAAAAAAAAGAAAATATGTAATAATTGTTTACATAATTTATCAAAGCATTCTCTTTAAATGCTACTTATTTTACTTTTTAGTAGTTATAATACTATAATATATCAATTTATGTATTAAAAAATACAAAAACGCATTTGAAATTAAAGTATTATAAAAATCAAATATTTTTAGTGAGGGATATATGTTATTACATATAACAAGAACTAGCATTCAAAAAAAATTAATATTTTTATGTAATCAATACAAGCTTATATGTATTTATCATATAAATTGTTATTGTAATTCAATTATATCATAAAATTTTTGATATTTCATCACACTATTTGTAGATTTACATATAAAAATAACTACTTTATTTTTGTTTTTACAACAAAAAGGTATTTCAAGACAAATGCAAACTTTTTATATAAATAAAATATTATAAACTCTGCTTATGGAATTATTTTTTCTGGATTGAATGAGCTTGGTTTTTACCTTTTTTCTCAAATATTTGTAAAATAAAAAAATAAAAAATTTGTATTGATAATAAATTTAAATCATTCTTCTATGTTTATTATGATTTTTTATAATTTCTTTTATCCACCAAAATATTATTTCTTAAAAGACAGAACCATCATATGAAAAAAAGTATTTCAAGATGCATCGAAATATGAAAATTTAACAAAAAAATTAAAAAGATACTCATCATTAGAACTTTTTTTTTGAATGTAAGGTAACTTTCTATACTTTGAGCAGTAAAATTCCTATAATCTGCATTTGTGCGATAATAGTAATATAAAACTGAAATAAAGGTAATACTTCTTTTCATTATGGCATAGAAATACAATTAATATTATACATTCTCATTCTTTTTTCTTGCACAGATTACTACGCTACCATGCAGGAACACATGGATTTAAATTATAGACGCTGTTATATACACTTATAATCTCATTAGAAATTCTCTCTTGATAAAAAAGCCAAAATTTTAGCAGAATTAAATTTATGCAATGCGCAAGATAAAATCAAGGATGTATTATATTGCAATGGTAAGATCAACTTGCAAAAAAAAATTAAAAATATTTTTTTAAGTAAAGTAAGGTTTCATAAAATCAGAAAAATAATTTAGTTATAAATTTCTATATAAAGACCTATTGTGTCCGTTATTTAGTTCGTATAAAATTTTGTTTAAATTCAAATTTATGTGCATAAATATAATAAAGGTGACTTTTTATCTATTAATTACGTTAATAATACGGAAAAAATTATTTCATATTTTGCATTCTTCTTTCGTAACTTTTTTCAGCTGAAAATAATTTTATAGCTAAATTTAATAAACATAATTGTATCCATATTCGTTTTTTAAAAGATTATGATAGATAAAGTTAAAAACATTAAAATTAAAATTTGACCATTACTTTTATCAGAAACTTCTTCTTTAAACAAAAACTTTACCAAATCTAAGAGTCTCTAGGTTTATAAAAAACACAATAAGACATAAAAATGGTAAATATTTTAGATTAATACTGTTGTTTTACGTGTTACAAAACATTTATCTAGATATTGGTTTTTTTGTGCGTCTAAAAATAATCCGACTCAAAGAAACATATCCTATTATAATATGAAATTTTATCATTCCAGCAACAAAAAAAACGTAAAATCAATTCTTATAAAAAAATTTTATACAAACTTATTTCAATCATATTGGATTTTTTGAGGATTGGAATTTAATTAGAGCATAAATTAGAATTACCAAAAACATAAAAACTTATCTAGCATCGTAATAATATTATTACTTGTGTCTATGTAATAAGACAGAAAAGAAGCATAATATTTGCAGTAATAACTATGAAGAGAAGTGAGATTTGCAATTAAAACATATAGCTGTTACATTTTTAAACTTTAAAAAACATGAAAAATAGACAGTAGGATCTAATATATTTGATTACTTTTCTATTTTGTGTATATTTTACTTATTTGGTTTCAAAACTCGACGAACAGAATAGTTTTGTTTTTTAAATTGAAAGCTTCTTATTTTTACCATAATTGCATCTAATGGCCTTGTAATTCAGTAACCCATTTTTATCAAACAAATAGACCTATTTCTTGATGACCCTGAAAATAAGCCCAACATTACGAAAAATATTCATCATGTCTTCACGACCAGAATACGCAAAATATAGACAAAACTTTTATATAGAAATTTTACTTTTTTAGACCAATGAGGGAATTTTTAATGGTTTGACATAACCTTTTTTGTTGATAAATCCAATAAATATTTTTTATAAATTTCCTATGATCTTAGTGAAAATTTTTATAATTGAAAAAATTATAATATCATTCTCTATTTTTTTATTCAAATTCATGACAATCTAGATCAGATTTATTAAAATTTCTTATATAATATAATGATCAATCATTTTGATCATATATATTTGTTCCAGAACTTTATCAGAATATTTTAATTAGCATAAAAAATGCATATTCTAATATAATTTCTTTTCTTTATGCAAAAATTAAAGATATTAGATACGATAAAATGTGTTTGTATATATATTCTAGTGTAATTCGATTTTAGCGATAATAAAACAGCTTTGTGTGTCTGAAATTCAAAGTAAAAGTAAAAAAAAAATTTATGCAATTTGCCGTATCAGTCAAATCGTCGTTCAAATATTTGCTTAATATGTAAATAGCATTGCATGGGTAATTCTGAATCCAGCGAATTGCTACAATTAAATTCATGACTATACTAAAATTGTAGAAAAGTATAAATTTTCGCAATTTTTAAAACCACTTTGTTGTAAATCTGATATATTTTCTCAATTGTAGGCATGTCATTTTTTAGCTGTTTAAAGTTGCTGTTAATGATCAATGATTTTTATACAAAAAAATGCTTTAAAAAAGCAAATATAATATCAAAAAAGGCAAATATATTATATAAAACGCATCCTGTCTGAATTTTTCGTTTTTCTCAGGTTTTTTATATAAAATAGCTGTTATAATGAATATCAATAAAATTTTATTTTTAATAAATGAATTTAAGAAGAACCTAGATGTATTCGAATATTTAACAAATATAATTCATATATTTTTTATTGTAAAAAGAATTTTCGGGAAATTTTTTTGCAAACGAATATGCATCCCTAAATTTAAGAACTCTAAAAGAACTTCATGCATTTTTATATAAAACAAGTATTGGAAATATACATAATATTGCTTTATATTTAAGATATAAAGCACGTGTAATTACTAATTAATTATTTTTAAAGGGAGAGTATCAATATGGATACATTTAATACCATCCTAAACACTAATTTTTTTCACAGAATATATTTGAACATATAATATTATGGAAAAAGTATATAGACATTATGTGATTTATAAGTACTAGTTTAAAATAATATCGAATTATTTTAATTGCATTGTTCTATGCACTTTATTTCGTATAATAATATGAAATGTTAATAAACTTAAATATTTAATCTATAAGTCAAAACAGTTTTCAGTCAGACAAGCTTCGATTTCTATTAATACTTCACTAAATCACATTAAATACACATAAGTATAAAGTTTTGTAATTAAATATTTGGCAGCATAATACCAGCAGGAAATTTTCTATTTTTTTTGTAAAATAAAATTATGGATGAAAGTTCTATTATATTAGGAATGTGCAGTTTTTCGCATATTATTTATCTACATAGCTATATAAAGGTTTTTTTTATGCATGACGACAATAAAAGTTTATGCTATACATGTAGTATATTTTGATTTTAAAACATATTTTGGTTTTATTTAAATTTTATTTTGCTTATTTGAGTTTGTTTAGCCATTTATAGATCTTATATCATTATTATATGACTTATGTATATAATCACATTTAAAAGCATCAATTACCATAGAAAAATAATTACCGCTAGGTAATGTCTAAACTATAATAGTTTTGTATTTACATCAATATCGAAAATGAAGGATCAATAAGATGTCTATTGCATCCATTAAATTGAATTTTGGGTAAATAATATTTTTTAGAAGCGTGTCGCTTTAAGTTTTTAGAATTGGGTTTTCCGATAAATATTATTATTTTTTTGATAAAAAATCATTATGTGACATCTCAAGTAAACATGCCTTAATATCCTTTTTAAAGGATCAAATCCTAATCTGTACTTTTAATTGTTGTACAAATAGTTTGTGGCAAAAAGATCAAAAGGTGATTTAATCCCCTTATCACGTTTTATTAGAATAATTTAAGGATGCTGTTATAATCTGTAATTTCTTCAATTTAATTCCAGGGTTTTTAGCAGTATATATCAAACCATGTAAATCTATTAATGATAAAGACAAAAAATACAAACCTATGAGGTACACAAGATTGTCAAACCTATAATGTTATAGAAATCGATGAGATAAGAACATTATTTAAAATACAATGTAAGCTAATTTTATTTTTTTATTTATCTATAAATTTATTTTTAAAAGAAGATATAGATTCATATAAAAAAAGTTCGTGCATTCCAGATTTTAAACTGTTTAAACGCTAATAAAAAGAAAATCATAATAAAATAAGGATATTAAGTAGCACAAATGAATATTAAAATTGGTTAGAATAATCAAATACGTCTGGCTGAAATAGTTAATATTTCGTTATACAAATTTTATTTGTTCATCGAAAAAAATTCATTAAATGATTTCTAATAAATTTTAAATTGTGGGATATTTGATTTTAAGATTTTTAATAATGTTCTGGCAAAACTTTAGATTTTACTAAATAAAAGCTTGACAGATGCGTCTTACTACCACATCATCTTCATGGTGTTCAAAATCCATGCTTCTTATTTTATATTTTCTAATACAAGTGTCTTTCATAATCTTATTGCTTCGGTATATGGAGATTCTTCATTAGTAATACTAACTCATATAGATAAGGATTATAATGATGAAATCTTAACAAATACACTTTTTTTTATTTACTTATATATATCTTCTTTTTAGGAAATTCGCATTTTACTGTATAGAACTTTTGATCATCTAGAGTACCCTTGCATGTGATTCTATAGTTTTACTTCCATCATTTTATTTTCCGTATATTAGATTTATTTGCTAGGTTCTTTTTTTTTGAAGATAGTAGTTTTATAATGACTTCCATATGCCGGTTAACTATGGTACCATCATCACTTTGAACTTACCCGTATTCTTTCTTTACTTAGTAGATTTCATTCATGTAATTGCTAGTTTTCGGCGTCTTAAACAGCAAACTTCTAAATCGTATCCAACTTCGAAGTCTTATTATGGGCATAATTCTAGTTTTGACAGGTCGCCCCTTTGTGGGCATCTATCGTTTTGAGTGGATTTATATCATACCGGGTTGCGTTGCTATTAAGACTTAGGCTATTTATATAAGTGTTTCTAAACCAACTGAGTCAACGCATTTTCATGTTTGGGCATATATCGATCCAAAAATTACTATATTATTAATTCTTACTGTTTGAAAAGCCAAAGGCTACGAATCTTTCGGGGTACTTCATATGAGAAAAAGACAAAAAAAATAGATACTGTGATGATTTAATATATATTTGCATATGAATATGTTAGTTTTTAATAGCATTAAGTATCTTTTTTTGATATAATATATATAATAATATTTGGTAATGGGCAAGAACATAATTAATATTAGATTTGGATATTAGTGATCTGATTAGAAAGCTGATTTTATATAAACACAAGGTTTTTTTCTTTAAAACTTCGAAGAGTTATCCTATCATATACTTACGCAAATATATTGTTGTAATAATATAGATGCGTGTTAAAATAGATATACTATGAAAATTCGTAAAATTTTCAAAGATTTTATTATCTATAAATATAACTGTAATTTAATTATCTCTTTTTACTATTTTTTAAGAAATGTAACATTTTCATGTTTATTTTAGACGTAATGTTATGGCTAAAACATGTAATTGTGAAGCAAGTATGAAATAGCTTAGATTAGATGAAAATATATAAAACACGGGTTATATAAATGTTGATGGTGGTTAAAAGAAAATTACCATCATTACATTTGGTTTTTTACTATTTTTAATGGTCTTTATTGTTTTGTTTCGAGATTAAGAACTTATTTACACATTACGAATGGAAAACTTTTAAAATTTTACTGTATTTTGAAATATATTTATCTTGTTATTTTTTTAATGAAGTTTTATATGTGATATTCATTTTTTGTATTTTTGATGAATATAATTTTGTTACGATCATTTCTCATGCGTTTAGTTTATGTAATACAGTTTAACTCTTTATTAGAATTTTCCCAATTACTATGATGATCTAACGTAGATTTCTAAAGTCGTGCCAGTGACTTCAAATTATGAATATTAAAACTTATTATAAATGCCCATCACTTATGGATATAGAATACGAGTCAGATTCTAGTAACAATAATTTAATCATGAATAAAAATGTGAATTTGATCTTGAACTAGCTTTAGAAGTTTCTCGCTCTTTAACTAAAGATGATGTCATACTTAGTCCACAGGAGGTTCACAAGTTGGTTATACAGAAAATGAAGATATTTGTAGAGGAGTGTAATAGAATGAAAGAACTAGAATAGCATTTTACATGTGAGAATAAAGTGTCAAAAGATTTTCTAATTATACTTGCGTTGGATATTTGATCGACGATATACATTCTGCTAGAAGATCTTGCATAAACTAAAACTTGATTTTAGTAGTAAATCAAAGAACATTTTTTTTTGTAAGAAATACTATCACCTTGATTTTATATAAATAAATAGAGCTTTAAAATATATATTTTAATATATAATGCCAAATCTGTAACTTTATAGATTACATTACAATAAATAGATAAATATTTTTTTCTTTCATATATTTTTATTATTTTTGTGGTAAATATTCAAAAATAAAACGTTTTCTAAAAATTGACTGTTTATAATATATATTTACGGGTGGTTTTTTTGTTCATTCTTCAACCTTTTTTTTATTGTAAATTATACATTCCACAGCCCATTTATCAAATATAAATTTCATGATATGTGTGACGCACTTGTTATACTATTGATCGAGACTTCGTTGATTGTAAGTTTTAACTTTTAAGCCTCCCAGGTAGCCTTAATACGTAAAAGGCGATAAAAATTTATAAATAAATCATTGTTTTTATAATTTCATTATAAATTTTACATAATGAAAAATCATCCCTCAATATTTTCGAACTTATATTTTATTTTCTGAAAATAAATTATATTAATTACGGCTAGATTATTTTTAGTATATAATTCAAATACATTTAAAAACAGTGAAATAATGTTAATATAGCATAAAAATTCACATACGATATTTATACTAATCTGATATGGCTTAATTTATAAATATCAATTAATCACATTTTCTGCTAAATCCAAAAAATAAATATGGCACGCAGTGCTAATGTTTATTCATGGGTTAATTTATTTTGTGCTGTTTTACTTTGTTCAGCTAAACTATAGATTTATTTATAATTACAAGAATAGCTTAATGCTTCCCAGTGGCTCATCATCGTTACAATCACATCCAAAAAAATTTCTTTCAAGACTTATTGACTCAAGCTTTGCATCTAACTCTATCTCATTGTGTATCTTAAATTCTTCCCTAGATAATCTATATACGACCTATGGCATATTACAGCCAAAAAAAATTGTTTTATAGTGTTTCTACTATCATATGGATTCGGCTCGAAGTATAAATTTACAAAATATTTATATTAGGATAGTAACTTCAGTGAATCTTTTATGATTCGTTTTAAGGTGATTTTATCATATATATCAAGATATGTATCTATAAATATAATTTTAAGAAACAAGATATTCTTATCCTTAGTTGATAGGCAGTCTTTTTAAACTTTTTTTTATATTTTTCAACTTTATAGGGGTTTTTCCAAATCTAAGTGAAGATTTTCGTAAATACACTAATAAAATTAAATCAACATTATAAATTACAAGTTAAAAGTATAGCACACGTACTAATGTATATTACTGGATGGAACCTGTAGAAACTGAATGGAGTATTAATAGTGGAATTAATCGCCGCTCTTGAATAATAATATTTAATAAATCAATATACATGTAGTGGTTTTAGATGTATGATGCGTAAGGTGCGGGGCTTTTTAAGACCTTGAAACGTTTTTTATATGTTTAACCTTGATAAAACAAAAAATAGATAAAAATATTTATAAAATTTAAATACGAATTATTCTTGGTTTTCAATAAAAATAATTTTTAAGAGTAGCTTCCCAGCTATGTCGCGACAAGATGTCTATTTCCAATGTTTTTTTTATGGATTATTTATATGAATAAATTACATGTAAATGGCTTCTTGCAGGGAAAATACAGTTGTTTTATTTATTTAGATTGTATGCAATTTCTGTTATAAAATGTTAAATCTTCATCTAAAACTTCAAATGACGGTAAAATTTTTGTTATGATATTTCAAGACATTGGATTTCTATAATTATAGTGCTTTCAAACTATGTTTATTTTTATTGGAGCATTGTTTCGGATATTATTGATTTTAAGTAGCATATATTTTAAATACAAATTTTTTTGACATCTATTATCATAATATGTAAATAACGATAAATTATATGAACCAATTCATGTAATTTTTATTAGGCGAATACTTGACCGTTATTGATTCGACGATTTATTTATGTTAAAAAACAAAAAGGCTATTTATTAAGGATTTTTTACCACTATATTTTAATATATTAGATGATTTCAACTATATTTTCTATTATTATATAAATAAGATCAAACATTATTTACATCGTAAGGTGAAATAATAGTTTCTTTTTGGCTTTCAACATTTTTTTTAAATCTATTATAATATTTACATGATGATATTTGAATGCATCAATGTATCTTTAAACAGTATAAATATAATAATAATTCCTTATAGGTTTTTATTCCTTTTTTTGAAGATTAATACATAATATCATCCATGGTTTTTATGATTATATTTAATGCTTTGATGGTCCGTTATGTATTACAAAAACAGAAGAATAATTTCCGAAATTTTTTTACAACTAATTTTCAAATAATAATTATATAATTTTGTATGAGTTTCTTGTGATTAAATTAAATATATTAGTGTTTAAATATAAATTATCTGCCAGCTCTTAATAATGATACTCTTGAGAATAATTAAAATGAAAATGGTTGATGCGTGCTCTATGTTTATATATGCTTTTAATTATTATGGAATGCATAACCTGTTTATCAGTTCGTTTAATCTCTAAAATATTTAGCTAAATTCTTATATTATGTAAATCGAGCCTTTGTATTTTTTTAAGCCCTTATCCAAAATGTCAAATAATTTTGATAAACAACGCCGAGTATTTAGAAAACACAGTTACCGAGGAATGATCTTGAAAACTTCAAAAACTCAATATAATTAAATTTGCTGCCCTTAAGCCATCAAAAAGACGACGACATATTAAACGTGGTGTTTCATCAAGAGAAGTTACATTAGTAAAGAAATGCTTACAGTGTCAACAAGCATGTGTGAATCCAAAAGATAAACCAAGAATTGCTAAGACACATGCGCTTTCTATTATAATTTTGCCTTGTATGGTTGGTAATCTTATTGGTGTTTATAATGGAAAGGTATTCGTTCCTCTTGAAATTAAACCATAAATGATAAGTTATCGGTTTAGTGATTTTGTAGCTACGAAAAATACTGGTGGGCATGAAAAGCCTGGTGTTGGGGCTACTAGCAATTATAAATTTACTCCGTTAAAATAAACCTATTTACATAACATTACCATTTAAAATTCAATCTAATTGTGCTTCTAATTAAGTCTGAGTATTCATATAATTTAAATAAATTAATAATTCAGAAAAACGTTTGATATAATAATGTCAGCAAATATTTTTTATTCAATTTTAACGCGAGTAAATATTCCTATTACAGGTTAAATATATTAAAATTTGATGTCGAGTCAGTATAAGCTAAATTTTATAATTTGTACTCTATATATTTAGACTATATTTTGGTAATTAATATTTCCGAACGTTAAATATTTTTATATAATAATCGGTATAATTAACAACATTCTGACTATAAAATCAAAAGAAACTTTTAAGTTTTTTATTTTTTTTGTGTCAATTAAGCTAATTTTATTATTAAACGTTTTTTTTGTTCTAAATTTTATTACACGTAGCTTAATATGATAAAACTAAATTTTCGCGTTATAATTAATAAATTAGAAATTTAAAATGTTTTTTACTGTGCTGTAATTTGCTAAATTTTTTTTATTGAATATATAAAAATAAATTTAATATCTAAATCAAATAAATAATGGAAAATCCTCACTTTTTTTTTGATTAATCATGCTTATATATTCAATTGTTCATATTTTTAAATTTTAGTTGCATGAACAAATTTATCTTATTCTAGCCTGCAATAATTAAGACGAGTTTATAGGTTCATCCGTTATTAATATTGGTACAAACAATAATGAGATATTTATATATATATGCATTATTAAAAGTTACTTCTATTTAGAATAAATTATGACATCATTATAATACATTTATATATTTTCTCATTTTCAAGCAGTAAAAAATCAATTCATTATATACAAGATTTCCCTGTAAAAGTATAATTAAAAATATGCAGAGCTTTGATTTTTATAATGTTGCAAATTTCAAAGTAGAAAAAACCACAATAAAAATTTTAATATTCGATATATAAAATATTTTTATTAGTGGATAAATTGATTCTATATAAAAATATTATCAGAGGCAGATTTGTATATTCAAAAAAAAAATTTAGTTCGAATAGTTATTTCAGTTTTTTTAAAAAAGCGATTAGCACGATATTAAATTTGCATCAGTAGACACTATAATCATCGGGTATTTTACTATGAAATATGATACAGTAATATTATATTTTACAGCGCCTGTTTTGGTCATGATTTGATATTGAATTGTTTCAATATCGTGCATTGGATTTAAATTCCACATCAAATATATTTTTTCTTATTTTAGGTAAATTTTTTAGGTAGCTTTCCCAGAACTATATATCTTATTGATTAACTTTTACGTTGGATAAATATTCTATAACAACAATTCATTCGATAAACAGCTTTACTGATCAAAAATAATAAATTTTCTACATATTTATAATGAAAAAAAGTAAAATAGAATTTATTTTTCTGATTGAAGTATATTTAATATTTCTGATAACTTTAGATTACTATATTTAGGTTAAAACATCGTTTTGTCGGCAAAATTGCTGCGAAAATGTATATACAGAGCTCTGTTAGCCTTAAATAATATTCAAATAAAAAGTAGTTTTTTATTATTTTATTTGAAAAATCCATTTTATTAAAACGCATAAAATCATGATTAAAATTTATCAAATTTTTTTATTTTGTAATCTTATGTCTAAAATATCTTTGCCATGTTTATTTTTTATTTTGGTTGAACGAGGTGACTATATATTGTTTGTTGTAAAATAAAATATGTACCATGTTTATTTTTAATGCTAAAAGGATATTTTTAAACATTTCTTTGCATTTATTCCAAAGATATAGTTATTTTTATTTCTAGAGTAAATTTTGATATCGTTTTCAAAAAAATTATTTTTAGATTTTTATAAATTAAAGTAGAATGCGAAATGTTAAGCACTTTACATCACAGAATTGAAAAAAATATATGAAAAAGATATAAATGAAATCTATCTTTTTTAAAACAATTAAAAAAAGAAGCCTTTTAGAATTTTAGAATGCCTAAAAAATTTATTTTTGTCATGTTAAATCTTCTTTATATGATCGGTGTCTGAATATATATATTAATTGAAACGGTTAAAATTTATGCTACTTTTTAAATATTAGTAAAATTATTTGAAACACAACCATTAATTAATAATTTTACTTCTGATAAAGTCCAATTTTCCTACAAAAAAATAATTTATTTGGTATCCAAAATCAGTGCAAAATTATTAAGTATCTTAAAAATAAAAAAAATTAATTAAACAGGGCGATTAAAAGACACTCTAAAAAAACAAATTTTGATCAAATAAATTTTTTGATTTCACAAATAACATTTATGCACACGTTCAATATAATGAATGTGACCAACAAACAGGTACTAGAAAAAAATAGAAAATCCGCATGATTGTGTAAATTTAGTAACTATAAAAAAATCAGAAAACGTTTATTTTTTCGAAGACATTAATATAATTTAAAACATGTGTAATAGTGTTAGTTGAATATACTGACGGCCCTATGTGCCACAAATACATCTCTTTAGATAATATAAAGGGTATAAGAAACAAGCTTTTTAAGAATTTTACAGGAATTGTAGCTTGAGATCGAAAGAAGAAAGCTTTAAGAACTGTTAACTGACTAAATTTCTTGGGATGTTTTGTTTTTATTTCAAAAACTATGATGATTACTTGTTCACCATATCAAATGTAGCGCAATGTTGTACTTAATTATTATATAAAACATTCATTATTAATTATTAATATATTAGAAAAAACATTTAGATAGCTATCTAATTTTTCGGGACATGAGTTCAATACTTCACAAGGAAATGTTTGACTTGATCTTACATTTCTTTTTTTAATTAAATTAAATCCAAAAATGGTATAGTCTAACAAATAATGTAATTAAGAAAATAGTAATTAAGCTGATCTATGAACATGTACTCATTTTTAACATCAAAAAAACACAAGAAAATGAAATTTTTTCTAAATTATTCTATTGAATATAGCTATGGTTGAAATATACAAAAAATTCGCATTATTTAAGAAACTCATATGGTGGTTTAGTATTACAGATCATTTTTAATTTGGTTAAAAGAGTAAAAAAAGCTATGATTGTTTACTTTATGGTAATTTGAACCGTATTTACTCAAAAGTTGGAAGATAAAAATCATATTACAAAGAAACTCAAATTCCAAGCGAAAAAAAGTTGTATTGATGGTTTAATTAAACCAGAAGTTTTAAGGATAGATTTTAAGATTAGAATAGCGACTGTTTATCATTTATAAATATAGTAATGGGTAAGTTATACCATGCACTTTTGCTTTTATTTTTATTAACTAATTTCTTTGCATTTTAACCACTGCGAATAGTAATATTTTTTTGTTTTTTATTTAATCATTTTTCTATTTGCTTTACGAATTATATGCTTTTAAATATATTTTAACTACTTTTAATTTTAAATTTTCATTAATCGTTAGAAATTACTTAAATGATTTTAAAGGGTAATTTATTGCAACAAAACCTTTATTTATAAACTAGTTTAATAATTAATTGTCGAGCTTTTATATTTTGAGTATTTCTATAGGTTTAATATGTAATTTTTCAAGTATAGGTTTGCTTTGTGATTAATAAAAAAGCCTTATCAAGGATCTGTTGGCTAAATATTTTTTTTTGGTTTGTTGCCCCATTGTTTTATAAACCCTTTTATGGTTACTTAGTTTATAACAATTATATTATGTATTTGTTTAAAGTATTTTTATATTCGGCTAACAAATATTATTTGTTTATATGCTTTTTCGGCTCAATTTGGTATTTATATTTTGTAAGTATGATATTTACATTATAAGGCTTAAAAAAAAACCATTATATTTTTTTACATAGACGAATATGATTTTTTTATACTGTCATTAGATTTATCAGATGTTACACATAAAAAGCTTATGATATTATACACATATATAAGGAGAAGTATTATTTTTTTGCACATTATTATATAAGAAAATATTTATAATGTTAAACGGAATATAATAGACACTAAATTGTCAATTTTAATACATCTTGTATAAGTACAACAGCGCAATATATTTAAAAAATTCTAAAATGGTTTTATTAGTAATCGCTTGAATTTTATTACAAACAGTTTTTTGAATATTAAAAAAAAACCCTGCGCCTTAACAAAAATATTATTGTAAATTCTTTTAAAGGAAATTCGTTTTATATATATATACTAGTGTATAAACATTTGCAAATAATTCATTTGATTCTGTAAGAACTACCGTTTTTTATTAAAAAAAAGTAAGAAGGATAATTCAATCATAAATAATTAAATCTATAAGTATTTTACTATAAAATAAAACTTAAATGTTGATTCTTGTCGAATTTTTATTGATATAATTTGATTTTAAACACTTAAACTACTTTAGCAAAAAAAAATGTTTGCCTATAATTGAATTTGTCGAAAAAATTATTGGAATTGCAGATAATAAGAATTTAGTTTTTCAATAAATATTCATTACTTTCGATTTTATTCATAGTACATAGCATTTAATTAAAAAAATAGCAAAAATACCTCAGGATGTTTTTAATTGGAGTTTAGCAAGCAGAAAAAATGTATAAATATAATTTCATTATTTTTTGAATATCAGAAAACAAAAAATTTCATCTAAATTCATTATCCAATGTTATGAATACATAAATACATAACCTACAGTTTTAATTTGTCAATAACCTAAAATTCCAGCATCATATCGGATTATTAAAAGAGTTTTGAAAAAGGTATTTCAAATCAAAAATAAGAGAATATTATTCTATATTGTTTTTAGGAAAATTGAAAATCCAAATACGTGGCTTATATTTTTGCTGAACAATTTTTGTATTCTAGGGCTTGATAAATATTTCGAAGGATCATTCTATATTAAATAACATGATAAACCTTCCTTTAAAATTTTTCTAGTTAAAATTAGCCATACATATGAAATTTTTGTTGATCTAAATACCTAGTATATTTTTTAAGCTTATCCAATACATATATTATCTACTAATGTATATGTTGTTAAAATGAAACGAATCTGTGGTCAGTAACATATAATTTTTATTATATAATCAAAGTGAATTATAAATATTCGAAATATTTAAAGCACCGAATCATTCCGAGGATTAGTGGATGACTAAATAGGCCTCCTTGTTATATTAAAATAAATATTTTCGTGCTATAGTCTCATTATTCCTTACATCTTCGATTATCAACGAAAAAATCTTGTGCTTAAATTTATAATTCTCTTAAGAAGTGGTTTTGTATGGTTAAGATATTAATTTGATCCCAATGTAATATTTTCTTATTAAAACAGTTTTCAATATAAGTTATAGACAATTAAAATACAGTAAATATGCATATGAAACATTCTTCCCAACATTTGTTTAAAGTTTACAATATAAACCATGGTCAAAATCCAAGAATAGTAAACATAAATTTTGTATCAAATGTTATATATGTTATTTCTCCTACCCCTCAATTAAATAAACAATCACATCAAATGTAATTCTATCAAAATTTAGAAGGATTTAAATGGGGCCCCATTAATTGTTTTAAGAAATATAATTAGAATTCAAATTTTTATAGGAAACAATGTAGACTGTTCATAGCTTCAACTTTTTTTCAAGTATAAATCGCAATTAATGCTATTTTTAGTCACTTTTGAAAAGCCTTATAATTTTTTTTTATCGGCGAAATTTTGTAGATAAATTTATATGCATTTAGATATGAGACAAAGCGTATTTAGGCAAAAAAAATCCTTTGAAATTTTATAGGCTAAATTTACGGTGATTTATAATAAGATTGTAGGAATTATTGTTTTAGTAATATTATATTGTGTATTATAATACAGCGATTTATGCGGTAAACTATTTAGATGATCTATTTCGTTTAAATTTTAACATGAATTTATTTCTTTGATAAAAAAACAATAACTAATTTGGTTTAAACTAAACAAAATTCAAATAATTTTCTCTTATTCCTCGTTTAAAATTTACATGATTTTGTATTTTAAATATTTTCATCCTCCTAAATGAAGCTCATAAATAAAGTGTCTACACAAGTCAAAAGGCATAGAAAAGCTCATTATGATACCTCTCAAAAGAACAGAAGCCCACATATGTCATCAATGCAATCAAAATATCTTAGTCAAGAATACATGTTCTGATCTTTTGTTTTTTGCTCGGATGGCTCTGTTTGTGCCATAACTGGGAAATTTAGGGACGCAGATGCGATTTGACAAGTGTTTCGCGCAGAAATTATGCTTTATGTTGAAATTTTTGAAAAGATTTTCTATACATAAATAATTGCTGATGCCATTCCTGCGATTAATCTTTGCATTACGGCTTTTAATTTGGAACATGGATCTCGAGTATGAGCTATTAACAAAAAAAGCGTTCTCATAATCTTCAATAAGATATATTGATTAGAAGATAAAACGAGGCTGAAGGTATTAAAACTTTATAAATAATATTATACAATATTAATTCATTTTTATAATAAAAGATAATGTTCTATTCATTGAAAATATACCATATTCCATTAATTAGTGTATAGTGGTGCAAATTGAAATTAATTATTTAATGAATTACAATAAAAAACTCTGCAAAAAAAACACCGAACATTTAACGCACATTAAAAACGCATTCTTTGGGATATATTTAGAGATTTGCTTGGATGAGGCCCAAATTCATTAAACTTGTTTAAATAAATTCAAATCAATCTTAATTTATAAGAAAATTGACTATTTTCTGTACATAGATGATAGGTGATGAATTTAGTTGAAAAATAAAGTTGCGTCAATCGCATCAAAAATAGTATTGAGGAAGCCCTTGCTTCATAATTCTTTAAAAAAGAACAAAATTATAGATTCTAAAATACGAATTAGAATTAAGTAAACATCTTATTACTCAATCAAAAAACAGAAAAGACCACCATTAATATTATAAAAATCAATGATGTATATTATTTAGGCCTCAAAATATGCAATATATTTAATAGTCAAAAAACTATACGAAGCACAAAATAAATTAATATACTTATCATTACATCTATTTTTGCTTAGAGCCAATTAAATTTAAAAAAAGATAAAAAATGCGTAAAAAGTCATATGGGGATCTAAATTGGTAGTTATGATTTATATGGTGCTTACTAATTTTTATAAATTCGACTTTAACAGTAATCTCATCAATTTACAAGGTTTATTTTATTTTTATTTCACTAGATTTTATAATTTATCTTAATTCTGCAATTAATTTTGACGAAAACTTACAGAATTTATCTATTTTTTTGTAAATAAATTTTCGCGTCACTCTTTATATTTGTCACGAAAATCTTTGATTCCATCTTAGAAAATATTTACCAAATTTTTTTAAATCTATTATTTTTCACTATCTCTGTGAATTTGTTTTTTTAAGGCAAATATAAATTTAAGTGTCTCTATCGAATGTATGTTGTATAATTACAAGCAGCTATTCTTAGAAAAACCATTTTAATTTGTATTTTACTACATAAATGCACTTGTATTTTTTGCTGAATTGATTTTTATCTTTGTAAATACAATATTAAATGTTTCTGTTTACATTTATGCTTTGTTTTGGCCATATTTTATATTAGATTTTTGAAATAATGATTAAATGACAGAAGATGTTTGTATGCGCTGTTTTCTAGATTATATTGGGACAAAAACATACTTAAAATATAAAACATTGATAAATTAAAGAGTGTATGAAAAGGATAATATATTTTGGTTTTATTTTTTTATTTTTATGAAAAAATAAATAGATAACATGACAATTGTTAAAGCACAACCCACTATGCCTAATATAATACCAACATGCGATCCTTTTTTCTGCGCAATCTGTTGCGTGTCGTTTATCACTTCATCTGGCGCTCCCTGTTTTGCTTTTTTTAGACTTATATAAGGCACTTTCACATATTTTCTTTTTCGCACACCATTTAGTAACATCGTTTCTGTATCACTCTCCTGTTTTTCTACATATTTCTTTTGTGTACGTTTCTTGGCATCGAAGTGCCCACGTTTATGATGCTCACCACTTGAAAAATTTTGTTCATTCTGCACGGCCGAAGTCGAACACTTCCTGTTCTTCACATGCTGCATATTATTATAGTTTTGTTTATTATCATTTTGTTTATCGAATTCTTCTCTCAATAAATCATAGACATCTGGTAACTCTTTTTTATCGAATTTATGGCCGATACATCCTGCGGGACAAGTGGGTAATAGATCTTTTTTAATAAAATACTTTGAATAATAACAGTCTTCATCCGAATCAATATATAATGAAAATTTTTCATTATAGCAATAAAATTCCTGCTCATTGGTATTATTCTTAAAGTATGGATGATCATAAGCTTTGGAGTAATAAAAGAAATTTATTTCTTTTTCAGTATCACATAATTTCTTACCACAATAAAATGTGCACAACAAAATGAACTCTGTAACCTCAATAGCTGTTATATCTATATATTTTTTGTAACGTATTTCATTTTTCGTGATTTCAAATATAAAATTATCATCTTTACTAAATAAAATTTTATATTTTATTTTTTTTTTTAGATCAATAAAAAATAAACCGAAATTTATGTAAACAACTACCCCAACACATACATCATCTTTAAAATCTAGCCCTGCTTTTAAACAAAAATTCGGTCCGAAATCCTTATCACCAAATTGCACTATAAAATTAGAATCTAATCTTTGCCCTAAGATACTGTCTTTATAAGAGTAAAAAACTTCATTACAATATTGGACCCAATTTTTTTGTACTTCAAAGTATTTTTTTACCACGTTTATGCGTTTAGCCTTAAGATGTATATTTTTTTCATCCAGATTTGTAATTGAGCTATGTATTATTTCGTCGATTGTCTGCAACATGTCTTTTGGAACACTTATCCTTTGAGAAACTCCCAGAGCCCGATTTTCTGCAATATGATACTGGTGTTTATTGTTTTTACGCAAAAGAGACAAGAAATTATATGAATTTACATGTCTCAGTCCGATGAAGCTTATTTTTAGTCTACCATAAGAAAATCTATTGGCTTCGTCCGTTTTAATTTCTATTTCAGACACATCTTCTTTTATCATTCCACCTTTGAAGGTGTTCTGTTGCTTTTCCGACTTTTTTATCCCACCATATGTTCCTTTTGGATCATTAGACTGTGATATAACTATTTTAATATTATATAATAATAACAATACAACGGCGATCGGTGTAATCTTAAATATTCTTAACAACATAATCTCAATAATCTTCTTCGACTTCTTGGTTTTTTGGTTGGTATATTTAAATTATAAAATACTTATCACCCCTTTAATTTTTTCTTTAAAAGGATATAATCATTTGGAGAACAGAATCTAAATAAATGATAAAATTATATATGTAAATTAATATGCTATTCATGATCTACAATTTTAATGGAAAGTTTTTACCGATAGATATTCTATTTTTTTAATGGTAGGCTTTTGATTTAATATTTTGATAAAATAATTGTTATAAGTCAACTGATATCATTCTTGTTTCTTAATTTATCTGCGTTGATAAAAATGTTATAGATAAAGAATTATCATCGTTTATGCTAAGAAGTTCAAAAATAAACATTTCTTACCAGTATATTCAGAAAATGCCTCAATAGAAGCTTTAAAATATTGAATTTTACATATTCTAGAAATCGATACTGATTTATGGATTGCTAGTTAAATGTGTAATTTGCCAACAGATTATATTTTCCATAATTAAAGCATTTAAATACACATTGAATTTTTCTTTTGTATAAATTTTGCGTGACACTTTTTATGTTAAATGATTTAAAAAAAAATGTATGCCGCGTTTAAGTAGAATATTTTATAACCCTTTGTTCTTCTCTGCAAAAGAATTTCTTGTAATATATATTTTTATATTCAGAATAATATTCGAATGCGTTCATTAAAATTTTCAATCTACCAATCGAAATTTGATTTGTAGAATAAAATATAATTTTTTGCATGAATAAATGAATATTCGTTTATGAACATGAATAAAGATATTTTGAATTTAAAACAAAAAACGGATATTGCATGCTAAATATGTCTAAGCTCAATTTTTATATCACTGGAGCAGTGATTTTCAAATAAAAATTCATCGTTTATGAAAATATTTAGTCTACTTTTTTAAAATCAGAATGACTTTCTAACATTAATATTTATAATTTGAGAGCATGTTTAACTTTTCATCTAATGTAATACATTATTTTACGCTACATTTGAATTTTTTTGTCGTCGAAATAACGTTTAAATTCTTAATCCAAGGCAGACTTTGGTGAATTATGTAAAACGAATGATGACTCGTTAATATTTAAAAAAAATAAAAATTCGCGTAAATTCTAGCACCAGATAATAATTAAACATGCCGAAGGAAAGCCTATTTAAGATCTATACCAGCCACATACGGTAAATATAAATTGATATAATAAGATAAATCATCCGAGAAACTTTAAGCTTTTTTTATTGATTTAATGAACAAAATTATTACCCTCTTATAAAAATTTCTTAAATATACATTATGATGGATGATAAAAATTATTTATTGAATTCTGTAGGAAATCAAGATAAAACGTTGTAAGTTATAAAAATCAAGTATCTTGTTTATAACTATATCTTTATTTTTGAATTACTTTTCTTATTCATGCAGTGCACCAGACATCATCTTTTACAAATAATATAAATATTCACAATACAATATATAAATAAATATTTAAAACAGTTAATAGCAAGCGAAAATATGCAAAAGATGTCGCGTAAATGAGCTCCATTGTATATTTAAAATTATATTTACAAATAAAAAATATAAACATGGTTTATTAAGTGTATTATTAGTTAAAAAAAGGCGCACAAATTTGAACTCGACTCGAATATAGCCAATTTCCTATGAAATATGAAAATAGGCGCTTTTAATGGATTTATATGTAATTAAAAAAGCGCTTATAATAAATTGCGTGCGTTTTAAAAAATTCTTGATTTTATGAGATTTAAGTCGCAAATATTTTTATTTCTTTTTTATGTTTGTTCTCTGAAAGCAAACTATAGTGGAAATAAATATTTATTACGATAAAATTGCCATAAAGATTTTGTTTTTTTATAAAATATATTAAAAATATAATCGAAAAAAACTATATTAAACATAATAAATCACAAAAATACACATAATAATAATATGTAATTTATATCAAAAATATATATCTTTATATAGTGTGTAAAACATGACACATGAAAAAATATTAGTTTTCCTATTTGTTCATTTGACTGCAATTTTAGACAAATTTTAATGTAAAATAATATTATGACTCACACCAGAAGTTATAATACAAAATAATTTTGATTATTGCATCATTTGAACTATTATGCTGTTAAAGCTCCGGCGTAATAAATTACAAATTTTAAACATAGATTCTTATACATCTACATATAGGACAGATCAGAATAAATATGATTGCTAAATATCATTATGTGTTATATGAAATCTCATATCATGGTTTATATGAATAAGATTATTTTCTCAATAACTATATAAAATACCAAAATAATTTAAATAAGTGCAATTATTGTATTATATTGAATTTTGCATGATTTCGTTTATCATTTTTATTTCGATTTCTGCACACAAAACAACTAATTATTATATTTTTACTATTAATGTAAGTTTTAACTAGTTTTTTCATAAATATATAAGTTTTCATATACAATCCTGCCTACAAAGCACATCTTTTTACTCAACAAAACCATAAAAAATAGGATATCTGAAAGTAAGGAGTCTTTATAATCCAATATTTCAATATAAGATCCTTTATAGTTCAGTATTATATAAATGCAAATATTTAAACACAAAAGGATCGTTTTATCATTTCTTATTTAATGATGTTTTAAATTGGCACAATTGAGCGGGATTATTATTATAAAATTATATAAACACAAAAAATAAATGTTTCTAGATTATTCAAAGTTTATTCCAATAATTTTAAATAGGCTTAAAAGTCGATAATAGTGGGGTGGTATGGAAGAGTGGTTTACAAGTCAGACTCCAGTGTGAGGGGTCGCGGGTTCCACTTCCACCCACTTAACTAATTATCGAAACGAATTTACTCTAAAGAAAAATACCCAAGGGGGCGGCCAGTGAACAATAAAAGATAAACTATAAAGCATTGACAAGCCAATAGAAATAGGTGGTTGCTGTGTAAGCCGTTGAACTGTGCCTCAAGAATGAAAAAGATCCCACACCGTTCAGCAAGGATATAGGTAAGTGTAGAGTGTGATTGTAGCTTGTAACTCTTAGCGATGAACAGTAGACAGAATCACATTCCCTCTGCATAATGACTGCCGCCTATGAGAAAGGGCCCAATCTACGGTGCTTACGGGTGACAACAAGTGCTGGAGGAGTTCCACAGAGAGACGCATCAGTCAAGCAATAGTTCCTATTAGTATAAAGCGAACTTCCTATAAGTAATAGAAGTAAAACATAAATAAAGAAAGTAAATTCGATTAGAATTTTAAAAAGTCGATAATAGAAATTATTAATTCAAGGTTGGTAGTTTTAATGTCTCCTCATCAACTAGTTTCTGCGCCTTCTGAAATATAATAAACATAAATACCAAATTTTTTAAGCTTGCACTCCTCTTCAAGAACCAATCCAATTTGTTTTACATATATAATCAATAGTGTTCTTATATAAAAGTTTTATATTTTATTGTGTATCAAAATTCGATTCCCTGCTGTTCTATGCACCTAAGTGTCATAAATAGGCAATATGGTATCTAAAAATGTTATATCCGTAAAAAGTACTCAATCCAAAATAATTCTTTGGAAAAATCCAACTTATAATATTTGCTCTACTCATTATGTTCACACCCGAATTATTATCAAACTTCACGGTCGATTACACTGATGTATGCATGAATACCTATATTTGAAAAAATTGACTATATTAAATGCTTTGGCAAGATATATATTCATTTTCGTCAAACAAACATGGTATTTAAAAAATCCAAAATAGATACAACAAATCACTTTATTATTGTAAAAATTTGAATCTACAATGATATTTTCAATAAGGCTAATACTAATATTATAATTTCGTTATAGACTTGGCGGCAGAAGAGAAGCAACTTATTGTGTGCTTAGAAAAACAAAGAGTATAATAATTTGTAAAAATAGATGCGGTCATATGTATATCTAGTTAGTGAGTTGTAATCATTTATATGAATAAAAAATGATATTAAATTTTAGTGCTTAAAACAATATAAATGGTCATTCCTATGCTGGTTTTTATATGTGTATTCAATTTTTAAAGATAATTATACATAATAGACAAAAATCAACCAAAAATCTACTGATCATCGTCTTTTAATATCTTACAAAATAGCTTTAAGCGTCTATTTACAACGCTTTGTTTCTAATCTACATACTTAGCATGAAAAATATAAATACATACCTTAATATAGCCTTTGTTATCTCTATTTTGATGTAATGGGGTGTTTATCTATTTTTGCACATACTAATAATTGCATAATATTAGTTAAAAATGATTTTAGGCTCAAAATATAGCATAAAAAATACGTAATAATCACTAAAAACTTTAGAAGAACTTCATATGAATTTTTTTATATTTAAAATTTTTTTCAACACTTATCAAAAAAATATTAACGTTGTTGACAACAACAAATAAGCCACCGCTACGGCAAACATCCTCATGATGCCAATACTAACTTTAAATCTATACTTGAGTATGATTTTCTTGGAATTGGTTTCTCGAGGCCATTCAAATGTAAATTTATATCATGAGGCTTTCTTTTTCTATGAGTCGACCTAATATTGTTTTGCAGTATTCTTAGCAGCTAGACGAAATTTATTGCCATTTTTTTCCCAATAAAGCTCTTTAGTTACAATAAATTAACTTTCATATATTTCAATTCTTCAAGTTAGATTATGTATTGGAAAACTCCCAACCATCAACACATTGTCTATCAGGCTTGTAACATAGATATCAATCAAAAAGGTTTTTTATTACTTTAATTTCATATATAAAACCAAAAAAAAACATAAAATATGAATATATATAACACTGGCTTATCTTTCCCTGGCGTTTTTATATCTAAAATATATGTCATTAAAAACAAAATTATAACAGGTTATGAGAAAAATATAAAAATCGAAATGAATTTTTCTTTAGAGACTAATTAATTTAAGTTTTAGAATATTTTTAAATAAAACGATTGATTAAAATTATCAATATTTTACTTCAAAATACAATAAGATGGTAATAAATTTTTATGCTCATTTTTAATCCATTTTATAGTAGCGAAATCTTTAGAATAATTGCAAATATAAATTGGGCGCAATAGTAATTTCTAAGGGTCTATAACGGGATATTTACATTTACTTTAAGCTGAAAATATTTTAATAAAAGTATAATTATATTCTTAGCTATAAATCTTGAAAAAATATAAACCAATTATTATAATTTTATTGTAAAAAGGAATGCGTCTCATTAACTCCGATTTTATTGGGGCATAAATAAAAAAGTCATGGATCAAAAATTTTATCAAATGAATAAAAAAAGGCCAAATAATATCTTCCGTCGTTTAAAAAAAACTAATTTTGTCACAAAGAGTATAAATATATATTTGTGGGTGGGAAGAATTTTTTTTATAGAATTCCAGAATATTGGGGAATCACAGATAGAATTTAATAATCGAATCAAAACGGCTAGAAAAATGTTTTTTACAATATTTATGAGAAAATTTCAGATAGACAGTGTTAAAATATTATTTATAGGGATGAAAACTGGTTATATGCAGATGATTGCAGCACGTGAAAAATAAATAATTTGAACAGGATAAAAATTAAGATTTATTAAGAATAAAATCATATATTTAACATTCTAATAATATGAACTAAGTATAAAAGGTGCATTTGTTACTAAGTTTCTGTAAAAAAAAATTGTGAAGCAATAAAATATATATACATAAGTAATTGGGTCTTTCCTGTTAGAATAAACACATGAAAATGATTTTAAAGGTACTTGAACAAATTTACGCATTTAATTTTCTCTCTCTAATATATCAGTCTGTTTTAAAAGTAAGTGGTTAAATGTAAAGTTATTTTATTTTTCATTATGCATGAATTTAATAACAAAACTAAAATATAACCAAATACGGTAATATATCAAATATATCCATGAAAAGTAATTTGTTTATCAGCTTCATTGTTTTTAAAAAAAGTCTCGATGGAAAAATGAGTATTTGCAAGTATCCGACAAAAATAGGCACATAAAAATCTAAAAAAGTAGGTTGGTGTCAAATTTATATTCCTAATTAGTATTTTTTATGTGCTTAGAACATTCACAAAGTATTAAAAATTAAAACATGCAAAAACTAAAAGAATTTATAATGCATACAATATTTGAAAATAGAAAAGTAGGAATTGCCTTTTTCTTAACAACTAGTATTTTTTATATCATACTTGAAGGAATAATCTTGCACAAAAATTTTCATATACTTAGGAACACAGGGGTTTATCCCTTTATTCAGCCTATTAGCTATTGTACTGCCTGGAATTTTATGTATACAGTTTTTGCAATATTTAGAGTAACTTTATTCGACGATATAGGCCAAGTTTTTATTTATTACATATTTTCATTTCAATATTTATTAAGAAAATTCTATCAGTGAGTATATTTAGTCACTTTCCTCTCTCCGTTGTTCAATTTGTACTTTTTTTAATTCAGGCTACAATAATGACTTCAAGATGCTTTTTTTTCCACAAAGACATAATGTTTAGGCGCCATAATGTTCTCGGGGCAAATCCAAAACAGATTAGAGCTTATACCGTACGAATGATTCAAAGGGCAATAGGGGAAGGTGTTGTGGTATATTTAACATTTATAACTATCATACTAATTGGTCCCGGAGAAGTTCCAACTTGCATGAAAAATATATCAATATCTATGTTGATCTCCATTTTTATAGTTGTATTTATAAGTAGAAAAGAGGATGATGAAAATAAATATTATAAATATGGCAGCATAGCTCAAATGTCGCTGCTCATTCTTCAAATATACATGAAACCCTGTATTCGACATATTTTTTCACAAGATTCTCAAATTCTTTTGCATCTGGTTTTAATTTTTTCAATTCCATTTTTTTATATTATAGTGCAATTGTTCGATTATTTTTTATTTAGAAGTGGTTTAAAACAATTTTTAAATCAAAGAAGTACCTTTATGGATCGTAATTTAGAATGCTCTGATGAGCTTAAGGATGATTTCCATACAGATTAAAAAAAATAAAAACCTTTGATTTACTTTAAAAAGCTGGTTTGTCATGTTCTCAATAGTATACATCATTCATAGATTTTTTAATGTTCTTGAAATCTAATACTTTATATTATCTGTTTTATAAAATATAGCGCATATTTTGTTATAAGATTTTTTTAGGGTTAAAGCTTATATATTGACTTTTTGTATCTGAAAAATTATTGTATTGCAGTTTTCTCTTATACTCAGATTTTTGTGTTCATCTGTTTTGAATTCCTTAACACCCAATTATAATTTATTCTCATGCATAAATTTTAAAAGAATATATTTTCCAGTAAAAAATGGTATATATGTTATAAGGGTCAAGATCAATGTAAATTTTTCAATATAAAAGAATAAATGGTAAAGGAATAAAAAAACGATATTCATGTTTATAAAGTAACAATCTATTTTTAGTTTATTTCCAACCTTTTTTTTGTGTTGTATAAGAATTTTTTTTCATCAGCAAATTTTTGCCATTTAAAGCTTCTAATCATGCTAGATCTGATTTTTTATTCGTGGAAAATTAGTTATATCATTATAAAAGAAATAAAACATTTAAAAGGTATAAATCAATTTTATAGATATGATAAATTATTAGATGTGGTTTGTATCTAAATCTTAAAATCAAAATCAAAAAAAAACAAAGAAAAAACCTTTGTGGAGGGTCGAAAACAAATTTTTAAAAAAATAAATTATTAATTTGTGACAATAAAATATATTATTTGTCCGAATCTCTTACATCTTTTATTAAAAAATGAGAGTATGCTAATGATGTAAAATTTCACAAAAATAAATCGTATAGAAATATAGAATCATATGTCAACAAATAAAAATTATCAATAAAAAGTAAATCATAAATAATAATATAGTATATTTATAGTAAAGTCATTGAAAACTATATTTTATTAAAATAGAAAAACACAGTAAAAACATTATTACATATAGTTTTTGCAATCGCATTTTTTTTAGACAGGACTGCTTGATTTTGTGCATAATAGAAAAATTTATGATAATCGTATTTTTACATGTTTTGAAATTATAGAGCATCAACCGACACGCATAAGTCTTAAAATTTAATTGTTCGCAGTGTTGAGATTATTTGTTTGAAAATCTCGTAGAATGTAACATAAATTTTGGATAAGACTAAAAATTACAGTGTCAGCATAGAAAGAATAATGAATTTAAATTGTTTAAATTTATTTTGCATTTTATTATAGTAAAAATATCGCATACAAAGGCTCGAGTAACTCAAATGAAACGTTAAACTGATAGTCAAGAGCAAATTTAACCTTAATTTTAGAAAAATTATTTACAGCTTTTTGTAGGATTTTAATATTTATAAAAGGAGTCTTTAAACTGGTTTAAATTTATATATACGTAGAAACAATTTCTACAACTCGTTTTATTCTTGTTGCAACAACGTGAGTGTTGTAAGTTCATTTGTTTTATATGGGTATTTATGAATATCGAGCACTTGTTTATCATAAATTATAAGCACACATAACTACATCTCAAAAAAAAGCATTAATAGCTATAGAAACAGCAAAAATATATATTTTGATTTTTCACATGTATAAGATTCAAATTTTATATTTGATGACTTGATATATCAATATTGACATTTTTTTGTAGAAATATGTGTGAAAAAATCCATAAATTAAATTTTAAAATTTTTTACATGAACACAGCCTGTTATTGAGTTTTAAAATCAATAAAATCTATATATACGAATCCAATCAATATAGCCATAAAAAATAATATTATAATTTTTTTGAGTGCTATTTTCATATTAATAATGTATTAAAATTTACAAAACATGTTTTGTTGTTTCTAAAGGCAAAATGGACTAGTATAACAATAAAAGCGATAAAACTACATGATTTTTACAGCATGAATTATAACGTCCTTCTAATATGTGTTCTATGTGAATGTAAGTTTTGTCTTTTATCTACGAAAGATGGTATCTCTCAGGTTTAAAAAATGATTCCTTATTTCTACGGGACATCTTGCAGAAAAAAAATTCTTTTTTATCGAAAATATCAATTAAATTTATGGAATACCATGTGATTCTAGAAAAGATAATCTACATCAACTCAGAAAAATACTCTTGTGGTTTTTTTCATTTTCTTATAATTCTGATCTGTACATTAATTCTTTACGCTAGGGTTTTAATAATGCTATAGGATTTTATTCGTACAAAAAATTAAAACTTGTTCTAAAAAAGTAGTGCGGTGTTAGTGCATATAATATGTTCTTAATAGGAATATAAATTGCAGGTTTCATTACAAATCATGTTTTTTTTATAGGTAAATATTTGAAATCTAAATACAATATACAAAAAAATGGAATTTATTGCAGAAATTAGATTGAATAATGTTCTTAAAAATGCTAATAAATCTACGAATAAGCTATTTTTGCATTTTTTAATGTTCTATTTTTATTTCTTACAATAAAGCCATCGATTTTACTAGATTAAATTTTAAAGAAATGATTTATTTGGTTTATAACATTCCAAAAATAACAGTTCCATTTGAAATCTTGAAACTACAATTTTGGCAAACGAATATTTATTCTACACCAGACTGAAAGATAAGTATGAATTTTAACTCAAAGCACTACTAAGATTATAACTTCAGCAAAAAAAATATGTGACGTCATGATCTTGATGATAAAAATCTTATAAAGAAGCGAATTAAGTTTTATAAATGTATGAAAAATTTAATGATTATTTTTTTAATAATAATTTTCTTTTAGATTTCGAAAAAAATTACCAGGTTATATATTAAACCACATATAAATGTTTTTTTACTTTAGTTTAAACATTTAAGCCAAAAATAAGATTTCAAAGACTAAGCCAAATATCTATATAATAAATTATCAGTGTTTATTTAAAAATGTCAGCACTTATTATATGATATTCTTCTTTTTTATACTCTCTTCTACTACCATGTATTATTATGAATTTTTGTATTTTTAATAATACTAAGTTTTTTTTGTCTTTTTAATCCAAAAACATATAATAGAAATTAAAAAGTGCTAAAAATACAGGTTTTTCTATCTATAGAAAAGTGTTATTTTGATTTATTTTCTCATATTTTCATGGCTAAGACCTAAATTTCTTTTTTTGAATAAAGTTATGCTTTAAATTTCTACGCCAATTTAAATTAAATATATTTATCAGAACTTCATTTAAACTGTAGATTAATGTTTTGGAAAGTATTTCTGTTAATAAAAAATAAATTTGTAGATAGCTATTTCAATAAATAAAAAATCATATTTAAAAAATATAGTTATTTTGAAAACTAAAGTTATTTAAAATTATAATCATGCTTATAATGATCAAATTAAATATATTAGAAGCAAATTTATTTTGTGTTTTTGAAGTATGAATAAATTTTTTGATAATCGTTTTCAGAGCATCATTCTAATTTAATAAACAAAGATATATTTGGAAAACATTTACAAAATTTCTGCATTTTTATGAAAATAAATGTTTGACGTATTTGTTATACTTGAATAAAAAGCGATGAAAAGTTGAAGGCTATAATATTATATGAATTACATGTATAAAAACCATTTTAGTAATATTTATAGTATATTTTTCTAAATTGATCAAAAAAACAAACTTAACTTTAGTTACAAATTATTCTTCAATAGATAGCACAATCTTTATTTTTTGCACCATTGTCTACAATAAATAAAAATTGTGAAAATATGTTATTTGTCAACACCGTTTTTGTTTTTTTTGTAAATTATTGCTCTATTATCTTTTTTTTGGTGAAATTTATATATTTTGACAGTTTTTGTTATATTTTATATGTAGAATAATAATCATTCCATGATTTGCATTTTCAAATTTTCATATTTTTAATATCAATTCCGTGTACTTTATGCATTCTATATTTATTTTTGAGATTTGGATTTCTGTAGATTTTAAAATTGTAATTTTTAGCTCGAACATTTCAATTAATTTATGACATACTAGAGTCTTTTAAAATTTGTTTTTTGAGCTTGATCATTTTGAAATCCTAAGAATTTATTT
Source organism: Rhyacophila brunnea (assembly GCF_057557595.1). Lineage (NCBI taxonomy): Eukaryota > Metazoa > Arthropoda > Insecta > Trichoptera > Rhyacophilidae > Rhyacophila > Rhyacophila brunnea. The sequence goes on from NW_028232778.1 coordinate 343,157, forward strand.
ATGTTGCGGATGGACTTATTTTAGTGCGATTTTTATATAAGTTCTTAGACCTCTTTGGTGAATTTACATATTTTTTTATGCTCTATCATCTATATAATTAATTGAAATTGGTTTAATATTATATAAAATTACATATAAAAGTAAGATTATCGTTTAGTCAGTCGATTAAAAATATTTTTAGATAGTCAAATTTGATTTTTATACAACAGGGATTATGAAAAACTAAATGGAGCTCTTAAAGCAGAGTTCCCATCATATGTATTATAATATTGTGTCGCATCTTAACTATAATTTCTAATTGATTTTCAAAATATAAAGTCTATTTTTGTATTTTACATGTTAGTATTACATCGTCCAAACGGTTGATTTTTTATAAATAAGAGACAAATTTTCTTATTTTCTGTTGATCTACTATTATATTTCTCGTTTTTGGGGGTTTTTTTATGAATATTGGAAACTTTTGCTTCCCCCTGCGTACTTACGTGTGTTTCTATACATCATCTATAATCAGTTTGAAATCCGCGGATTAGACGTTTTTTATCAGGTTTGGCTGATATGGAGGAGGAATCTGATTTTATATATTTGTTATATTTTTCTTCACAGGTTAACTATCTTGTTACATTCTACACTTACATGTATACTTGCAGAAAAGAATAGGCTAGATCAAATTTTCGCATACGTATCCGCGCCTTATAATTCAACATCCTAGTTTATTCCCGGTTTGTCACTCTCGTTTGGGTTTTACTTTCCAGTTTCACCATACAACTACTTATAGGTATTTCTTAGATCAATAAACACATATGAAATATGGATTGGGTTGCGGTTTGATAGTTCAAAACGCAAAAAGCCTTTTTTAACCAACTGCATCACCGTGCCCCCCGAAAAATAGAAGAATAAAAATTTAATAAAAAGTAAAAAGGCAGATTACATCACGAAAGAAAAAAACAATAAAATCTTACATAAATATTCAGAATTAAAGTAATGGTAGGCGCCATAAATTTGTGTTAAAAAGCTAAATTAAATTATATAATATTTTAATTTCATCTTAAAATTATTTAAAAAATATACTGTCAAATATATACAAATCATAATACGAAAATAAAAAATAATCGTCTATAATATATATTAATCAAAATTTTTATGCGTTAATTGAATTGTAAAGTATTTGTTTTGGAATTTCCTTGTTTTTGCGAATTTTTTATTAATAAAACCTTTATGTATTTTATTTTAGTAGATAGCACTTTCCGTGTGTTTTACGTATAACTAATATTTGAGGCCGTACTATGAAACTTCAGTCAGCTAGAATTCAACTAAGACAATACAATAACTTATTACAGTTTTTTAATCAAAATAACTCATTAATAAAAAATCACCTTTGTAATAAATCGATAAAAAATCAATTTGATATTTTTTTTGTTTTTTGCAAAAAAAAAGCTCAATTTTTGTGAAAACTCGTTTTATATTATAAAAATGTTTTTTGCGGATTAATTAAATATTTATAGCTTCTAGTATTACTTTTTCTAATTTTGTTTATCAATAAAGGCAGTAAAAATGGATATGTATATATGTTATTTGTTAGGAACTCAATTTAAACGTGTTTTCCAAAAAAATTGCAAAAGGATAAAAGAACATTAAAAAGCCATTTTTGCTGCTATTTTTTAAAAAAATGCACTTATATTTAATTTCACTATTCTATGCATTATATTCTTGACTACATGTATAAATACAATACAGCCATTTTATTATGATTTTCTAATACTTACATATAAACTAAAGCGCTTTAGGATTTAAATCTATAAGATAAGATTATATTTAAATATTTCTTGTATATTTGATTTTTCATTGTTTATTAAATATAATTTATATTTTATAATGATGATATAATTTTAATATTAGATAAAAATATAAATATTGTCTAATTTAAAATATGTTTATATTTATTATTATTTATTTATGGTTTAATTTTCTTTTTATCGATTTTATCTATTTAGACGTGTTCAGCGTGTTGGGAATATTGCACAACTCCTTGATGCATCTTTTGACACATTCCTCTGATCTATATTCATCAACTGCCCTTCTTCTCTCAAATGAAATGAGTTCAAGTGTCTTGCGGAGTGTGAGAGCTTGCATGTATGCTTCTACTTCTACTTCGTCTTTTTAACTTCTTAATGATTATTATTATTTATTTATGGGAATATGTTTATAAAATTAATATTCATATATAAAAAATTATTTTATGTCTTTATATGATAGTAGCATTTTTGTTCCACATGTAATTATTGATTTTTGTATCATTAATACATAAATACTTTTTATGCATCCTTATATTATTAGTACAAGAAATAATATTACTTATTAATATGCTAATATTTAATCTGTAAATCACAATTTAGTTATGAAGGTAATTTTTTTAATCTTATCTGCACTTTTATCTTTCTTTTATATCTATAGTGTCTGAGGCTGAAACGATACTGAATGACCCAAGCTTAAAAATTGATAAACAATTTAATATGGCTAAAATAAAAAAGTCATCATATGTACTTGAATCTTGTGATAAAACAACTTTTTGAGAAAGAAGAATCCTTACTTTTTGTTTCATCTTTTGCAGATTTTCTTGATTACGACAATACTGAATGGTATAATACAAAATATGCTCTATCCGGTGAATCTGAGAAAACAGGAACAGATTTTACAAAAATATTATACCCATTGAAATTAATAACAGATCAACTCAGGCAAAAAATTATTCTAGATCTCAATATTAGATTTGAATTTCATTTATTTTATAGAAGAATGTGCTTTAAAGCTTCAAATATGGGAATAATTGATAACAAAGACATTGGATCAATAGCAGATAACACAGTAAAATATATTGAATATGTTCGAATTAAAATGGAGGAAATGGGTAAAATGGTATCCAAAAACATGTACAATAATAATTTTATTTTAAGACATAAAATAAAAGACGAGAAACCAACGGGTGATTTAGGCTGAGAATTATAATACGAAGCAGATCAATTCATCTATTTTAGGAACTATTAAAGAAATTTATATCATGATGACGAAATGGCAGTTCAAAGTAATAGTAAGTTTCTTTCGCAAGAAATAATGCTTGAAGATAATTAGTCGCAATTCGTTCAAAACAATGTTAATTTATAAATGAAGTGATTTTTGAAAATAATGATGTGAAAATTTTTGAATAAAAACCGCCTGAAGTATATGAAAATGATTTATGATATTTTGATGATTCTAATGTTAGTTTTTTCATTATAACATGCTCCTAATATTCAGTTAATCTCATATATTTATGTTTGAAAATAAAAATATATGATTTTTATAAAGAATAGATTAAAGCTACGGCTGCTGTTTTGCTGATATATTTTCCGATAAATATAGCACTTTGAGCATGAAAAAAATGGCTTATATCATATAATGAGCAGAATTCTATTTATAACTGATATTTCATCGTATTCAATCTGTGTCAACTCGCAGAAATGATATGATTTATAATAGATTTTATTAATGTTTCTACGGTTAGATCAGATCGCTTTTATTTCTTATTAAAAAATTTGCAAAATGAATTCTATAGTGTTGCTAAAAGTGCTGATATAATCACCCAGCTTTGTTTTCGGTATGTCAATTTTTCTATAATTGAATACGATATGCACGAATATATAGATTTCATGCGCATTAAGCGTCGAAAAGCCATGGTAAGTTACCAAGGTATTTATGAACCCCCAAAAAAATTCCTGTAGTGTTTAGCGTATACAGTAGATATTCAGAAAAAATGGTTGTTTTTGAAATAAAAATAATAAGCAATTGTATTGATAGTATTAGCATCAATAATCTAGCGATAAAAAAAAACAGAATATACAGATGGACTAAATCCACATGTAATTAAAGGTAATAAATTTTTAGAGATGGTGAGAAAAACAATAGCCTCCCGAGAAAAGATCTACCAGTATGTTTTCTTCTTTATAAAGTATATTTTAAAAGAAAATATGATACTGATCGAAAGTCAATCCACCAATCAATATCATCCATCTACAGTTATGTTAGAATTAAAATCTATTAAGAATTTTTCAATGATTACAATTTTACTAGATAATTTACAGTCCTATGAAAGTCATGAAGATATGTAAAACATTATATGCATTTATAGTGTAGGAATATTAAGATCATTAAGAAATATTTATGATTACTGAATTCGAGAAGTTCTATTTAAAGATGATATTCATGTAAAAATAGATAATGAATAATCTAAATATTTCTATAAAAATTAGGCAATATAATTATATAATTTTACCCATAAAATAACTAAATTCGTGATTAGGTATCTATATTGTGTTTTAATCAATATATAAATTCGTATTTCTAGACAACTATTAGCATTGAAAAGTTAAAAATTATCATTAAAATGTTTTAAGCATGCGTGTATTTCCAGTGTATTTTTTTATGAATTAAATACACGAAAAAATGTTGAGAAAATGAAACGAATTATTATAAAGGTATATTATACATAACTTACAAAATATTTGATTAGACATCGTTTATGGTAAAAATACAAAATTTATATAGACCTTGAGAAAAAAATATACCATTGTGCAAGGTTGTAATTATCAAAATAATATTATACATATTTTGTCTAACACTAACCGAAAAAAAATTTTTGACGTTTTATAGCGATGTCAAGATACTTTATCTCTTGTGTGTGTCATTTTTACGTTTATTTAATTGCAATATATACATTATTAATTGAAAATTTATCTAGATCTAAAATATAACAACATTCTAGTTGTATATATTATTATTCAGATTAATACATTCAATACTTTCAATATTTAGTTTTCAATGAAAAGTCTTTTAACGTGCCTTAAGATGGTATTATTAAGTATCAGTAAACTATAATCTTAGTTAATACGCGTAAAAAAAATTTATGCGTAAGTTATCACACTATTCTTTATTCCTAAATTATATAATGAAGGCAAACATACTTACATTTTTAATTCTTTTTTCTGAAAAATATATGTGATGGTATTAAAATAATGCGATTTTTTATGTTGTAAAGTCTCTTTAATTGATATAATGAAGCAAGATTCTATTCCATGAACTTTTAAGACGTTATAAATGTTCACTATACTTTTATGACCAACATAATTGATTTTTTGATATAGATTTTAGTAATTCAAATTTATTTTTATGTTAGATCAAGAAAGAGAAATAACATATCGTAAATAGTAAATCAAATACTAAATCGCAAAAAAAATCGATGAAATATTGTTTGAACTGCGTTTTTATATGGATTGAATTATATGAAATATACAAAATCTTATGAATTATTCTTAAATTAAATTCAATGTCTCTGATGATTTCTTTAAGGCAATTGCATATAGAAAAGAAATAAAGTATAGTAAGCCTTGACAAATTATGCTAAAATATTAGGTTTATGCTTTCTTTATTTATTATCTTTTTGGTTTTTACAAGTAGATTTTTTTTTAACAAAAAAACTTCAATTTTACAATACGAAGATAAACTCCTAGGCATCGAAAAATTTATAATAGACAACGAACACATATAAAATTTTTGTGTATTTATAGAGCTAATCGAGAGAGTTTTGATAAAAATAGAAATGATGCAACGTTTTACGCTTCTATAGCTATTTTTTATCCGCTTCTTTTAGAATAACTATAAAATGCATGACTTTCAAGGTATTAATTGGCCATATAATGCAATTTACTCTGTAAGTATACCTTTTTGACTATCTTACTAAACATAAAATTCGATTTAGGTAACAAAATCTTGCACATTTTAGAAATTCTAATAACTATAGTAATACCAAGAAACATTTGAAGTAAAAAAAGTTTCTTCGTGTCTCTCTCGTGTTATAAAGGCTACTAATTTTTATTTGATTATGTTAATTGTTCTTTATCGTACTTTTTATACGTAAAGTATAATGAAAATATTACGACTCGAATTTTATATTTGCATAATATCTTTTCTATGCATATCTGGCTCAATTTGTTTTTTTAGTCATTAACTAACTTATATTGTAATATTTTTCTTAAAAACTCTGATAATGCTAAAATATATATTACTAGGTTTTGCAATACTAAATTTTCACTGATAATTTAGCGAGCAATAAAAAAAAATGCATATTTATTTTATTTTACATGCGATAAATCTGTTTGTTCTAAGTTATTTTACTAGATATGAATGAATATATATATTCTTGCAACATTTCTAGATACGATATTTAGAAAACTGCAATTTCAGGTAATTTCATATATTATAAATCTGTTTAATTAAGCAAAATTTCTATATTTGTATTATATTAGCCTAGTGAAGTAAACTTGCGTTTAGTTACTCTATTTAAGATTTTATACTTATCTAATGTTTATGAATATAATTTTACTCAAAAGAAACAAGGATTATTTTTTATATTCTTAATATATTATAAAATTTAACCTCTAAAAATGAGAAAAATTCGTTATTTAATTCTAAAAGAATGCATAATAATGCCATAAATCTACAAAAAAGTCGATTTTAGATGGTGAAATTTAATTAAACCTTAAATATCGTAAAAAATTAGCAAATAAATTGGGATTTTCAAATTAATATTGTGATAAGAGTTCAGTTTTTTGTAAGATTTTGACTAAATATATATTTTCTGAAATTGCGTGACTTTTTTTCTATGTTTAAAATACCAATTATTTGTGTAAATAAAGTTTTGTTTGTAAAAAAAAATATAGAAAGTTTAAGCGATATGATAGGATTGAGTAACATATTTTTTAAGATCCTACTTAATATCTTGAATCGCTGCCCATAAAATAAATGTTTTCACGTGATAAGGGTGTGTTATCTTTACATTACTTTGAATATAATTGTCTTTACTTTTAACATTTAAAAATTAACATTGAGCATAGAATCGAGTTTTACATTGTATCTTAGCAGAGCAGGTCATAAACTCAAACATTGTGCTGTGTTATTTTATCATATAAAATTATACTTCACTGCTAATGATAATTTAATGTTCTAAATTTTAGAAAAAAATAAAGGGATTAATTTGAATATATAACTATAAGAAAATACGATATGCAGATAAAAAAAATACTGACAATGAAAAAGATATTATAGATATTTTTTAATATTTATCATACATTTATTTTTGTAAAATAAATGCTTTTGTAAATAATCATAAGTATTTATACATATTTAACTTTATAGAGAAATTCTTTTAAACGTAGTTTAGCAAATTAGTATTGTAACATATTTGAAACACAGTGGTGTGTAGTTATTGAACATCTACTACTTCTGTTCTAAAAAAATGTGGTATATTTTATCTACTTAATCATGCAATAATTTGCTTACTGTTTGTTTTTTAATTATAGAAAATTATTCTTATATATCTTTACATTTATAATCAAACAATTTTGATTTTGCTTCCGAATGGAAAACAAATTTATTATCACTGTGTTCAAAAAAGGAAATGCCTACTCCTTTTTTTAGTTATAAACGCTTTTAAAAGGCTACTAATGCGTTCATTGCTTATATAAGTCATCATTAGTTAATTATCGAGTTTACAACGCCTTTCAGTGCTATATTATTGTTTAAAGTACCATTACGTTGCTTTATATACAGATTATAATGCTAGAAATCACACGAAAATACAAATGAAATATGTTAATGCGCGAAAATTGCGGCTTTTCCAATTGAAATTGCACGTTTCATAGCAGATATTACATTTAAGGCAGCAATACAAGTAAATTTAATTTTTTGAAAATTGTCATTCTCATCTATATTATTTATAACTATCATTGATTTCATAAATGTTGATACAATGCCATTCATCCTATTAAAGAATAGACGAAAAAATTAACTGTTAAATTGGTCATTTTATTACTATCGATGTTTAGAAAATCTATTGGCCACTTTATGTATTTTACTGCCTAAAGAAGATTTTTACATATCATAAAATCCATAAAAAAACACATAAATTCGTTGTTCGTTTTAAATCGGCATAAAATTATGAGTAAATCATAGCAAAATTAGCATGATTTAAGCAAATTTTTGGTAAAGTTCAATCTTAAAAGCAAAAAATCATTTCTGTTAAAAATGCAGGTATATATATTCATCATATACACCTTTATTAAACGGTTACTGTTAAAAAACCAGTACTATAAAAATTTAATCAATAGTAAATCTCAAAATTTTAATACAAATATTTATATGAATTATAAAAATAATAAATTTATTGTTCCGGTAATAAAAAATATATCAATAAATTTTTTAACGGTGAAATTTTTACAAATTTTATAATATTTTCATAAGTTTAAATATTTATCATTATGTATACATCATAAAATATGGACATGATAATGACGTCTTAACCAACCAAAAATTTTCTTTTTATATATGTATTTAGTTAAAACAAATTGAGCAAAGTAAACTTTACATTCATATATAAAATTATAAATCTTTTGAATCCCGACTTTGTTTCATGTTTTTAACGCCTTATTTTTTGTTTTCCCATGTTTTTTATTTTTATAGATAAGTTGTTGTACATATAGAACATGATATCTGGTTTAATTATATTATCACAGGTGTTAACCCTTAGAAGTACAATTATATGGAGAATATTAGGCTTTGTTATGATTATATAAATTTTAAATCGTCATTTATTATATGTCTAGCATTCAATAGAAGAAATTTTCATGTTAATTATTTCATAATATTATGACATCATGCTATTATTTTAGACAATAGACTATATCATATGATTATCATTTGTTTCTATATAAAAACTTACAAATGAAATGTCAAAATTGTCACGTTGTATTCTATGTAAATTTAAAATTTCAATATTAAAATGTAAGCTTTTGTTTATTCAAATATAAATTGGCTTTATAAGAAAAAATACATGATATTATTATGTAACTATACAGTATATATCATAATAATCGAAATTGCCGAATTTATTTTATTAAATCAATCATCCAAACAAGTAGAAAAGATTCTGTTCGAGCATGGAGTCTACAAATATATAGTTTTGTTATATGAATAATAAAATCTTTATTTTGATATCATTTTTAAGAAATTTAAATCCTTTAATCATCCTTTATACTAGTTTTCCCGAAAAAAAATAGGCAAAACTTCCTAATTTAGTATAAATTTAAGATTCTATTTATCAAAAGTATTTTTTTTGAAAATAACAGCATGAAAAAAATGCATATTCGGTGTTAAAATTATTTCTGATGTAAAAATTAGTAAAATTGAATAGTTTTTTCAAAAAAATTGTTCGTGTCATGTAAGGATCTAATAATGTATTCTGCATTGATTAAATTATAATATTATATCTATCATGAATTTTTTGTATTCTTTTGAGAGATTTATACAGGACTAAAGGAAATAATTGCGTTGACCATAAAGAATTATTGAATTATTTACAAACAAGGAATATACCTGTTTAATATGCAGCCACAAAAACTATGCCTCATTGACACCTATTTTTACATAAATTTTTGTATACAATTGATTGTAAATTTTTATACCTACCTAAAATTCACATTTATTTACATATCAAAGTATTTTTTATTCATAATTTTTGATTTATGAATTCAAACGCTCCGTGCTTTTTTTATCTATTGCTAAGGATCATAGATTGCGGGAATAGTATAGAATATACGTTCTTTGTATAAATCTAAAGAATCTTTTGGTCTTCATTTTTGCAATGAATAAAAACTCGTATGGATGTTATCTTATTACACTAAAGTAATTTTATTCCATATTTTTTTAGTTAGTCTTCAGCATCTAAAAATAAAAGATAAAGGTTTTCATCTTATCATTAATTCCACCCATATCAACATTCTTACTGCAAAGGTTTTTCATTTATTTTTAAATGAATATTCCCTATCAAAGACTATTTAAACGATATTAACGAATTTTCTATTAATTTTTTCTTGCTTATGCCATATTTTTTTGAATATCAATTTTCATTTATGCTGTATATTTCTCGCTTGTTAATAAATATATAGGTGTGTCGGTGTATTTAATTTTTGAAATGAAGTCATGCCTTCGTATTTGTTAAAGTATATGAAGTTTCGTCTATTGATTTTCTACAGCTTTTTTTTTATTTCGGTTCAAGTATACTTGGTATTTGATTTTGCTTTCTTTTAATGTATATGGTATTGATTTTTCTGGAACTGAGAAAACACTGTATTTAAAGTTTTCTCGGTTCTTTATTTTTGTCTAATATTTATATATAATATACACATAAACTCATATATTTTTGTGTTTATTTTTATAACAATCCGTTGTGTATCATCATAAAATTATTTTCGCTTTATGGCATTGATGATATATTAGGAGTGTAAATATTGCATGATTATCGTTAAGAGCATTCCTCTACTATTAAATACGTTCTTATTTCCACAATTCCGCATATACAATGTATTTTATCTTTAAGAACCAGATTACAATTATTTCGATCCACTTATCAGCAGACTATACAGGTTGAATCACTAGATTGCAAAACTGTTTATGCCCATGTACCTTGGACAAATATAATAAAGTTTTTTTCTAAGGTCTTTAATATCATGATATTGTTTTCCTTTTGTTATTTGTTTCCTACACGAATTTTATTATATTATTTTGGATCTTGCTAATGTGAAAATTTCTACGCGAACCCGGAGATTGTTTGAAAAATACAAATATTATCGTTAATATTTTTTTTTGTAAGATGTGCAATTGTAACACATCACTTGCGCCTTCTGTTCCCAAACGTACGCGAAATTTTATATAGATTTGTTTTAAACTTGCATATAGTTGTTTTATCTTAAATATTAACCCGTCAAATTTTTATTCCACAAACGAAATTTCAGCAAAATCGTTTTATTGTAAATTAATATGCGTTTTTTGTATCAATGGAATACATTCAAGATAAATATATTGATAAATTTACGTTTAAATTAAATTTGTAGGACAATTAACTTATGTTCTTACAAGATTAATCAATTTTAACGGTTAAATCATAGCTGGAACACAGAAGTAAAATATTATAGTCCAAGTTCTTTCTATAGCTTTCTGTTCTTTAGTATCATCTACGTAGCTTTTGGAGTTTAATTGCTTCTGAATCTGTAATACATTTGTGATAAGATTTGTAGTTGTTATATAACGTGTAAAAAGAACTTGCGTAAATCATTAAAAATATTATAATCACAATCTAAATTATCTTATTAATTTATACTTACATGCTTTATTACACTACATACTGCCTTCTTAAAATCTTTTAATAGTATTTCTTCTGATAGTATGTATCATAATTTTAATACATGATTATAAGCCTATAAATATCATCCATATCAAATTATTGTGCTTTGGAATGATAAATATTGAGTTATCATGATTCTCTATGTATTTTTTAGTTTTATTTCATTTTAGCTATCTTTTCGAAAACTGTGATCTTAAAATATCTTAATCCATTATATATTCAAATTGTGCTTCTGTTGCTAGAAAGGGCTATTTTAATGCTGTATATTACATCTATTTCAATCATACACGAATAAAGATGGGTTAGCCAATAAAAAAAAATTTTTGTCTACTGTAAATTTGAAATATTTAAACACTAGAAACTACAGGGAATATCAGTTTTTGTTTTTCGGAATTGACACATATGTGTGTCGTTATAGTTCTATAATCCGCATTCGGATCGTTGGTCAAATATTTCATAATTTAAGATCATAAATACTATACCGCAAAATTTTATCAATAATAATTTTTTTGATGTAAAATATTGTCTCAAGTCTATAACCTAAATGAAAAAATATTTTGGTAATTTAAATTTCAATATTGTCAATGGGGAAATTTCATATGTTCATGAATTCTACAAGTCATCTTATGCAATTAGAACGATTTTAGGATACAAAATCATGCTGTAAAAGAGTCTATATATTGTAAATCAATGATTATTCATCTAATTTTAACACAATCCTAGTAAAAGCTTCCAGGATCAAATTAATTTTTGATTGTACAATAAATCCACCATAGTTCTTTTATAAGATACAAAAAAATAAATTCTTATATTATTATTAGGAAAATACTTTTATATTTTGAAAACATGTATATTACTTGAATTAGCATACCAATTTGATGTATTTTGACGCAAACTTCTTTGTAAGAATACTAGAAATTTTCTTATACTGATAAAAACCCTATTTTAAGTTTAACTTGTTTTTTTAAAATGGTTTATAGTTAATTCCAAATAAATGTGTTCTATCTAAATACAGATGGAGAATAATAATTCCACGAAAAATACTAAAATGAACCTATATTAGGAAAATATATGCATTAATCACAAATATTAACAAAAGTTAAAAATCAAATGTTATAAATAATGAAGGAAAATAGAGAAGCGAGAAGCATGGAAAGAAAATCGATTAAATGTGATAAAAAAACTATATATAACATTTTAAATTTTTGATGATAGAACAAAAATATATTTCAAAATTTATCAACATGATAATAACTCATTTACATTTCAATTTTAAAATTAAAAAATCAAAATTATCAAAAAAAAAAGGGAAAATATCGCTCAAAGGCATCTAAAAAATTTTGACAAATGAAAATAGAATAAAGTCATGGTTTTTAATAATTATCATGTAGTTAAGATTTAGGCAAAATCAATCTACTATCGTCAGACAAAAAAATATCTAGTCAACAAATACAAAAAAATAACAAGCCTTTAGAGCCGCGAATTATTATAAGAAATACTTAAGAAAACTTATAAATGTGAAAATATTTTAATGTACATATAAAAGATTTTTTTTCAATGTTATAAATACAAAAAAATAATCAAATCAAGATAAAACTGTCCTGTCTGTATTTTTATATATTTTATGTGTGTATAATAGTGAAAATATTAAATTGGATTTTTATTCTTGAAATTATATATGATTTTTTTTCTTTTATTGATTTCTGTATGTCTCAAGTTTAACTTTTTCTCATATTAAGTTTAAGTACAAGATTAATATACTTAAAAGATTTTTTTAGAAATGCCTAGTCTCAAATAATTCGATGATTATCGCAAAAAATATTTTTATATTAAGTTAAGTTGTTTAAATACATCATATTTATATCGAAAATAGTTTTTAATTTAAAATATTTCAATATATTTCTGCATGGTATATCATATAAATCATATATATCCTTTTCGAATAGTCTTCTTCAAAATCTTTTCGATATTATCTAAAGAGTAAATGAGATCATATTTATCTGTGTTTATATTATAAATTTTGTGGATTCGTAGCATATTTTTTTATATATATTTTTTGTCGTCCCATTTCAATCTATTTAGTCGGTCATATTTTCTATTTATATTTGTATATTATTGCAAACATTCATTTGGTATATGCAAAGATTTTCTATTCTAAATTGAGTTTATTTGCAAAAAGCATAGATTTTTTTTAGCGCACAGAGACTTATGTATATTTGGTTCAAAAAGATATATGTTTCTATTCCAGTCAACAATTTGTACCTTTAGTAAATCCGCTAGTTAATTCCGCTCAGTATAGTCCGATTATTTCGTGCCAATCAAAATTTTTGCCTTTACAATAAATAAAGGGGTCCTATTTACACTTATTTTGTTGTCAAAATAATCGGTCTGTATAATCTTCATTATTCTGTTGCAGGTGATCTCTTATTTACGTTGATTTTTTACAATGTGGAGACCTAAAACCTTTTTCTAAGTGCATATTTTTATCTTAAGAAAAAAAAATTCTTCTTTTATAAATATGACTATTGTTCGATTGCTCTAAGACATGAGGGTATTAACTTTATGTTATTTATTTTTTTAAAATTAGAGTTATTTGTTTATTTGATCACACGAATTAAATTTTTATTTTTCCTAAAGCTATTAAAACTTTCAGTCAAATATGCTATATTTTATTCATATGCTGAAATATGGGGTTTTTTGTTATTTCTAAAGTATTTATATTTCATCACATCTCTGAGTGTTGTCTTTTACGTAACTATATATTAGCTGGTCGATCATCTATTCTGCTTTTAATACAATAAAGGATAGACCACGTTCTATTTGTGTATGCTAATTCATAATCTTATCCTAAATGTTGTAAACTTCTTAATAAGAAGAAAAAAACAAAGTCTAATAAGAAAATTTAATAATTTTGCATTATATTTTGATATGAGATTATATAGTCCATTATAGAAAAAACAAAATTATATATTAGCAAACTATATCGTTGTATTGCCATAGATATATTGTAGCAACATAAGTTCAACTCGACTCTTCTTTGCAAATTTATGCGCGTAATAAAATTTTTTATTTTAAAAACTGTAAAAATATTTTTATTATATTATATTTTATTATATTATATTTTATTAATTATTCATAAAAATATTCAAATGCTTTTATCAATTGCCTCATCTAAAATTCTGTGTTTTAAGCTCATGTTGATTTCGGTTTACCTGATTCAATTTTATTCTATAGTATCTAGTTCAGATAATTAATAAATAAGTTATCTATATGCAGATATTAAAATTAAATTGATGATTTTTCTATGATTTTGGTTGCAAATAATTAATAAAAAAGAAAAAGTTCATGCGTTAAAATGATTCGAAAGTGAGCATATCGGCCGAAACTAGCAACAGTTTTTTATTTTTACAAAGATAAATAATTAATATACTCAAAAAGGCGATAATATTTGGCTGGTTAAAGCATTTTAAAATTTTATTGATTTCAAATTTAAAACAAGATATAGGTCTTGGCTAATTGAATATAAAACAAATTATGGCATGATATAGAAAATTTTAACTTGATGCATCTTCTAAAACTTAATAAATTATAACTCTTAATTAGAAACAGATGTAGCAGTAATAAAATTTGTATTCTAGATTTTATTTTATAGTCATAACATCGATAAATATTTTCAAGCTATCGAAAGTGTATAATAAAGACAAAAAAATGCAAAGGAAATTTAAGAAATGCATCTTTACTGCTTCAACCGGAAAGAAAACTAGATATAAAATAAAATCTGGGTGTTCTATTTTATATTTAGTGTTTAGAAAGCCACAGTTTTTGACATATTCATTATTGCATAAACTAATTTCTTCATTTTTGGCAGGTTACTAATCGTTGATCTAAATGCTAAGCTATACTATTTTTTTCAAAGCAAGCCACTTCTTTAGCTATCTGTAGTAAAAATGTGTATTTTACGGAAATCTATAAATTTTATACAGAAAGATTTGTCCTTTCTATTTTTTTTTGTATATATTTTATTCATAATTTAATATATTCGAAAATTTGATATTTTTCTACTTAGCATGAAATTTCAGAAAAACGTTGTTTTAAGGTAAACTGATCTGATTCCTCATATATCACATCTTTCCAAGATCCCGCATTTTATTAAATTATTTTTCTTACCTTAAGCATATATATTAAGATATAAATAACCATTTAACAATAAAAATTTGTATGTAACACTTTCAAAATTCAATCACTAGATTTAATTTAATAGGTTCTGATGTAAACATGTGACTTACAGCTTATATTTTTCTTAGATAAAGTATGAGTAAATATATTTTTATCAGAATACATGATATTAAATACTTAAAAATGCCATCTGGTCTGTACTATAAATTCTTAGAATTCGTAACACTTACATTAAAAATATTTCGACAGTACTTTTTAATTCGTATTCTTTAATTGTGTGCATGTATACTTGTGTAATTGAATTCATAGAAATATCTGCGTTTCATCTCGTTTTATATACATATAAAAAAGCTCTAAATTTTTTGTTATTATGGATGAATATAATTTTTCTTATTTTTATGCAAAAAATAATGTTAAAAGCTATTTAATAAAAATAAATTTAGGGTATTTTATCATGTGATGTTAAAAAAGCATTTAATTGGGTGTTATTGTGCTTGTAAAGTTCTATGAATCTATTCTTTTATACTATTTATATTTTAAAACATTATATAAGGGTTTTTTCTATTCAAGTCATATTTAAAACCTCATATTTACACTTCTTTTGTTATTTTAAGCTTTTTTTTTAGAAAAAAAAAACATAAACATAACTTTTTTGTCTATTTTTATCAAGAAATTGTAAATAAGAACGGAAGCAAAAAATATCCACAAACAAAATTGCCGAGAAAAACACATGTATGCTTAATTCATGAGCTTAGAAGATATGTATGGAATATAAGTAAGGATGAACTAGACAAAATGAATTGTCAGCGAATCTGTTATATAAAGCTTGTCAAAGTTTTGGGTTTCCTAACAAGAAAATTATATAGAAAAATTAACCTAATAATAAATTTACATTAATGATTTGATTTGATTTTATTTATTTGTAATCTACATTTGAAATATTTCGAACCTAAATTTACTGGAAAAAAAATGTTGTGTTGATTGTAAGTATAAAGAAGTTTCTCCTAAAAATTTAATAAAAATAAATGAAGATTCAAATCACAAATAATAAAGGTTATAAACAACACAAGTGCTAAATATCATTGAGTAGTAAGAATAACACAAAATTGTAATTATTTATGCCTATAAAATATTAACTACGTTTTTATTGCATTTTATTCAGCTTTATAAAGTGCTAATGAGTATTTACCAAAGTAAATCATAAGATACAGTGAAGAAGAACAATAAATATTTACGTTTTTATATAACATTGATTGGTCATTTTGCATAGCTAAAAAATTATTTCTATTGTTTTTGTATAATATTTATCGAGAGGAAATAACAAAAATTATTGTTCCTAGATCTGTAAAAACATTAACCTAGGATTTTTTTTTATCTGAATTGGCTTTTGAGCCAATGTACTATCCAGAAATATAAGTTTTATATGCACAATACGCATTTTTAGATTTTTTTACAAAAAAAACAGTCAATTTTCTCTTTAATACACAAAATCTACCTAAATAATGTTTAAATTTGTTTTTCTCATTTTTTATATATCCTAGAAATTTAAGTTTAAAGATCACATATTGTCAGTCTTTTTCTCCGTTAAGATAGATCAAATTAATCATAATGTAAAAACCGATTTCATATATAGATTTTTTTAGATAATAATTTTAAGGATCTAAATGCGCTTTTCGTATATAACTAAGTATATCAAGTCATTTTTGATAGAATATACTTATTATATACCATATATTATATATCTATTCTAAGTATATTATAATTTTTTCTGTTCCATATTTTTTATTTTTACATGGAACTCAAGAAACTTTGTGATTTGATCATTATTTTTCTTTGCTGCTATTTCCTACCTCAACATTATAATAATGAAATATGCATCTTTTTCTTAAATTTTTTGTGTCCTTGTCGATAATATTTTCTTTTTTACTTGTATTAACGTAGTTATTACTCTCTACACCTCTATTGATTTCTTTATCGGAATTTCTGACCATTTCTATATTTCCAAAAAATAGTTTTTATTGATGAGTCTTTTCTAAGCTTAATTTAGGTATTTACGAAACGGTATTATTAGCTAATGATTAAAACTTATATGTCAAAAAATATAATATTATATTCACTCTGCTTTCTATATTTTCAATTTTTTAAAAACGTCGATTTGGTTTTAACTTCATTAAATTTTACTATAAAAGTAGGTATATCTATATTTTTTTGGTTAATTTAATTGTATTGTAGCATTTTTTAGAACTTTAATGTTCTGAAGCAGTATAAAATGGGTTTGTATGGAAATAAAGAAGTTGTGTCTTAACGTATCTTTTTTTGTTAGAGATAGTACTTTCTATTCATATTCCCCTCGTGCATATATTCTGGGCAAAAAAAAGCTTATCTTAGATATAATTACTGGTGTTTTACGAGTGAATTGGGGTCAATATTCTGTTTATCATTGGCCCATATAGTTACTGTATTTTCATGTAACAGCATTAATTAATGAAAAGTATTTATAAATGCCTACCATGAGTTTTTTACTTACCAAGCGATTCCAAAATATATATGGTACTTTAATATTTCATAACACAATCTATCTATGTTTGTGCAATATTACACTACATTTTTTTGGTATATCTCCAATATGACTACCTGGATCAATTTTTTGTAATTAAGATTTTCAGTCAACGGGTAATTTTCAAATATCTACCATATTAAAGACTTTTTTTTATCTATTTGCATAATACATCGTTTTCATATTTTTTTTAATATTAATTAATTAATACATCAGAGATGTAAGGAATACCGACCGAAATCGAAGGTATATGGACAAACAATAGTATTTAGGAAGACGCATTGTATAATAAGCTTTATGTGAAGCGTATTTATTAAAGAAGAGTCATACTTAAGAGATATATAAAATGTTAAATTCATTTATACAGACACATACTATTATGAAATACATGTCTATCAAGGATTAAATTCACATTTTTCTATATGATAATAATATTTAGAGCGGTTGGGATAGAAATATAAATTCGTGAATTTAATTATTGAAAGAGAAAATTCAAAAAAAATACCAGCAAGAAAGTGTAAAAGACTGTTTTAATCTTACAAATTATCAATAAATTTCTATAGGGCAATATTGCCTGAAATCGAAGCTGTTTAAAAATAATAAACTATAAGTTTGTAAATCATTATAGAAATTAAAATTTATTTAATAATTATGCATTATTTTCTGATCTGGTGCATTAATTACTTGCCTTATGAGACAGTATTACTTGAACGCAAAATATTGAGTTCGATTATCATTGAATAAATCGGAGACAAATCATCATATTTATAGTGATATAAGACCGTTTTTACTTAACTTAGTGGGCTATTATTTCTAAAAATAATGACTATAAGTCAAAATTTTGATTAGAAAAAACATGATTTGTTTTAATTTAATTGTCCTCTTTTATCCCTTATTATCACATCTCGATCCAAAGGATTACGGATCGTTTGAAAATAAACACTTGTTTTAGAATATAAAATAAAAAACAATCTATCTATGTTTTAATTAAGATTTTATTAAGAATATTTTTTTATTTTTTTTGGAGTTTTATTGTTTCGCTATGAATTCGTAATCATCTCTTGGATTTGAATTAAAATTCCATCACATTGTTATTGAAAGCCTAGATTATGTTTTAAAATCACTTATTCTGTTATTTCAGTCTTCTAATCTATAGAGCAAGTGAATTGTAGCAAGCCAAAATTTCTTTTTATTTTGCTCTCCTTCGATGCAGAAAAGAATTTTATGAATGATCGAAATCGCTATTTCTATTATACTCACTTACTAAAAATTATAGTTTAAATTCATGGTTTTATATAAGTTTGTTGCCTTTTGACTAAAAACTATATAGCTTGAAGTGTCATCAGCCATATTAATCGCTATTTGCATATATTCTCGGTTTAATGCTGTAATATTTCTTAAAGATATAGGTATCTAGTCTTGTCTTAGATTTTTACCATCCTTTTCATTTCTATCGAGAGATAAATTTTTGTGGGTTATTTTAAAACTTTCTTAATATAAGCTCTTGGTATTTCAATTCCATAATCTATCGAATAAATCATTCGAATACAAAAACCGCCCCATTTAATTTGTTATTAAAATCTACTCTATATTTTTAAACACATCATAACTGTATGGACGCTCCTTTTTTCCTTTGAATCACATGTATATCAACACTCACCGAGATAATTTGTTTTATAATATTTTTCTAGGCTGTTGTAAAAATAGATGAATTTTTTAAAAAAATACAAACCTGATACTTCTTCATTAATTGATTCCTCAAATTTGCTATTGTCAAGTACATAACATGTATTAAGTTATTAATCTTTCCTAAAACTTATTTTCAAGCAAGATAATATAACTTCTAGGTTGATTTCTTGTTTATTCGTGTTTGCCGCAAAAATATATATTTCATCGTTTGTTTGTGACATTAAGTTAATTTTCTAGCCCTTTAATTAAAGCTTCCGTTTCTACATGTTTAATTTTGCCATAGTCTTTGTATTATAGCAGCTTTCTATTCTTCAAGAACATTATAAGGCATCGTCGCATATGTTTATAAAGGTTTGAAGTCAAAATAGTTTTCCTTGATTCATAAGTTTAATATTTGTTTCTAAAGATAATTCTTAAAATTACAAGTCTTTATACAAGCCGATGTATCTGGGTGCTCAGAAATGACTTTCACTTAAAAGAACATCTTCAAAATTTAAATCTCGTAATGCTCATGCTTTTATAATAAAATTCGGTTTTTGTATTGTTTTTAAAATGGTTTAGAGTTCTTTGATAATTTCTAAAGGGATCTGGCATTTTTCGTGGATTTTTTATCTTATTCTAATGGGTACATTATATTTAATTTTTGTTTTCTTTAATTATAAATGAAAAATGTTGTAAGAAAATGATATACCATAAACAAACCTTTTAATACAATATATAGAAACGTATTTTAAAATTTATTTATCTAATAATATAAATAATTTACAAATATATAACATTTCCAGGTAATTTTTGCCCCAACGTGCCATATAAATTCAAAAAAAAAATATTTATTAAATGCTAAATCTTGTAATTTAAACCCTCTATTATAATTTTTTTTATTTCATATTAAATTTAAAAGTTAGTGCATAAATTTTTTTAAAGAAGAATTTAGACCTATTTTTATATTTATTTTGCTTAATTGACAATTTAATCGTATTATAAACGCATCTGTCACAAATTTGAATCTTAAAACAGTAGTATACGATCACATATATGATTCCTTATAATTTTACATCGCAATTTTTGTCTTTTATGATTTATGACTATTTATAAAAATTCCGATTTTTGTGATATAAGCATTAAAATACTGATTATATGCTTTTGATTTATTCAGCTTAAATAATACATCATATTAGATTCAAAATGGGTTTAATGAGAAATATAATACATTTTATTGTGATACATAAAAACCTAAAAAGTAAAAGCGAACTTAAGATAAAATATCGTTTGACTAAGCTAATTCGTCTCTTTAAAAATAAACAATATATTAACTTAAAAGCTGATTGAATGTAGTTATTTATTTATAAAAATTAAATTTGATATTACTAAATGAACATTCATATTATCATATAATTGAAATATATTTACGAAGTAAAATTAATCTCTATAGTAATAACTGCAGTCAAAGGCAACATACAGATATTTTCAAGAAATTTTATTTTTTTCACTTTTGTTTATATATTATTCTTTTTTTTATTAATTTTATTAATTTATGGGTTTAGTTTCTTTTTATCAATTTTATGTATTTAGACGTGGTCAGTCCATTGAAAATATTGCACAACTTCTTATTGCATATTTTGACACCTTCACCCATCTATCTTCATCAACTGCTCTTCTTCCCACAGATGAGATGAGTTCAAGTGTCTTGCGAAGTGTGAGAGCTTGCATGTATGCTTCTACTATGGCCGAGAAATTTAAATCCTTGGCATAGATTTTTGTTTATATAAATAAAATTACAAATATTGATTTAATATGGATATCTATTATCAATAAAGATAAACATCAAATATAAATTCAAAGTTAAAAGATGACCTACGGAAAAATCGTAGTATCTAGAAATACATATTTTATCTATAATCAGAAGTAAACTTTTGATGCATGTACAATGAGTTAAATATTATATAAATCTACACATTTTCTTAAAAGAATACCGTTTTTCATTGATCTACAGTATTTCCTTTAGATGTTATAAATTATCATGGGTTTCAATAAGCATAACAAGTTATTATTTGTTATTATTCATAATAAAATCTATTATACTATTGCTTTGATAAAATTTGAATTCTATGATGTATTAAAGGAAATAATAATAATTCTGAGACAAAAGCAACACGAGTATTATTGTATTATTAATCAAAAAATAAAAATAACTTCGGTAAATAAATAAAATTCAAAAAATTATAGGTTTTATTTTTACTTGATTTTTATGATCTAAAAATATTTCAAGTGTATAAAATGGAGGCAAGTAAGCTACTATATACAAACAAAGAAATCAACATAGTGTTTCTTATTTGAGAGACGTAAATTTACAATAAAAATCTTTGCTTAATTATATCAAAAAATTTTACGAATCAAAATAAAAAAATTATATGTATATAAAACTAATGCCACGACGTTAGAAAAATCAAAATATAAAATGCTCTTTCTAAAAAAATAAGAGTATATATTATTGCTTTTTCATTGTTATAAAACTTAATATCATTTGTGAATAAGGCATATTTTATGATATCACTGTATATTTGTTTCTCTTTATATTCAGCATGTTAATTATCCCCGTTTATGATTCGTTTTAATGTAATTTTTTTTTTATTGCTTACATATAATGAAAAACTAGTTGGATGGTGTGATAACACAATATCATAAAATATACGTACAGAACTCATAGTAAATAAACAGTTTAGCCATATATTTAGACCTTGGAATTGTGAAAACCCCTATAATTAATAATTCTTATACGGTGGAGAGGCATTGAAGAAGACTTCAGAGAGGAGAAAATAGCCGAAAATAAAAATAACCATTGCACACAAAAGATCAAGCAAGTTGTGCTTTTTAAGAAAAACCAAAATCATAACAAATAATTATGTCCTATTATAAATAAAATTTTATAATATTTTTACTCAATATAGACATCCACATGTGCAATTCAAAGATTAAAAAACTTTATGCGTAAATATATCTACATTAGATATAATTAGATTTTTTTATAATGATAAAGAACTTTTAAAAACAATATAAATCTGAAATATTGATCAATAGAATAAGTGGACTAATCCTTCTCCGATATAAATTATTTTATTTGTATATAATTATATAAATAACGTATAAATATAATATTAAATGTATTTAAAAACATATTTTGCTCCCATATACACAAATTTTTTATATTTTTATATATCGAAAGATATAAATTATCGCTATTAGGATTTCTTGATGAAAAACGTTTTTTTAGTTCAGAAAAAAATGTTATAACGGTATAAAACAATAATTTTTATATGTTATTTTAAACTCCTTATTAACTTTTGGAATATATTTATTTTTATGTGCCATAAATATGCATCTTTTGTGTTTTTATCACTTCCATTCGATGCATTATATAGTGTTTTGTGTTGTAAATTATGTGGAATTTTAACATTAATTTGTGGCATATCTTCTTTAATAGATAATAATAGTTGTTAGTTCCATTTTTTTTAGGGTATCTAAGAGAAAGATTTCCAGTAAATTCAAACTATTTTCTAGGAAAAAATTTAATAATTTAGATTATATTAGAAATATGTACTACATATTGCGTCTTTTCAAGCAAACAATAATCTTTATTCAATTTATATCTCTGTTTTTTGACTTAAATTACATAAAGTGATAGAATTTCACATTTTCTACTTTTTAAAATCGGATCTCCGCTTAAATTTTAGTGTTATATTTCAAGATATTAGAAATAGAAAAAATATAAAAAAAAAACATTTATAACTTTCCAGGAAAAAATCTCTTTAAATCTAAATACAGCAAAAAAATATTTATGATGCATTTTTTTCGACTTTCCTACTAATTCTTATAATATACTCGCCTTAACTATAATTTTATTTTATATTTTCGCTTTGAGTTGATATTTTTATTCTTAAAAACAAAAGACAAATCTTAAAATTAGCTCTAAGATTTTATATAACAATTTGTATAATGGATGTAAGTTTTTATTTATTTTAAATTATATTTTTCGCATTTTAAAAAATAAATTGAATTTTTTATAGAGTGAAACATACATCTACCAATTATAATTCATTTTATACAATTACAAAATTTAAAAAATAAGTTAAAATTTTTCCTTTATTGCCTTATAGACGCATATAAATTAAAACGTATTGCAATATATTACTAATATTTTATAGTAAATTATAAATTCAGACCAGGATGTAATAGCTTAATATAATTTCACATGAATATTTTGATAAATTATTCGCAAATACTATATTATATATGTTAAAACAGAATAAAAATAAATGATGTAAAGTTCATGAGTTGCCACCAAATTTTTTTAATTTATTCCTATACTTTATCAACGTAATCACTAATATATAGTAGCTGATATTTTTATAGAAAATAAACTAAAATTTCGACACTAAATATCATTTAGATTTTTATTAAGACCAAAAATTGTATATATCAAATCTAAAGCAAATATATATTCTTACACGTTGATATATGTTTCGATACTATGATTTTATTTAATCTTTTCAAAAGGATTTTACATCATCTGATAAATGGCAACAACGAAAAAATTGATTTTTGATTCACTCATATGAAAAAATTACATTGAAGTATCATAAATGGTTTTTAATAGATAAAACTACGATTTTGCGATTGTTGTAAATGCTTAACGTATTCCTAAAGCTTATCCGATACGTATTCATATTTTATATTATGTTTAAACTGCTAAATGATAGCTAATATATTGATACATACCCTAAGATTTTATTACCAAATCAGCATTAATTATTTAATTTATACATTTATCTCGTATTTATGCCATATACTTGTATATAACGAAATAAATAACACAGTCGAGATAAATTTTTTTTATATTTTCGGCCCATAGTCTTATCATTTCTTGCTGCTATGAATCTTGACCATTTTTTTTTACGTCTGTAGTCTATAATCTGCTAATCAACAATATTTTAAATTGAATAATACACAAATTTGACCTTAATATTTTTTTAAGAAAATATCACTTATACATCTTTAAATATTTATTTAAAATCAATTTAAATTCTTAAATAAAAAATTATGAATAATTTGCATACAATACAGCATGTTACGGTATTCCATATAATTTTGTACGGTATAAATGCACAGTATTGTAACTGTTAAGGGACAAACTAACTAATTCAAATTTTAGATGAAACTATGTGCACATTCAGATCTTTTTAATTTTTTACAAATTTATGTTGTTTTGTTTTATGTTTAAAAATCAAAAATATTTTAAATTAGTAAAGTTTTTATTTCATGAAACCTTTTTTTATGTTTGAATAATGAAAACAGAATAATTTGAAAGTATAAATTCTTTGGTATTTATAGGCTAGATTTTAATAAGATTAATATAAAATTTTGTTCCATGTGCATTTTTAAATGAGTATATTAAGTATCTCGGCATAAAAACTTCTAAATAGGTTTGATTGCTTCACCTCAAAAAATATTTATTGAAAACACTCTAGACTGTATAACTTTTTTGATGGATTTAAAAATCTTCATGGTTTCAACCAAAATAATATTTTAATTCAATTTATATTAATCGCTTAATCAAATTTTAATGTTGTGTATTTAAATATTTGCCCTAATAAAAAAACATACCAATAAAAAATTCACATTTCTAAAA
Organism: Rhyacophila brunnea; assembly: GCF_057557595.1. Classification (NCBI taxonomy): domain Eukaryota; kingdom Metazoa; phylum Arthropoda; class Insecta; order Trichoptera; family Rhyacophilidae; genus Rhyacophila; species Rhyacophila brunnea. The sequence continues at coordinate 368,531 of NW_028232778.1, forward strand.
AACATATAGAAAGGTTTATCTTTACACATCTTAAAAGAATAGACACATGTGGATTTCATCTCAACTATTAGAAATATACGTCAAAATACATGTTTTGATGTTTTCATATTTATTCGAGTGAATCTGTACGTGTCATAACAGGAAAAATGTGGCATAGAAGAAAGATGAAAAATATTTAACATATAAATAGTGCTGCTGCTAAATAAAGGTGTGATGGCATATAAATAGTAAATTTATTGCTGATAATATCTTATCAAGTAATCTTTGTAGAATGGGGTTCTAATTAAAAAATTGAATATCTGTTTTAATTTATTCTAATAAATCGATGTTCTTAAAAAACGCAAAAAAGATTCCTTCAAAACATCAACATGTTGAAGTGTTAAAGCTATATAAAACAAAAATTAATAATTTTAGTGTGGTGGCATATTATCATTTAATATTAAAATTATTTAATTAGTATCATGTTCCAACCAATAGACTATAGTGGCTACAAATATCTACAAATTACAACCATTTTTTTTTAAAAATAATGCAACGGTTAAAGCCCAAGAATAATGTATAATTCGAAATTTTGCTAATATATATTCAAATAGCCTTAAAACATCGTTTCATATTTGTCCTAATGTATGAAGGAGGAATTATAATGTAAATTTCATTAGTAGCATTTTCTGTACTATAGATTCCAAATGAAGCCAAATTCTGTGGCAGAAAAATAATTTGCAGCACTTTATTAAATAATAGCATGAAAAGCCTTTGATATATAGTCTTTAAAAAAAATACCCTCTAAAACAGATATTGATTTTTAATAGCTTATCAGTTGACGAAAATAGACCAAGTGAAGGTCTCAAAAGTTGCATCAAAGAGTTTTGCAATATTCTTCATGTGCTGTCTACATATCGGTAGACGAAACGGTAATCAATAAGGAACTCAATTCAAAGATAAAAATGATAGTGGACTTGGAATACAATTGATATTCAGTTTTATTATTTTTATTATATTATAAAAACTACTAAAACCACATAGAAATTGATAAAATATAATAATACAACTTTTACTGTTAAGATAAACTAAAATATTGTATAAACTGCAAATATACACTAGAAACACATCAATTTGTATATTTATCATTCATAGAAAGAAATATTATGCCTAAAAATATTTTTTTGTATAACTTGCTGGTAAAAATTAAAAAAAAAATGCCCCCATAAATTACTTCTTTTTTTATGAAATGTTTTATATTTTTTAATTTGATAATTATTAAAAAATTCATTGCCCCTTTTTGAGATTTTCCTCATATTAGAATGCTATTGTTTTTTTTTGTTACTTCTAGACATATGTACTTACATAGTCTTTTTATGAACGATGTTCTTTTTATATACTATATTTATGCTATCTTTTCATAATTATGTAGAAATTTTATATTCTACCATAAAATATATTTTATTAACGGTTTTCTTAATCGCATCTTTTTCTGTTTTCTTTTGTTTTTTTATTTTTCAAGACTTATTGATTTAATTATTCTTCTAATTCAAATGTTTCTTCGTATCATAATCATTACGTTTTATAAAACATATTATTCCTAAATATTTATTATACAGAATATATAATATGTAAATATAATCGATAATAATTTCGAAATCATATGAACTATAATGTTTATAAACATGATGATTCTGGGTTCATATCACATTTAAATATTTTATAGAAATCCGATCAAATAAAATAATATGTTCATGAAGGCAATATTCAGATAAACATTCCCGGTAAAAATATACTTTTTTAATATAAATGTAGGGATTTTTTAGTAACCTTTTATTTAAATAAATTAAAAAAATAAAATATATCGATATCTCATATGTAATCATACAAACATAAATTTTATAAAAAACGAGCAAACATTTTGGTGACTATATTCAATCCTTTTTCTAGCGGTTTCTTTGATTCGATTTTATTACCAGCGGTCAAATCATTGTTCATATTATGCAGCTAAAATTGGTGATTCTTTATGTGAACCGATTCCCACACACTCCAGTGAAACCTTGTGATCATGTTTCTGAGCCATATTCACTATTTTAGAAAGCATAAACAACTAATTTCGCATGTTTTTTTATACTAGATTTTTCACATACATATTCTATCCCTTATACTTATTTGAATTTTCTTTCTCAATTGATCATACACATCAGTCATATTTTTTTTATCTCATAAATGTTCAAGTTAACATACGGAACAATTTATGTTGGCATTTTTTTAATAAAAGAAGTATTATCGTAAACCTCTGATCCGATGTATAATTTTTGTTTTAAATTTGTATAAATACCCATAAAAAAAATATTCATTCTCATTATTTCCATAACATAATTGATATAGGTTATAGTTTATAGACGGAAAGCTAAACTTTGAATATGCTTTTTTAAGCTGTGGCTAGAAAATACCAAAAATAAAAGATAAATAAATTAGTGTATATATATTCTATACCTTTGACTGTTTTTCATAACTAAATATAAGGAACTATTTTTTTTAACATATAATTAATATAAAAAATTTGTGCTTAATCGAATATACATGTAGATAAAAACCAAAAAAATCCATTTTCTTTTTATTCTCATTCATTTTTTTATGTAGTTAAGGCATGTAGTATCACTGTTATTCTATAAAATTATACTCTCAATATTAGTATGCCATATGATTCGACATATGTAAAGTTAAGCATATGTGCTAATATAATTTGGTTTTTTGGGGATGTAAATAGTAAGCATAAGGGTTTTTCTAATTTATTTGTATGTTCTTATTAATACGTGTATGAATTATTTTTTTAATTTCTGTTAAAAAACTGCTTTCCACCATGACTTTATAAAATTCATGCTTCATAAGATCTTTTGCTTTTTATACAATATATATTATTAAGGATAAGAATATAGATAAATTTTTGATAAAACCTATCTAATCTAAGAAACCAGGATATATTTAGATAAATAGAAATAAATGCATTCTAAATGATATTATTGCACATAGAGACAACATTAGAATTATTTCTTTTATTGCGTAAATTTTGGTTTTTAGGCCTATCCCTTATATTTTATTTTTTTTATCGGGATTTAACCTTTCCATTATGAAAAATATTGAAAGAACTATAATGATTCTTAAAATATTTAATCATATAAATAAAAATATTCTTCCGTTACTTTCTGGATGATATTATTATAGGATTATAATATTAAAACCGCTTTAATATTTTTTTCTATTGAAATGGTATTAATTTTCTGGTTTCTAATCATACATGTTTAATTAAAATGATAAAAAGGTACACATAACAGTAGGCTTATATTTTTTTCATTGAATCTTCATTCAAAGGGTTCGATATATCGCTGTTTATTTTCGGTAGAAACAAATCATTTGATACTAATATATTCATGAAACATATACCATGATATTAACTTCAAATGTATTTGACTATAAAAATTTTTAATAATTTTAGAGGTGTATTGGTATTCGTTTATAAAAATATTATCAAACATGAAATATTGCACTTTCATAAATATATACATGCAGCGCTCGTATACATTCATGCTAAATAAATTCATAAATGATGGTTTTTAATAAAAATAGTCGAAATTATCTTGTTAAAAATAAGGAATGAACCTGATTCATAAGCGCAAACAATAGGATTATAGTACTCACCAAAAATATTTATGCATGTACAAAAAATATTGTAAACTTGAGATGGTTAGAATTTTCTTCTAAATCTGTTCAACATAGTAATCTGTGGTTCTATAGTGTTGACATTCTATAGCATTAAATTAAGTAAACTACAAATAAAAATTTAAATGATCATATTAAAATGCATAAAAAATGAGAAATTCACAATATATTCTTTAAAAATCTATTAAACTAGACTTCCTCATATGAATAAGTAATTTAAAAATTAAATATGTAATAGAATTGTAATAAACGAAATATAAATGTCCACTAATCGGATAAAATAAAAACATTTAAAGAAATTAAACATATAACATACCATAAAAAATACATTTGAATTTACAAAAAAACATATAGAAAAAGATATAAATAATTTATTTTATAACAAATATTGTGAGAATCACATGTTTAATTTCGGAAATATCCAAACAATCTTGAACTATACGGAAATAAATAACCAATAAGATAACTTGAGGTTTATCAAAAAAAAGCTTAATTTTTAGTATCAGATCAAAAGGCAGAAGACTCTAGTGCTTATGATATTAGATAAAGAATACAATCGAATCCCACCAGTTCCTTTCCTCCTTTTTTAAAATTATATTTTTAAAGAGAATTTTCCATGAGTACAGAACACATATATTGTATTCTAATTCCAATAATTCACTGATTAGGGGATTTCAATTTAATAATTTTTCTAAGTATCAATCGCAACGCACCTGAAATATATTTTCACTTGTACAAGATGATGTAGATACGAAAGAAGATTACACCGTCTAATAAGAAAGTAAAAAACGTAATGAATGCTTTACAGCTCTGATTTCATCAAGAAGTTACTTTTTAAGAAATCTATAACGTGCCATAATATCTTAAAACCTACACCATTAGAAATATATTGGTAAGTATAGATTGGTGGAGAGACCATGTTTAATCAGCAACATATTGCACATAGAATCACACCTCACGCCACTTTGACGGATACCTGTAAAAACTGGTCTAATTCACGGATATCAAACTGGTTCCAGGAAGTGTGAAGAGCACACACAGGGGTGCATCTATAAACAACACACAACAATATATATTGCTGAACATTCTAAAAAAGGATGTATACGATTATATAAAAAAAAGGTAAAATTTACTCAGATTTATTTTATAAAAAAACAAGGTTTTTAAATGAAGACGCGCCAAAGTCAATTGTCTGCGGATGTATATATTTATTGAATATCTAATATGTAATAGCAAAATCCTGTTTAATAGTATTTTATTAAAAAAATGCGCTTGTATCTCTGATATTTAGACACAAAAGTCTACTGTACGGCATGATTTTAAACTAAAATTTGAGCTTACAATTTCCAGTAAGAATGTATTCCTTATAAATAAATATTCTTATAATATAACACAGTGTATATTTTATAATGTTTTATGTTTTATTTAACTTTTTTACAGTTTTTATTGGATTTGAACTTCATAGTGATAAATATTTTATAGATTAACTCTTAAATTCATTTTATTAAAAAAACTATCATAAACACGTTTTATTAGCTATATAAGCCAGTATTTATGCAAATAACGTATAATTCTCTGTTTTACAATAATAATGTATTTCATATAATATAATATGCAAAATAGATTTATTGTAATTCGTTTTGTATAAACATTTTTTTTATTTGTTAAGTATTAAAGCTTTGATGTGTATTATTATGCTTTGTATATTTTTTTTATCAATTTCTTATACATTAACATCGAAATCTATATCCAATTTTATTTTATACGCTAAAATATCATAATTTCGCAAAAAAAATGTTATGTGTTATAATCTTTAAAACTTAAAAAATCATTGATATTAATATATAATGTCAATTTTTCGATCTTTGGTACCATAAATATATATTATAAATATTTTTTTAGGCATAAATTAAAAGGTATATATCTATTATTGTCCTTGACTTTATATTATTTAAAAATTATTGATTATATTATAGAACCATAAGAAAAATATGGAAACTTATATAATTTCTATAAAAATGTAAATAGCAGAAAATTTAGTTTGCTTACAGAGATACCATAAATATTGAGTTTTCTTTTAAACAATACTAGAAAATATATGCTTAATTTAAGTAGTAAACATAAAAATGCACTTTATTTATATTGTCAGCAGAGAAAACCACCTTAGTATGTTGTGTTTAGATTTAATAAAATGTTAGCGAAAACCTTATAAATTCTCAAATATTTGAATATTTGGTATAAGCGAAATTTGTATAAAGATAAATGCAAGTAAATAGGACAATGAAAGACGGTCTTATATTCTTTTATATAAAAGAACAGCAAATTCTACCTACTAACGGTTCGAATGTTATTTAACAAACTTACAAAGATAATTTAATATTATTAATGAATGTGCCGTAATATTTTTACTGCTTATTATGTGCGATTCATCTATAATTTTTTTATTTTTCAGCTTCATCTTTTTTCAAATTTCAAATTTCATTTTAGAATGTTAAATTTCATTCCGACATAGTCTAATGTATATTTTATTTCATATACGAAATCGAATAAAAATTATGATATCTTAATGCTTGAAAAAAAACTTAAAATTAGCACAATAAAAATAAAACGTATAAATTTCTGTACAAATATTTGCAATTTTACATTATTAATGAAAAATTCGGGTAAATCATATGTTATTATGTATTAGATAGACCCAAGAGCGTTTTAAAAATGCAATCTATAACTATTGATTGTTTTTTCCGTTTATTAAGTTTCTGCAATATATATTCGTGCAAAATATAATTATATATGTCGTCTATATGTTATTGTTTTCATAATAAAGAAAACATTTTAGTAATTAATAAAGACCTTAAAAAAGAATGAATGTACCGCATAAACCTAAAAATGATCATATAAGTTGTTTAAGTAAAAATTTAACATAAAAATTACGAATCTAAGATTTCCTAAAATCATATTAATTCTTTTTATAAAAACAGATTATACCTTTAAATGATATTTTCTTCAAATTTTTCATATTTTGGATGGTTTTTCTATAGTTTTGAAGTTCATAAAGTTTCATAGGCTGTACAGACACAAGTGATTTTATGTATGATAATAAAAAAAGGTAAATTGTTTTTAGATAGATTGGTTTTTGAATTATTTGCTATTTACTTTACAAGGCACTCAAAGCTAAAAATAAGTAAGAAAAAGAATTTTTACTTACGCGAAATAGGGTAAAATAAAAAAAGGTGCTTCATGCATTTTAAGAATCTTTATTTTCTTACTTACTACTTGGAGTGGAGAATATTCGAATTAAAAATATAATCGAATATTGGTAGTATTTCGGCATTGAGTATTTGTCTTTGAAAGGTTTTTTACTTAAAGTTTGTATATTTACATTAAGTAGATTTTTCTGAAAATATTTTTGGTTTTTTATAAAATTATATTTGCCTTCTTATAGTAGAACAAATCATAAAATTGTTTCGACAATAATTTCTATTTATATCTTTATTTTAGTATCATAAAAAAATATCCACTGACACCTTTGATTATTCTTATGTTATATTTTCATAAAAAATATTGCACGTGGATGTAAAACATTAAGAATACATACAATTAAAACAATAGGTGCATTTTAGTAATGATTAAAAATTGATTAAATTATTTAAATAGAAAAACTGCGATTGAAGAGGTCGAAATTCATAAAAAAATATTTGAAAATAGAAATCATAAATTATTTCTCGAGATGCATTCAATTTATAACATGTTAAATTTTTTTGAGATAAAATATGAAAATCTAGCTTGAACGAACATAAATTATGATAAATAGTAAATATTTTGTTAACTCGATAATAAACATAAAATATCTTTGTTATATGTTTGTCATGACTAATATATAAGACCAACAAACTCAAATTGCTTTGCATCATTTGATGAAATATATTATACAAGAATTTAATGGTTTAAAATATATATATGGCACAATTAGATTGTAAAAAACAATAATGAGTTATTAATAATGACATTAATACAAAAAAACTGCAAAATGCGTATAATTATCTGCCTACATTATATCATATTTAAATAAAAATGTAATATACATAATATTTTTCTAGGATCAATTCATCTGAATTTGGTGATTTATAGAGTCTAAATGTTTACTTTTATTTTGTGGAACTGTATAAAGAATATCATGTTTTTTATGTCTTTTTTTATAAATATTTACGCATTGTTATGAACCATAGTTTGAAAGTCTTGTTTCGTAGTCATTTATATGCGAAATTTCGGATTATATTATATACAAAAGTGCCGGACATAAGTAAACATAGATCTTTAATCGTTTTAAAATTATTTCAAATAAAAATTATATTCCTTTCTAACCTGATTTATCTTTTGTGTTTATGCACCTATTGGGATTTTAGATTTTTTTGTTATTTTTAAATATTTGAAATATAAAAAGATTTCACTTTTAATTTATACATATATTTTTATTTGTTTTCATTATATTTTGTAAAAATTCGTTATATAAAGGTATCATACCAACTAAATTTTGTATTTATTTATAAGATCCAACAAAGATTTATTTATGTGGGATGTTTGATTTTTTGACTATATTTTGGTTGTTTGAATATGTATACGTTGAACCCAAACATCATCTTTAATTATAATTTGTGCAATCTTGAAACCTGTCAGTTTGCAAACACAATCTGAATTTTAAAATTAAAAGGCGCACTTCTATTTTAAGAACGCAATGGTGCACAAAAAAATCATGAAACATAATTTTAACCTAATGTGTTTTTCTAAACAACGATATGGTTTAATTATATACTCATTTCTTAATCTGTAATAAATGAAAGAATACAATTATTTGAATTTATATCGCCAAAATAAGCATTTAAAATTTCTGTTTATTGAGGTTTTCTTTTTGAAACAGTTTAAAGGATAATAGCAATTAGTTAAATCATCCATAATTTTAATCTAAACAAAAATATTTTTTTCTGATGAAATCAATAGCCTTCAAATTAATTATCCAGCAACTTTTTATTTTTTAATTTTAATTTATGCACACAAACTTATTATAATCATTTGAAATACAATAAACTAAAATACTATAAATTTTCTATTGTTTTTTTAAGCGATATCTTCAACTTTATAAATTCGTCTTAGCTGGAATGTATAAATTATCAATATTCTTTTATTATGCATAAATCAATAGTTTATTTTCTATATTTAATATGTAAAAATCGGCCAATCCATGCCGAAAACAGTATTAAAATTTTTTTTCATATTATGGGTTCGATTTAAATTCTATTTCATCTGTTGGTTCCAAAAATTTTGGTTTATATAAATTTACTTTTTTTAAGACTAATTTAAATGAAAATTATTGATTCTACTTCTATACCAAAATCTTTTTAGTAAATATCCATATATACAGTTTTTTTTAGGAATACTTTCTTAAAATAACATACATGAAAACGTTCTCCTTGATTATTCCGCAATATGTATATTTTTTTAGTTTTATTTTGTAAGGATGAGCGGGTAAATAATAAAAAATAGTAAAAAAACTTATAGAGTATGATCTGATGTGGATTTGATTATTTTTTGTAGAAAATTGATGTATATCTATAAATAAAAGGCTCGCCTAATTTGTAAATAGAGATATATAATTTTATTCACTATGATGGACATAAAATGCTAAGCAAGAATATGTTCCAAGAAAATTTTGTTAAATTGCTAGTTTAAGGATTCAATATGAATAAAGGCCGGAAAAAATGAAAACTTTTTATATAAATAACGGATATAAAGTCACCACTGACATAAAAATACATACTATATTCTGAATTTATCAATATAGTATGATCAATAATAATTCTTTAAATGCCTTTGAAAGCCAAATAGAATGTATACATAAGTTATTTTGCCTTTTGTTGCAATTTGAAATCACAGTAATAACAATTTGTCGATTCTATTTCGGAAACTAGAATCAAATTAATGAAAAAAAATAAAAGTTAAAATTATTTCACAGGTTGTAAATCTAATTTAAACTAATCAATTACAATTTGTTCCTTATAGCCTATTGAATTTCTGGCTAAAGCTAAAAAAGAAATATAAATAAATAAGAAACTACGTATATATTCATCTATTTCTTACTATTTTAATTTCTGTGTAAGTATTTTTTTCGAAAATTGTAATTTTGTTGTACTCGTTTTGAATAACAACAAATTATAAATAATCTGTTCAAAATTATTAAATACCATATATCTTGACTTTCAATTATAAAAAAGAGCTATCAAATAACATCGAAAAAAATAAAATATAATATACACCATTTTATACCTTAAATTTAAAAGAATAACAAGTAAAGATTATCTAGATTGGTATTATTTATATGCATGTTGTTTATAATATGAATCTTAAATAGGGGATCTTAATACATGTAAACACATAGTTTTACAGTTTCGCTGATTTAAACTTGCCTGTATTTTATGAGATATAAGTTCTAATTATCCATATATAGGATTTTATGGCATTCTTAAATTTCTATGATAAAGGATATTAGTCAGATTTAAATATGAACAGGCGATTAGTATTGCTCAGATATTTATTATTAATAAAGATTCCTCAAATATACTGAAATACCATGAAAATGAAATCTAATGGGCATCTATATATAAAAAGTCTTTTAGAAAATTCATTTTTTTTATTTTGATAATATTAATGTAACAACAATTAATACCTTAATATAACTCAAATAAAATTAAAATTTGTTTGATTCCAAGGATAAATTATACAATTTCTCTTTCTTTTATGATCAAGATATAAACACATGCATAAGACATCCTGGAATTCTTGAGCATTATCACTAAAGTTATATAATTCATTAAACATAACATATTGCGTAATTCTGTATAATTAAAACATAAAAAATGTGTTTTCGGATATGTTTTTATGTTTATAACGAAATAAATACACTATTTTATATCATAATCATATTTTTTTTTATAGTGAAAATAAACGTGTTATAGTTATCTTATTCTCATACTAACATCCGCGTATATTCTATGTAATTTGATAATATAATGACACAGGCAATACTTTTTAAAGAAAATGAAAATGAAAAATCAATAATGACCCCTAATATTCTTATGTGAAATACATCTGCATTTGTAAAATTAAATAACTAAATCAATCTAGTCTTACGACTCTGGAATAAATACAGTAAAGGTTTATTTTTTACACTGTATGATATGTTCGATATATTTTAAAAGATAATTTCAATAAATTAAGTCGTAAATTATATGTTTGTTTGCATTAAGGATAATATAGTGTGAATAATTGTACTAGATTAATTATGTAATGAAAGTTTTTAGATCTTTTTTATGATAATAGAATAAAACAGCGATTATAGATAGGTTCTGAAAATAACACTTTTTAAACCATATAAAGATTTTTTTTTAAATAAAATCAATCGACTCTATACTTTAAATTTACCTTTTCATTATTTTTATTCTATTTTAAATCTATGTGCTCTAAAATTTAGCCCCTAAATCGGAATTTTGATGTTTAAAAAATACTTAATAAATAAAAAACATTATTTAAAAATATATAATGATATCAAGCACATCTAGACCGAAATCACGCAAAAAAAAAGATTTATTATCGAATCTGAAAATAATTAAAGTATATTTCTATTTAAAAAACATATGTATTCTATTTTATATACACGATAGCTGAATAAAACTATAAAAATTTCTTTGAATTTGAATAATCAAACTTCTGAAAGTTGCGTGCACTTTTTGTAGTAGTATATTTTAATGACGAGCTTACATAATATTGTACATTTTATCTCTATTTATGTTTACGCAAATAATTTTTGATCAATTTTATCATTGATATGAATCTTTTTTGCATTTACAATTATTTGAGTTACTTAGTAAATTATATTTATAAAAATTTTCCATAATAGATAGTAAAAATATATACAAATATATCCGCGGACTATCTAAAAATAAAAAATTATTGTTATTATAGAATGCTAGAAAGTATGTTTATAAATTTTAATTCATGGATTATGCCATTCTATACGAGTGTCATCAAAAACTAAAGATTGTAATTTACAGATAAATATTTGTATAATTTTTTAGATGCATGTACGTCTTTTATCCTGTAATATTCATGTATTATAGCATACTACAGGTATCAAAATCTTTGGACCTTAGACATAATCTTAATTAGCTAAATAAGAACTATATAAAATAAAGAACTCGCTAAAGAAATTTTATGGTTTTTTTTTGCTAGCTAATTGTTCTCTTTCTTATTGTAAAAATAATTTTATGAACATTACGGTATTACAATATCAATAAGCCTAAAAATTAAGAAAAAAAGTATACTACGTTCATAATTTTATGATGCGTTATATTAAAACAAATGACAAAAAAAATTAGTGTGCATTATTCAAATGAATTGCTTGCCAGATAAATATATTCTTTCCTGTGAAAATGCCAATAATCAATTGAAATTTGTAACATAATAATACTTTATTCATAAATTTTTTTAATTTCATCATAATTAAGTTCGCTGATTATAGCAGTCATTTAATAATGTTATATCTTCTTATGTGAATCTTCAGTATCTCTATTTAACCAGTTAATCTCGACTATGAAGCAATTTCATATATTTGGCAGTTTTAATATGGTAAGAATGCGATTTATTTGTCGCTGAAAAACATGGTATAATTCTACTCTAATGTACTTAAGTTATTGCTACATGTATATTTTATATTTCCATAGAAAGCGTATTTTGACAACAAAACACAGAAACTTCGTATTGTCTTTTTTGACTGGTTAATATTTTATAGATTATCCTTTTATGTCTATTAGCTGCCGCAGAGTGCTTGAATATCTCTTTTTTGTATATTCAAATGATGAATGTGCAAGAGGGCATGGAAAAATTACCCATCAAATCCACAATACTTGATGAACTTTACATTTTATGAAATTCATATTTTTCACCGTAAAGATTACTATATTATAAAGGAGCCAACCCACTTTGCTACTAATTTTACATCTTTTTAAATATTTGTCTATTTCATATATTTCTAGAGACGATACTGTACACTATATTGTCTGTAAGTCATATAAGGGCCCTTTTAATAAATTTTAAACATCTAGAATTCTCCATTCAAATTGGGTACATCGGGATTCAAGTAATCTAAAGTGTAATAAGTCTTTCTTTTAAAATTCAGCTTTATATTAATTTATGTGTTCAATCTGCTCTTTTATGCTCTTTTACAGCTAGTGTTTAATAAAAGAAATTTATATTTGAAGATAATTTGCATTTTTTTACATCAAAATTAATAAGCTATGATTGAGAAGGCGTTTATTAATAACAATAAAAATTTTATTCCTATGTTCTTTCATTCGTTGTTGAATTGCGCTTGTAATAAACTCACATCATATAAAACATCTCATTATAAAATTTTTAGTATACAATCTATTCCCTTTTATTTGCGTATTTTTCATGTTCGACATTTTGAAATTATAAATGAAATAAATACTTGCGATATATATGTAAATTCATTTTACTTTATGCAATATAAATAGAAATATTCTTTAAAACCATAAGACACGATATATTCATGGTATTCGTTTATTTTTAAAGCGCGAACTTACATTAAAAATCACATATGTCATACAAATCAACAAAAAAAACAAAGGCTTATAAAAAGAATTTTACATTTACTATCCGATTTTTCCTACTTTAAAACGATCAATAATGAATATACAATATGGGATTTAAATTATAAATGGGGTACCAAATATATCTTATGGGTTTAAATTACCTTTTTGACAACATTAAATATTGTATAATCTATATAATTATTCCATATTTCGATAATTTTATATTAGGGCATTTTAATTAGATCTAGCAAGAATTCATATTATATTTTTGTTTATCGTGTTATGAATGGGAATTTTTAATATATTATCAATTAAATGATTATATAATTAAAAAAAATTTACTACATTGTATCATATGGTTTTAGCAGTGGAAATTAAAATATTAATCGGGTTATCGTTTTAATTTTTTTATAAATACGAATAAAAATACGATTTATAAAACTTACAATACATTTTGCTCTATATAATATAAAATTATAAGAACCCCCTAGAAAGAATAAGAGCAACTTAAATAAAGTACCAATATACACATTAAATATTAAGTTTTAAGCTTCTTTTTATTATTCATGTATATTTTTACATATCCAACATTGTAAGCCAACTTTGAGCCTTCATTTTTCGAAAGCAAGTTTTAAATTCGGGAATTACAATATAAAAAAATTAGGCTTTGGGCTCTTCAATACCTAACAAGAATTTGAATATATGTTTTTGAATTTTTGAAATATAGATATAAATACAGATTAAATTGCCAAGTATCCAAAAAAAAATGTAAAAAATTATTTTAACGATTAAATCAAAAGAATTAACGTCGATTAAATTATAGATTTTTTATTTTTATATCAAATAAATCTTTGTTTTATAAATTTAATTGTTTGAAATTCAATGCATAGTAAATTACATCAATTTACTTTTTAAATAAATTGATTTGCCTAAAATGAATACAGAAATACACGTAGCACTATATTCATTTACCACTATTTCGGATACTTTTCCACTTTCGAAGATTGAACCGATTCTACATCAAAAGTAATTTACTAGTAAATAATATAATTTATATAAGATACCCATATTAGTTAAACAAATATAATTCTTAATTAGAAATTATGGGTGCTTCAAAACGGAAAATACATCAACTTAAAACAATTGAACTATATCTGATAATCCACAATTTCAAAAATAATGAATTAAAAATGCGCAAAAAAGTTGGTTATATGGAATCTATAATATAAAAAGATAGCTGAAATTTAACTTAAATGCCGATAATGTACCAGAATAACATAATAATATTTTCCCTATGAAATTGATACAATTTGAGAAAATTTGAAAAACTTAACTAGCATTTTTTGAAGCCGTCAACTTATATACTTTATATTTTGATTTTTTATCGATATAGGCATAATTTAAATTTTTTTAGGCTTTACGTAGTTTATTTTTTTGTGATAATTTTATATATACATTCAAATTCGCTAATAGTGTTCCAAGTGTTAATATAAACATTATTTCTAGTTTCTTGATTATGTTGTCTGATTTTGGCCAAAAAATTGTAATTTTTGGCAAACACGAGATATGGAATCAAAAAAAAATTGATTTGCATACTTAATAAATGATAAATAAATATTAGAAGCAGATATAAAAATGCCAAGAAAATCATTTATACAGAAAAATAGATGTTTTGCTTATGATATTCAATATATAGTGCAATGTGATATGTAAGTGGTGGTGGTTTTTTATATTTTAGAATTAAATATTTGGGTTAATTTTTATTTTTAATAATTTTTACGGGCGCATCATTTTAATAAGTTTAAAATGTAATTTTTTTGATTTTTTACATGGATTATACCTAAAGGTGTATAGAAAAACAAGCTAAAAATTTGCATATTTTACAAGTACAATTCTTATTGAAATTTTTATATAGTTTTAATTTAACTAAAGTTCTTAATTTTGGTATAAATTCATTATACAGGAAAAAATATATGGATTTTATTTTTAAATAAATTTTTCATCAAGAACCGCCTCAAATACAAAATCTAAAATGTATCTATAAGTTTATATTTACATAAGTAATTAATTTTTAGTATTTTTAATATACCTTATGTGTTATCTACTTAGTAATAATCTTATAACATATTTATAATTTAAAAAATAAAATAAAATCACGAATTTTATACATTATGTATAATAATGGTCGAATATGAGATTGATAAAAAAACTACATTTTTCTGACTGTTTTTTTTTCAAGGTAGAATCATTTTGCCTTAATGCAATATCTAATACATAATGTAATCAGTTTATTTTTTTTTGTTATAAAAAACAATTAAATAGATGTGTGATAAAATCATATATCTAAACATTTCAAATAATTAATATCAGTTTTTTCATACCATTTAAAAAAATATATTGTCAATGGATACATTTCTAATCCTCAAATTTATTTATATTGAGGCGAAATTTTTATGGTGTGCTGTTTTGGCTATAACTTTATAAAATTTTCATGTCAATGACGGTTTTTACACGCACGTTATATTGCTAATTGGTTTTGTTTATACCAATTTTTGTTTATAATTATTGCGTAGATGATGCATAAATTAATATGAAAATCTAGATTTTGCTTTTTGTGTTACTCTCGATAGAAAATTTTTAAAAATTTTATGTTATATCTAAATATAAGGCTAGAATGAAAAACTTACTGGTCAAATTAATTGAAATATATAGCTTAGGCCTTGAACATTTAATTATAAGTTATAATACTTTGAAAGACACTTCGTGATGGGCTTAGTTATGTTTTTATTTTAGTTCAGTTAGTTAATAATGAATTTTATCGTATTTTTTATCTTGTCTTAAAAAAAATGCTATGAGTTAAAACAATAATATGTCGACAATCAGATTCTATTATGACGGTTTTAATCGGGCAAATCTGACAAAAAATTTAATTGCTGGAATTTTTTAAAATTAAAATAAAATTGATCTAAATTTTATCACGGTCATAAGACAATATAAAAGCCTTAACTTGAGCTGATTAAATTTATTCAAAAAAACCGCATGTATAAAACATAGAATTTATATTGATAATAAGATAAATATGTATTTTCACAGTTTTTACATTCAAATGTATTTCATTTCATATATACGTATATAATATATAATACCTAAGTAAAGTTCTATTTAGAATAATAACATTATCTGGATACACATTATGTGATTTTAGAACCGAAAACAAAATATGCGCATAAAAGAACACAGTTTTTTTGCAAAATCGATAAAAGAGAAGGATTTATATTTTTTTTGTGACTGTTGCAAAAAGCAGTAGTTTGGTACGTTTACAATCTGTATGATAAACCATCTATAAAGGTAATTTATATATTCTAAAAAATATTGCTCTTTCTTTTCTTACCGTAATTTTTCAAATAATTTTACAGCTTATCTGCAATAAAATACATATAGAAACAATGTTTTCTTAATAGACTGTGCAATTCTTGGATTTTTTACTGCATTTTATCCAAAAAAATTATTATAATGGATATTATCCACACATAATAGTTCATTGGGGCTATATTTTGATGCAAATCGATCGGTGATTATAAAAATAATAAGTGAAAATATTGCAAAAGCAGGAATATTTCTTAAATAAGGATTAAAATCGATAATTATATTTTAATTTAATCGTATATAAGCTTGTTTTTTCACATTAATATTTGTGATTGTTTATAATATTTGTGATAAATAAAAAATTGGCCTTTATTTATAGTTTTACTGTATTTTTCATAAAATCACAGTATGAAATAATTTTTAAGATGCTAAATGTATTGATAATTGCACAAGAATCAACTTTACTGAGTTATATATTAAGACTGAATGTTGTATGTATGAATAACAGATCTGAATTTTTTTATAATCATATAAAAAAGGAGAATACTTGTTTTTTGCAATCAAGCAATAATAAAGGCATTTATAGTTGGAGATGCTATAAAAAAATATGCTTCGTAAAAATACATTTTTATATTTTTTAGAGTATTTTTACAAAAAAAAGTGGATTTATGTGTTTTCGGCTTGTAATATTTAGTTTATAAGAATTTGAATCTTAATCACTTTATGTTTAGATTATTTTTTTTAATAAAATAGGCTAGTTAAATGGATACAATTTAATATGAATATAGAACTTGGCAGCTATAAATGTTTTTTTTTAGCTTGATAAATAATAATTAAAACTATTTTTTATATTTTACAGTCGTAAAATTGCAATATAAGCGAGTTGTATTTATAGATCGATCGGGAAATGTATTTTAAAATAAGTTGACTTTTATTTTTTTAGTATAGTATAATATTTTGTGGAATTAATTACATAACACAAAGTATAGCCCTTTAGATCATTAAGTTTTTATCTGATTACATTAAACTGTATATATCTTATTTATAATTTATTAAGTTTCCTTCAAATTACGTTAATATATTTATAACAGGTTTATTGTTTTTTTATGAAACGAATAGAATAACAAATTTTTTTACTTCATTGTATTTATATAGACTTAAAACCATCTATTATGTGTTACAATATTTCGCAAGGTTTATATTTTCTTTTCCGGTTTTCATGTCTTATAGATTCACAAGTCATTACTCTTACTATTTCTGTAAAATACTGTTTTATATTAAGTAAAATACTGTTTTTAGGTATATTTTTGTTAACATTTTTTGATAGAGTCATTCTGAATGATTTTATATTTTAATAAATTTACTCGATTTTTTTGACATTTTTCGTACGCTCTGCACATAAAATTGATGATTTAAATATTTTTCCTAATATTTATTGAATATATAACAAATATACTAATAAAAAATCGAATATACCCCTACTTTTTAAAAAAATATCTTATTCATAAAATGCAAAACATTAAAAATTGCTTTTTAAGAAGTTTAGCATAAATATCTTGATGTAAATTATAAATCATGGAATTAATAAAAGAATTTTTGAATTGTAATTTTAATCTTCACTTATTGTAAATTTTTATTATCTTATGTTTATAACTAAGTAATCTATTGTGCTAAACTTTTTCTTGAATGAAAATTTGTTTTATAATAGCGATTCTATAAAAAAAAATGTTTCATTTCCAATGTTTGAAAAGGTTTTGATTGTATAAAACGGCAAACTATTTATTATATCTAAAAAATACAAATTCATTGAGGCATTCATAATGAAAATTAAATATAATAAATTATTGATAGGTATCGAACCCCATACTAATAAAAGTCCACAGTTAAAATGCATTAAGAATTTATATAAGCGTTTTTTGTCAAGATTTTATCATATAAAAACCCATGAAATGATTGATTCAATTTCTCAATGTATGTTTTTATACTCTTTTAGAGAATAATAAACTAGGATTTTCTAGATTCTATCGCTTGGGGCAAAATTTTTAAATAAATTTTACCGGGAAAAAAATCACAGAGCATAATTTATGTTTTAAAAAACCTGTTATAAGTATATCAATATATCTTTAGCATGTTAAGAGCTTAAATTGTATATTTAGGGACATTATAACAAGCAAAATTCAACTTTTGTTAGGTTTTATTGCTTTTTTCATTTTTTTATATTGTCATTTCATTGATATCAGATACGATTTCCCTGTTCATTATACCTATATGCTCATTATTTTAAATTGACTCTAAAATGTTAAATATATAGCATATAATATTAATCATATAAAAGAATTGATATTTTTTTAATTTTTTAGGTAAACATTCCATTCTCTATGATGCTTACTTTAGAATTACATCGCGATTATCTTATAAAACTCAAACCAGTCCACCATAATGTAATAATATACTGATAATATTTTAATATTGTAGAAACTTCAAATTATACTAAAAATATAATGCATGAACGATAAAAAGCTTTTTAAAGATTTAAACATACGCCTAGAAAAAGGTTTTATGATTTTGAGGTGCCTAATAAACATAACCCCTAGTTTTTAGCAACTCAAAATACTTTATAACGTAAAAAAATTGTTTTTTATGATATCTAAGTTTCATAGATTATTATTATAAATCACAGTTTTTTAGATTTTACATCTGAAAATGCATTAAATAATTCCAAAATACGTATTTGATCATATGTGATTCTAAAAGGTACTAATTATACAGCGTTTTTTTTATATAATACAAAAAAATTGGATATTAGCACATCTATACACAAAATTTATTTCGCTTTTTTTTCCGTAATTGAATATTAAATTTATGAATTTTAAGTTTTTATAATATTTTTTTTTGTTTTGATACGTCGAATTTGATCCGGTAGTTGCTTTATTTTTTATATTTTGTGATAAGTTTATATGGGTTTTATAATAAATTAAATAATTTTTTGATTCTTTTAATAATTTTAAATAAAAAAAGATAGCTAACTTATGAATATTTAATCTTATTTTGCGCCTAATATTTTTTTGACCTCTTATTTTTAGTAATATCTCGTGGTGTTTATTATTGTGCGATTAAGTGTTGATTTAAAGTGTTACTTGGATATTTAAGATTTTAATTAGAAAAATTTTTATTGGGCATTAATAAGTCAATGTGAAGCTAGTAAGCAATTAGTTGTCATAGAAATATATTGAAAGAATACATATAAATTGATTTGTGCAGTCTCGATTTTGGAATTCATATATAATATATTAAAAAACTTATCTTCGGCTCATGCTTATTGTAAGAATCTGGAAGACATTTAATTTTAAAGAAAAAAAGTTAATTTAAACAACATCGAATTTTTTTATATTTTTTCTATTACAAAATATTTTGGAACCCAATCATCGTACAAAAGAATTGATTCTGGATTTTGTTTTTTACAAACCTTTGGATTGGAAAAAAAACTTGAAAAAATAGGTCTTAAGAGGGAAGAGGTATTAAAGAAAATTTTGAAGAGGAGGATTTAGCAGGAATTATAAAAAACATCTGCGCGGAGGAAAAAAAGCAAATCGAGCTCCAAACAAAAACTAAAATTAGCCTTAAAAAAAATTATCTAAATTTTCTTTACTTTGAATTTTTTTCATATCAAGGCTTTCTTAATTGCGCTAAATTTTTATACCATATTTAAAGTGAACTAATATATTCGTATATGAAGTGATCTCAAATTTTTACGGAATAAAAGGGTGAGAAAGATAATTAGTTTATTTTTTCTGAAATATTTGTAAATGAAGATTTTTTCTTTCTGCTTTCTGCCATTTATATTTATTATATCGAAATTAAAAAGCATATCGTTTTAATATGAAAATTTGCTTTTATAAAAGAAATATGCAATTTTAGTATTTTTTTATTTCTTTTCTTAAGTTTTTAATAAATTCTTATTGTGTACTAGGTCAAAGATGTTACTGTTGTATTTGTTAGCTATAACCATGCACAAATCACTAAATTATGGCATATATTGAAAAAAAATATGTTGTAATTCTAATAATATATGTCTTATATAATAAAAAAGAAAATTTTCGTTGTTTAAGCATAATTAATATACTTCGATTAACATTAAAGTGTAAAAGTAATAACAGTTTTACTTTTAGCGTTTAAAATTTGATTTAATTTACATTCAACTATTTGATAAAATTAATATAATGTATATATTGTCAATTATTCTAAATACTTATGTTCTCTCGACTTCTTGTTTTATTTGGCTCCTTAATCTCTATATATGCACCAAATTTTTTCCAATTAAAATAAATATACAAGAGAATATGATTTTATGTCACTTTTATTTTTTCAATTATCTAAAAAACTTACACCATATTTATAATTCATATCAAGGAATGTTATAATATTTCGATTTCTGTGCATAAATTAAATGATTGAAAAATATATTCGAAATTCATAATTTGAAGTTTCGATGTTGTAATTTTGACTCGAAACAACTAAAAAAGAATTTAATCACCTTTTAGAGACTGAAATATAATATAAAACACAAACTAAAAAAAAAATATATAAACCCCAGAAAAGTGTAGCATATAATTAATTCTAAATCGTTTCAAATATGTGATATATGCATAGCAAATATAATAAGAGCTTAAAATAAATATAGTTTCTTGTTGTACATATTTTTTAAGCTAATTTACAAATTGTATCGGAAATGAAATTTTTATACTATATATACATATCAAGTCAACTCTATATTCCTAAAAATATATGAGTAAATCTACCTTTATTTTTATAATTTTTTAATTCCAGTCTTTCTGTGAATTTTTTTTACTCATATTATTGATGGTTTTTAAGATATTTTTTTTAAATGTAACCCTATTTCAGTGTTTTTTTTAAGTTAAATAAGTTTTTTCAACTATGAAGTGCTATTATTTTTCTATATTATTTAAATTATAATTACATGAGCTATACGATTTTTTTTTAACGTATTTTATCTTGAAAATTTTACGTAACATCTATAAGTAATTTAAATATGATACCTTGGTAATCGAATGTTGCTATCACAAGAGAGATTGGGTAATAAACGAAATTTACGCATAAAAATGACTTTTATATATAAAAATAACATTTGTGAATTTTTATTTGTATATATTTAAAAAATTTAATTTCTAAAAAAAATATATAATCGCCCTATTTAATATTTTTTCATCTCAAGTATATTCTTACATAATATACTTTTTCTGATTTAAAACTTAATGCTAAATAAAATATACAAAGTTGAGTTTACTCATCTTATATTAATTTAAATTTTTAAATTACGACAATTTTTACTTTTTCCTGTTAATAATCGATGTCGTATAAATTATAGGTAATTATGAAAATTTGTATAATTTTCATGCTATTTCTTATTTTTTTTTGAGTTCGATACTTATATTTTAAAACCAGGCATATAAGCAAGAATTTTTACATGAACAACGTAAATATATGAATATATAATTGTATATATTTAATCAGCGGCTTTCGAAAACAAAAACATGTGATGTATGCATATTGAATATCAGGACAGAATTTGGGCCCGTAATTTTACCTATTTATTAATGAAAAAATAGAAATTAGTCGATAAATATCCAGATTTATGTTCAATTATAATATAATGTATTTTCTAAAGAAAAAATAATTTTATAAAAGAAACATAATTAATGAGTTGATTGTTGTCAAGATCGGCTAAAATTTCAAATTCGAAGACTTAAACAGTGCATAAATTAAACGAAAACTAGTATTTAGTAACTATAGATATTCTTAAAATAAATGCCGCCTAAAAACTACATAAATATTATAATTTTTAAATATAATGATTAAAAAAATATATTGATGTCACGTATACGTTTCCCTGGGTCAATATTAAGTTCATAGCGTTAATTTGACAAAATATGTATTTTAGCAATAATTGAAAAATTAATTTTAGTTTCTAACTTATAATAAGTTTCAAATATAGATATTCGCTGTTTTAAAGGATTTTATATAATAATATCTATTAATATCATGAAAAGGCGATATATTTAAACTTATTTTTACATGCAAATATCTGAATAAATTCATTTAAAGCGCAAATGGTTAACTATTATAAGCATAATATGATTTTTGTGATTTATTGTTTATTAAAAATTATTTAAAGTCACTTATTATTAGATAAAAATCAGTGTTGGTATTAAAAAAATACATAAAAGTTTTTAGCTTTAATTCTAATTCACTTTCTTGTGAAATAGGTAAATTAAAGAGATGTTACTGAATTGACGGTTTTATTCCAATACTATAAAAGTTAGAAAAATTTCATATTAGCAAATGCAAATGTATCTCATACTAATGTTTGAATTTCTGTAAGTATATTTTGAAGCATAGGAAGTCTGTCAAAACAAAATGGCTCTATTATTTTTATAATTGGATTTTTTGTCCAAATAAAATTAGATTCTACTTTGTTATATTTTTATTAGAAATGTATTAGTACTCTATTACATTTATTTAAATTACTGGTTTTAATTATATTTACAGTTTTGAGCATATAAAGTAAAAATACATATAAAATATTCCACTACAATTATAAATGAATCTTTTCTACCATTATTTCATCTACTTTAATAGCTAAAAATCATTGTATTTATGGTATGAATATTTAAAACTTTGGTCAAATTGAAGGCCGCTATTTCCTTAATTTTTAAGAGCAATGGTTGTATATTTTTAATTTAATATTTTCAGAAGTATTTGGCGTGATAATGTTTCTATTCAAAATTTAATATTAACATATATAGACAATGTTAAATTTAATAACAATCACTATCTCTCGAAAAAAACCTTGAATGTCTTAAACGCAAAATTGAAATAATTTTTCTGGGTTAATAATTGTATATGTGTATATAAATTCTAGACGAATTATCTTATTTATTTATTTATTTGTATATCAACTTTTAATGCAAGACAAAAATTATTCCATATGTTATAACATGGGACGGTGTGGTGACACGATATCATAGAAGGAACTAGATGTCACGAACCAGGTTGAGGCATATATTCAAACCTTGGGATTGAGAAAAACCCTTGAATTAATAGGTCTCGAAAGAAGGAGGGGTATTGAAGAAGACTTTGCAGAGGAGAAGATAGCCAAAAGTTTCAATCGCTGTGTGTACAGTGAATCAAGCAAGCTGTGCCTGAGAACAAAAATTAAAATTACGACTATAAATATAGCCCTTAAGCAAAAAATACTGTATATCAACTTTTTATACAGCTAATTAGAAAAGAATTTTTTGGTTATCTGATGGAACACCACATTTATCTTACACGTTTCTTTGTTAATAGTTTGATTTCTATGGATATGATCTGTTTTACCAGGGGTTAATCTGATGGAGGGGGATTTTATCTACTTTCAGTCGTTGGTATATTATGCTATCCCTTCCAATCGAAAATTATCCATATCTATACAAAAGAAAACATGTATTCATTTAATTTTAGGGGCACTTTTTAATCTAACAGTGCAATGAATTAATAAATTCTTGGCTTCTCAGTTCTATTATGGTTTTGCTTTCTAGTTTTGACAGACCCCTCAACACGATCTATATTATTAATATAGTAAATACATATAAATTTGGGTTACATTGTGGTTGGAATGCAGCCTCTCTAATTAAAGCTTTTCTAAATAAAATGCGCCATCGCTCCCTATAAACTATTATATTGATATGGAGTTATAGCATTTATGGACATGATTTATAAAATAAATAAATGAATTTGACATATATTATGGCCATTGGTAAAAAAATCTATTGATACTAAGAAATTCTTTAAGTGTTTTGTCATATAAAATTTATACGAACCGTTCCGGGACAATTGTATCTAAAATTTTATGGGCATTAAATACAAATAAAATTGCCTTTTTAAAATTACAGTTTGTAATTACAGAGAATTTTGATTTTTAATTATATATAACATTTTCAGGATTTTTATTCTCGCTTATGTAAATGTATTGTGTGCACATGGTTGTTAATCATCAATGCATAACATTATATTCTATTTCTTGTACACATATAACAAAGCATATATGTCCGGTTAAAATTATATAAGTTATTTATGGGTTAAATTTATTAGTATCAATTACATCTTTTAGGACGTAGTCAGCCCATCGGGAGCATTGTATAACTTCTTGATGCACTTTTGACACCTTACCTTGATCTATCATCATCAACTGCTCTTCTTGTTTCGAATGTGGTTAGTTCAAGTATCTCAAGCATTTGCAAAACAAATAAATTTTTTTGTGTAGGCTATAGTTCAAATATATACATAGCTAATTTACCCTTTTGAAATTTTAATTATTTGAATTTTATAAAAGCCTCGAAAAATTGAGACATATTTCACACCAAAATATAGGACTAGAAAAATATGAATACATGCATTATAAAAAACACGTTTTTTGAATGACGCACATATATCGCCTAAAAGTTATAACGGTTTATATTTAACCATTTTAAATATGCAAAACGATGTTATTTAACAACAAAAATTTTAGTATTAAACAATGATTTGTTGCGAACCATGCTTAGAAGAGAATATACATATAAAGAAAGCTACCAATTAATAATAATTCATAATTATAATATACAAATGAAAAGGTCTTGAAAGGTGGTGAAGTATTTTAGAAGATCTAGAATACAAGAAGAAAGCCAAATTAATATATACGTAGTGCGCAAGGGACAGTAAGCAAGATGTGCTCGAAAACAAATACTCAAATATTAACAAAAATTTAGCCTTATAAATTAATAGTATAAATTTCAATATAATTATAAAAAAATTCAATGTGTATTTGAAAATTTTATAAATAGATATTGATTGATGTTTAACACAATCATTAAAATAAGAACGAAAGAAATGTAAGTATAACATAATATATGATTGAAATATTCAAGTAAAATAAACTATAGTGCATCGAGAAAACCATTCATTTTTATCTTAGCAACCAAATACTAGCTTTAAACCACATACACTCAAATTTTGCCTATGTCTGCATACTATATCCAGAATATTACATCTAAATATAATAAAAAAGAATATATTATTGATCCAAGAAATGCTAATATCGATTATTGTAATAGTATTGGTATTTGTGAACAATAGATTTACCAATAACCTTTCTTGGTTTACATATTCAATTAAGTCTACATAATTGTTGTTATTTTTAATTTGCTTTAATTAAAAAATTGAATTCTTAGATTATGTGCAGTATACATGTAATGTTTGCAAGAAATTAAAAGTTGTAATTAAATGTAATATTCATTTATATTAGTCGCAAAAAAATTGTTCTTAAGGGGTGTTAAAAAACTAAAAAAATGCTAGCAATCTAAATATATTTTTATATAGAGAAGAAAAGTAATGTCTTTTTTTTGCAAATGAATCAATCAGCTTAGATACAAATTTGTCAAGATTATTTGCTTTGTGTATGAAGTATTTTTAAAGTATTTCTATAAGACATTAATCCATAAATTATACAATATTTTCATATGTAAGATTATAAAACGCAATTATATGTATCAAAATTCTAGATAGCCTTGTTTTCTATTTTTAAAATATTCATTGTATGATAGATGTCAATTTATGTTACTTTTTCGGTTTTTTTTAATCTTTGTGAATGAATATTTAATCATGTCATTTAGCACTTATTCAAAATTTTTTAATCTTCAGTCACAAATTTTTTATGCTTATAATAAATTGTAAAACCAGTTAATATTTAAAATATCATTGTGATTATGACTTAAAAATATAAAATAAAAACTATTATTCAATATAAAAAAATTTGAGTAATAGAATAGTATCATATAAATCTCATATTTACAAAAAAATTATATATATTTTAAAAGATAATAATATAAAATACAAATGTTTTTTAAAAGATTTTATAATATATTTCAATGAAATATAACAATAGTATATCTCTATTTTAAAATAAAAAGACCTTTATCTACTAAAAATTTGTATTTCTTCTATCTAAAAAGTTATAAGTCATTTCAAAAATCACCTGCTCTCTAATTTGAGTGTATAGGCTAAGTTTATTTTGGACTGATTAATATGAATATACACAAGAAAAAAATCGTTTTATGATTTATGACAATAAATGCTCACGATGGATTTTCTATGTTCTGTAATATAAATTATATATGCATACATCTTACTTTTTTTACTATTGACAATTATCGAATTCATTCATATAGTCACAGCAATCTTGACAGTTTTTAATTTTTCGTTCATTACAGATAAACATAAAATGTATATTTATTTCATAGAAAATACTTTTACAAACATAATTTTTCTAATAAGTTTATATTTTAATTACAAAATAAAATAAAAAAAAACTTAGATTAATAAAACTAAGAGTATGATATTACTTATATATAAATCGATCAGTATGTATAAAAGCAAGATTTAAATGTGCGCTTTTCATTTGTATCTATAACTAATGAATTGTACTTCTTTCTCTAATTTCTTATATCTTCTAAATATTTAAAAGTGAAATTACATTTTGTATGTAATGTGTAATTTATTGTGCAATTATAGAATTATTTGGAAGTATAAAGGTGTTCGTTTATCATGGTGTTATTTAAAATATAAATGTAATACGAACAATAGAATTATGTACTAAACCATTTTCAGGCTTTTGCTATGATATTTATTAGCATAAAAATAAACATAATTATTGCATTATGGTAAATATGTATCTATTGTAGTCAATTTAATCTTTATAACCATGAATCTAACCTTCAAGTGATGTATTTTTATTATAAAACACATATATAACATAGGCTGTTCCTAAAATGATGATTCTTTTACATTTTACTTATTATATTTTCTTGGAGAAAAAAAATATGTTTTTCTTTCATTTTTTTCGAGAGATGATGGCACATAAGAGGCAAGGATCAATGAAAAATCTATCTTTGATGTATATTATTTGTAACCACATTTTTTTTCAAATGAGTTTATATCATTTTTAAAGAATTTAAATATAAATTTCGACTGATATTTTTTTTTAACGTGCTGGATCATAGAAAATCTAATCCAAAGCTTAAATTCTTATTGACAATCTATATATATCAAGGAAGTATAAGATATACATCCATTAAAAGCTGCATTCGATAATTTTGTAGATTTTTTGAGTGTGCTATCTTTAGTTCCATATATGGACAAAGATACTTTCTAGTGTTGGATGAACGCCTATATATAATAAACATATAGAACGTTCCTTTATGATTTTTTATTAACCAGTAACAGTAGAATTTGTTTAAAAAGTGGTTTTTGTGTTACAAAAAGAATCGAAGCCATGGGGTAGATGTTATTATTCGAAATAAACAGAGTTTGTTTATAATATAAAAACACGTGGTTTTGTAATTTGATGTGATTAAAAGAACTATTTATAAGGCTAAAGGATAAGAATTCTATCTTGTCGATTTTACAATTTGTTTTTTTAAAAAATAAAAAAAACTAAAACAAAAATAAATGAATTCGTATAAACATAAACTTTGGTTTTTATCTACGATATTTAAATAAAATTTCGATAGAACTAAATGAAAGCTTCTGTAGTACAAAATAGGATATACATGTGCTTAATACAACAATTGCTAAGGTAATTTTTTTAATAGTACACATTAAAAACTTTAATATACAAATTTATTTTTTAAAGGAAATTAATAACTTATTTTTATTAAAAAATCGCACGTTCTAATACAAACATCTTTTTAAATGTAAAATAAGAAACTTATATGTAATTAGATATGTATGCCATAACAAATTTATATTTTTTCTCTTTCAATAAATTTTTCATGCGTCAGTAAATTTCGACTGATAATATAAATAAATATATTTTGTAAAAAATAATTAAATCGGATATAAGATATATACAAATGGAAAAACATAAAAGAAAATAAAAAGGTTTTATATTCTAATTTTAAAGATATTACGCTGTGTTGTATTAACTTCTGTTCAAGGTTTTAATTAGACGTCTATATTGCCATGAATTTACCCACGTGTTATGTTTAATATGTATATTTTGATATATAAAATGCAAACGTATCTATTTTTATGAACTATAATCTCATACTTCTAGGCCATATAATAGGAACTATAAACCAGAGAAATATATGCTTGATAAAAATATTTTCTCTAACCTATAAATCATATGCTTAGAATAATTTTTCTGAGAGAAGTTTTGTATCTTTGCGATTTCAGTATATATATGATACGAAAGGCATATTTCATTATATGTTTTTATGGATTCTCCTTCTTTTTCAGAAGAAAAAGTAGTTTTCAACTTCTTCGAAATGAAAAAATATATTTTAACACATATAAAATTTTAAATGCTTACCAGTGTGGATTTTGCTGTCATAAGACTAAACATATACAATTTTTACAGCGTTATTTATTGCATCCTACAGAATTAAATTCAAAAATTCAATATTATAACAGCGTAGAATAAAAATCATCATATAACTACATAAAATAGCAATAAACAGGAATCCAATGTAAAATTTCATACACAAGACATTTATATCAGAAGCTACAAAACAAACTTTATTTTTATTTTAATTGTAAATACATTATTTTTTTATATTCAAGAACCATTAATATAAAATCACCATTGAAGTAATAAATAAAAAAGGTTTTTTATAGTTATAAATAAGTTTAATGATGATTGAATATAATTTAGAACCTTTTAAAGATTATAAATTAAATGGCCAAAAAATATTATTTTAATATTAAGATAAATATTTTAAATATATGCATGAATTTTAGTCGATATAATAAGCTTAATATTTAAAAAATTAATGAATATAAGCACGAAGATTCTAATATTAAATCTTAATAGTTTCGTATTTTACATTTATTCTAATTAAAGCTACCTTTGAATCTATACTATTTGATAAACCAGAAATCAAAAGATTTACGAAATTAAATCTATCAAATTCAAAATATATAAATAAATTTATATATTAACATGTAAAAAAAAGAATAAGAAAACCAAAGTTATATAATCGACAGCTTATATGATAGTAGTCATAAAGTAAGATCAATTTAAACACACTTTGGATAATTTATTATGAATATATGTTGATGAATTAATATGACGCTTCGTTCAAATAAAATGAAATAGCAGCTAATGAATGGTATAAACGGGTCTTTTGGCTTAATATTTCGAACTTTTGAAATAAAAAATAAAATGAGCCAATAAATTTCTAACTTGTTTGAAGTTTTGTACTATAACTCCAGGCAAAATATGTTTTACGCTATAAATTAAACAATAAAACATTCTTGATTGCATATTTTATCCCCAGAGATTCAAAATAGATTTTCTATTTATAATTTTTAACTATTTATAAAAAAATGAAGATAATGACAAGAGAAAGATTTTAATGACAGCACATAAACTAAAAAATATTATAAGTCCAATTTTAGTATAAGAAGAAGATTGAATTTGTAATTTAAGGAAACAACCTAAAAAATAAGCTTAATTTATGTTTAAATAAAACTTATATACTTTATCAATACAGTTTTTATTTAAAACATTTTTAAAAAAATCTAGAAAATTACCATTTTGAGAACAGGCCAAAAGAATTTCGCAAATATATTTAACTGATCATCTAGGTAATTCTTCGTAAACCTATATAAAAAGAGAGTTTTCTTATGACCATCATTTCCAAATAAGAAATGTTTTTTTAGCTTATTCAGACATTTTTACAAATATAATATCTATATGATGTTGATTGTTTATACAAACTGTAAAAGATTATGTATAATTATCAAACCAGAAATTATGATTATAAACATTTAAAGCGATCAAATATATCGTACTATCGTTATAATTTTCAGTGATTTTTTTTGAAAACGTTTAAATATATAAATACGACATATGCAATTAAATTGCGAAATCAATCATCTGTCGTTTTAAAAATAAATTTCATTATTAGGGGTCGATACAATATGGATACAGAAATAAATTTCTAGTGCGAAGTAACTGTAAAATTGTATTTCACGATAAACAAGAAAGACATTATATTGAATAGTTAATTTTAGAATAGAATTTTGAGATGTCATACAAGAATTATAGATTGATTTCCCGTGATCACACCATATATATACTATGAACTATATCCAAACATTTTATAAATCTCTTCGACTCCATTTCATTTAGTTAGAGGGTTTACTTTAATTCTTTGACTGTCAAAATACCTAATTTTGTTTGATACTTCGAGTATTTTAAGGTACCTTATTTTATTTTATGTCATTACACTAACTTATATTACGATATATGGCAAATCTTTGTCTTGCAATTGTAAATTCATGATGATATACATGTTTGATAAATTACATTTATTAAAATAGATCTTCTCTTATCTTCATAGATACATTTTTAATACCAAGATGAAGCTTTTCAAAAACAAAATGAAAGATCATATGAGGAATAATATGATCAATAAAAAATAATTGCATATCAATCCAGGATGCAAATTTTTATAATATTTAAAATAAACTATTTTAGATTTTAAATATTTGTAGCAATTCATTATATATTACATATACCAATGATAAAAGATTAACTAATTTATGCAGGAAAAGAGTCTGTTAATGAGATACTAAGTGACATGTGAAATAGCTTCTGTTTGAAGAAGCAATAAAATTTCTCAAAAATAGCTTATACATTTTACATAACTTTTTTTGTGAAATTATATATTCACTTTTAAAATATTTTTAGAGGGCTTATGGAAAGATTTGTTGATAGAAGTTTAGATTAAAATAATCAGGCTTTTTATTTATAAAAATTTATTTGAAGAAGAATTAAATCTAGATTAAACGCATAATTATTATCGTAATTTCTTATTTTTATTGTTTGCAGTAATATAATTTATCGCAATTATATTATTTTTATATTTTTGAATGCTTATGTTAACATCTTAATGTATATGTATTACTAGAAAGAAGATAAAAAAATCAAGTTTTTTAAATATTAAAAATCACTGTGGTATTTCTAAATAATAGCACTATTACAATATATTTGAATAATAAGAAGAATTTTTTAAAAAAATATCTGCAATGATCAGATTTAATGCAATTATTTGCAGGGATTACTAAAAAAGCGAAATACACTTATTAATTTTTTTTCTTCTTTTTATGTTAAAAATTAAATTTTTTATGATTATATAAACGATTGATTTCATTTTTCATGACCTTTTTTGATAGTTAAATGAATTGGCTCTTTAAGGACATGAAACCTCTCGATGATTTTAATAGTTGTAGTTTTATAATTAAGTATCATCCTTTCATAAAAATTCATAAAATATTCTTTAAATTTTTGATAAATTTTAAAAGAAGTGATAATGTTCTTATAAAACATATAACGACAGTGAATTCGTTCAATATTCTACAAATTCAATGATGATATGTGTTATACAGTAATGAAAAAATAAGGCGATAAATTATTTTGTAGTTTTTCTTGCAATATATATATGCTGAATTATCTTTAATTTTTATATTTTACTGCTTTTAATCAGATGGGCTTATTCTAATCAATCGATTTATAGATCTTTGTGGACACTATAAATTATATCTGTTCATTCATCCGTAATTAAATCAAAACAATTGATCTTTGCTGTTCTTATATAGCGTCAATTATATATGCACGAGATTTGGGCTGATGGTAACCATTGAATTTTTTAAGTATATAAAATTCAAATCAAATGAATTTGTATCGCCAGTAAAGTGTTGTAGGTCTTAAATTCTTAGAAATTATTCTAAAATAAGATTATCCTTGAAATTATACGAAACATTTTTATGTGGCCAATAAAATATTATCTAGGGTCTTTAGGAGCATATATATACGAATAATATTTTTTCAGATATAATCTCAAAAATAGCTAAAGAATATCTGTTATATATTTTACAGACTTGTTTTATTGAATAAGCAAAGTAATTGTGATATCAATGGCTTACTTTATTTATTGCTTGTAATACTTTTATATGGCATGAAAGTTACTATTAGCAGAATGAAATTGTTAAAGTAACTAATATATGTCTTTTATGATGATTTATTCGCCCTTTTAATTTGATCATCCTTGATTTTTCTATAAAACTCAAAAATATTTAAGTCTTTTTTCAACTTGAGGATTATAAAATAATAAATGCAGCCGAACTTTTTTTGGCAATCAAATTTATTTTATTTATTTTTAGTTCTTTTTTCTCTGAATACATTCTAGATTATTTTAAGTTAAACTATCTTGAATATAAATCTTTTATTATAATGAAGGCAGTTCGATTTTTTGTCATTTACCATTTTCATATCATTTTATATAAACATTTTTAAAATCCAATTATTCTTATTTAAATTTTAATTCAAGACCATCTTTTTCAATTCGATTTTCCTTGTTTAATTAGACATACTTATAAGCTTAGTAAATCAGAAAATTACATCTATTTCATCAAATATTAAAGCTGTTGTGTTTTAAATATATGGCTTAAGATTGTTATCAACTTTCATTTGTTTTCATAAAATTAGTGGCTGTTTGCTGTTAATAAATCTTTATCATCTATTTTTGTATTCATTTAATCCTATCCTTGAATAATGAACGAAGATGGTGAGAAAGGCTTTGGTTAAGAATAAACAACTATAAATCTTATCGAGGTCAAACAATAGGATTAATTCACATAATTTTTCCTACAGCACAAAGATTTCATTCGCCAGAGACTAAGGACCTTTCGGCAGTAGATTTGATAAATTGGCCGAGAAGCTTTGAAGGAGAAAATGGCGTAGAGCAAAATGCTGAAAATTGAAAGGTGATTTTTATTTTTTTTGGAATTAAGACAATAAAAAATTTTGTCTGAACATGTTGACCATTTACTCGGATCTTTAAATAAATTTAAAATATAATAGATCATTCTTATTTACTTTTTTTTCTTTTTTAACTTACTTTTCATTTATATAACGTTAAATTTCTAATAAGCATTTTAGTTTTTAATTTCAAAACAAAGATCACATTAAAATAATAAATATATATGCTGTCAAAATTTTGATATATAATATTTATTTTAAATAACGCACAATTTTTTTTGTTGAATAAATAGAAATATATAGTGTTTTCAAGCTGCTTTTAACGATTAGTTTTTTTATAATATCAAATTATAATTTAAAACAGAAAAATATTTTGCTTACAACTGAAAGTATTTTAACAAAAAATATGAATTTTTTTTATCAAAGGATCTATTTTTTATATTTGTTTAGCTAAATAGATCATAATATATTTTTCTTACGATTTGAATTTTTACAATATATATACCCATATAACATACAATATTAGATTCCAACATCCGTTATTATTTATAAAAAAATATTATTTTATCTAAAAATAATCAAAATAGATTCAGTCAAATACAATTTTATTGTTTTAAGCACCATTTAAAATCTTTTGCATGAATAAATCAAATATTTAAATTAAATAAATAAGAATTCTGTTAAATATCATAACTTTATTATAAAATAATTTAAAAAGAAACTTGATTTGTAGTAAATAAATTAATTTTCTGTTTTAGCGATGAATTTTTTTTATTTATAAAAAACCAATTAAAAATCCATATAAATTTTATAATTCTTAATTACTTTTGACAATCACAAAAAATGCATCGCCAGAAAAGGAAAATAAACTATATAATATTCAAATAAATATTAATTTCAAAAATTAATTTTGTTATGTTAAAAATCACAGCAGGAAAATTTACAAAGTATCATCATTATGGATATATAGTTATTAGCATATAAAATAATTCTGGGTATAAATTTTCAAATTAGGCTGATTAAAAGATAGAAATAGAATGTTTGTTTTATTACTAATTATTTTGAGTTTAATTATCACTTTAAAATGTAAGTACAGTATTTATTGTCATAAATATGGTATTTTATTCGAATTATCAACTTTTTTAAAAAATATCTACGGCCAAAATTAAAGTGTTGGTACTGGTTTTATCATTTAATATTTTATACTTTTATTATTATTATTTTCTAGTAAATAATAAAAACTTGGAGTTTAATTAAAAGTTTTTCTGACTATAAATAAATCTTGATATAACTTTTAGCAAAATTATCAAGGAAAAATTAATCAAAGACTAACACTAAAAATAAGCCATGTTATATTTATAGAAAATAATCTATATAATAACTTACTAAGACTCGTCTTTTCATATAATAAAATAAAAATTATTGATTAATACAAAGTATATATGCAAAAAATTAGTGCCTGTCAATCTATCGATATTAGAAACATAATTTATCACTTTATATTTTTTTATGATAACATCTTCTATTAATTTAAATGGGTCATCTTTGATTTTATCGAATTATTAATTTATATGATGGTTTCCCTTATTTCAGTTGCTTCCTTAAATAAAAGCGAATAAGTTAAATAAAAATAGTAAAAAATATTTTTAATATGCCAGACTGCTTTTTTATTAAAAATCAAATTTAAATTCTACGTAATCATATTTAAAATTTTTAATTGGTTCGGAAGATAAAATCTATCTTTTAATATTTAAAGAAAAAATAGGTGCCTTGAAAGTATTATATTATCTACGACTAAAGGATTCATTTTAGTTATATAAGAAGTTTTAAAAATTGCTCTCATTGAAAAAATACAGCAAATGATTAGAATACAGATTATTTTTTTAAAGATAGATATTATTATCGATAATATAAAAATAATTAATTTAAATATTCCTAGTTTTACAAGCCGAATTCTTATTTTTACAATGCTGTGAATTCGTACATATAAGGTTCTACCATTAAAAATGTTCTATAAAAATAATAAATTTATGAAATTCGCAACATTTTTACTATAATGCAGGTCTATTTTTATGTATGCAGGTATGATTTTTAATAATCTAAATTTAATCAAAACGATATTTATGTCGCTTTACAATCAAATAAAGAGTCATCATATAATATATAAATACATTTTTTTTTCTAAATAATTTATTTATGAATTATAAATCTAAATACGCTATCATTTGATAATGAAAATATTTAAATTTCATGATAGCGTTTATATATAATCTCAAAATTATCTTTTTAGATTTACTATTAGAAAATAATAAGCAAAAAAATAACAATAGTTGGTATTATACTCATAATCAAAAATCAGGTCTGTCTGATTTATAAAATTGTATATTTTTGATTCTGATACAAATATGGATATTTTATATATTTTAATACCGTAAAAATAAACAATTTACCCGTAGATTGATTTATCCAAGGCATACACATACATCTTAAAGATTACATATATCTTCGGAAACATTATTTTCAATATCTTTCCTTATGGATTCATTTTTAAATAGCTTAATTTGTATTATTGTCATTCGATTAATTTTCTCCGTCGATCTACTGATTGTATGTACCATTTTTCGAAAACAATAGGAACTATTAAATTAAGAATAAAAATAAAATAAAGAATTCCATTGTATTTCGGGGTACAAAAACGATCAATCTGCGCATATAACCCCTACAATTATCTAAATTTAATATCGTTTATCCTATTATTGATTGATACAACATATATTTTTGTATCGGTATTTACAAAGTTTATGGATCAGCATCAATTATGTAACTTATTGATATTGAGTTGTGATGGGTAATATAGGTTCCAATACTTGTGAATATTTTCGGTTATTAAATCCTCATATTTTCTATACGTTCTAAATATTTAGGTTCATCATGGATATAAGATCTTTATGTTTCTATTTTTCGCCATGTTAAAATTCAATATATTCTTTGGGTATAGCTTCAAATTCCATAGCAATATTTCTTTAGTTTTAAGTACGTCATTAAGATCCAAGAGATTGGCATTCGTATTTTCTATGGTCTTAAAATCAGAAGTGGCACCATCTTCAATATTATATGATTCTTCAGCGAATTAAATTCATCATAAAATGTGTTTCATTTCATCTTGATTCATGGCCTTTGATATATTTCACTTAGAATCTTCATTGTATTTAAGTTATCCAAAAAACCAATATTTATTTTTTTCAGCCAATATAATATTTCTTAATTTTTCAGAGTTTTATTTGTTATCATTTTGCTTTGTTAATCTTGTTTTAGATTCTTGAAAGAATTCGTTCTCGTTGGATCTATCAATACAATTTACATTTAAAAGTACAACGGCATCTAATCTAAATTTTTTTTTCATTTTCATATATCTTATGCTCATATTTTCTTTATTTGTAGAATAACATTTTCCATCCTATTCTGCTTTTATATTGGTACCCAATCTTTGATTCGAAATTTCTTGGGGTTTCCTTAATAAACATACATATTATTAAAATAAGAATAATGCTATATGTAATGACTTGAGATGGTGTGGTTACAAAATTCCTTAAAAAATATTCTAGGTGTTAAAAATCCTGTATGATGTAGAAGCAAACATGCAAGCACCCACACTTCGCAAGACACTTGAACTCATCTCGTTTTAGAGAAGAAGAACAATTGACGAATATAGATTAGGGTAAGGCGTCGAAAGATA
This sequence comes from Rhyacophila brunnea, assembly GCF_057557595.1. Classification (NCBI taxonomy): domain Eukaryota; kingdom Metazoa; phylum Arthropoda; class Insecta; order Trichoptera; family Rhyacophilidae; genus Rhyacophila; species Rhyacophila brunnea. The sequence continues at coordinate 405,861 of NW_028232778.1, forward strand.
CATCAAGGAGTTGTGAAAATTTCCAATGGGCTGACTACGTTTAAATAGATAAAAAGAAACTTAACCCATAAATAAAAAATATTATATTTATAACTGTTAACATATTGTTCAGAACTATAATATATAATTAATGTATCTAATAAATAAATTTAAAGTAAATAAAAGATTATAAATATATTTCACTAAAATTTATTTTCAATGATAAGAATTTTTTCATATTTTAAATTATAATGGGCATACCATTTTTATATCTGAAAATATAAATCATCCCTTTTTGTGTATTAAATTATTTATTTTGTCATGTTAAATTTATTATTGTTATTTAAACAGTAAGATTACAGAAGAATTAAGCTTTATAAACTAGCTAAGATAAATAAAAAAAGTACAAAATGTGATTTTCACGTTACTTCTATTGCTGATAGTGTGTATATAACGCTATAAAAATATGTGTAAACTTAAAATTTTTTCTGTTCTAAATAAATGGAAAAGACTAGTAGTGCTTTATAAATTATTTCATTATTTTGATTTTTACATTTTTAAAAATTTTGTGGTTGTTTTCGAATGTTTTACTTTATTTAGTTAGTATACTTATTGTGATATATGGAAGCTCAACTTTATAAATTGGAAAATTGATATCACAGATAGGATTTAGTTAAATATTCAACATCTATATAATTTCTATTTTTTATATGACATAAATTACAGGAATTATATGTATATATTTTGACCTACTATACTACTTTCAACCTTATAAATAAAGCATTTTTGATGTGATATTGATTTTTAAAACAGTGAAAATTTAATAAAGATAATAAGACCATATTATTTACAGGCTTTAATATTTTTCAAATTTTAAAACTTTAAATTCTCTTTCCACATTTTTACAACGAAAAAATTTATAAAGTGCACCCTATCATAAAAAAAATTTAGATTGAAATCGCTTTAAAATATATAGTCGTTCATTAAAGAGATATTTTTTTGTAAAAGAATATACATCTTTAGAATTTAAATTCAAAATGATTTCCTTTTTAAATCTGATCATATAATTTTTTGGCTAAATTTGGAAGCCAAAAAAGCACATTTCTTTTTAATATATATGTTTTCAAGATTATCAAAATAATTTGCATATGATTCAATACATCTCCATGAGTCACTTTACAAACTATTGAAAATATGAAACATCTAAAATGGCTCTTATAGCTAAAATTAGAGCATGATAATTAGAAATCTGGTAAACTTTTTATTTGTAATTTATTAAAATCTTATTGTTTTTTATCTGAAATCGAATATAATGAATCTCTACATGATTAAAAGTTTATCAAACACAATAATTTGTTTAAATGTGGGCTATTGAAAAATAAAACAAAAAGAAAAAAAATTAAAAATCCATTTAACAACCAAATAAAATAAGTTAAAAAATATATTCAGATTGGAATTAAATTTATATAAAGATATTTTTAAATCGCTTTTTTCATATTTAAAGTTGGTCAGGAAGGGTTAAAGAATAAAATTTTTGAATTATTGGATGTTGACAATTTTTTTTTTGTTTTGTTTATTCTAAAGTTGTTCTGTAATTTATATAGCTTATTTTATCATCCATTTCTTTATGTCTTCTTATTAATTGATTAAAATTAATCTAATCGGTCAATTTTGTTTTGTGTTCAATTATATATTTATGGATTATAATTCAGTTTTCTCCTAATTTAGTAATCCTTTGAAAAATATAATAAAAAATTCAAAATATTCTAGCTAAATATTTTATACATATATATTTTTTACCGATATATTTTTCATGAAGATATTTATCTGAATGTTTTATTACAAAATAAAATCATAAAGCTGATATGGCAACTGATTATAATCTTTTGTTCGCACTACAACCATTATTGATAATTCTTAAAATTACTACGAACTTTTACGATTTTATTTGAATTTAATTCTGTTGAATATTCTATTAAAATGTAGCTAATATAAACCAATAAACTCTTATTGGTACGGGTGATTATAATAAAAAAATAAATTTGTTTTTTGTGCCTGGATGGATTTCCATAAAAAGAACATTGCTGGAAATAAATTATTGAAAAAATAACATTAGCATAGGATATTGAATCTTGAATAGTTTTAAAATTCAATTTTATTTGCAAAATACTAATTCAAATGATTAAGACTATTACTGAACAACAGTATAAAACATGTGAAAAAAACAGAAATATCTAAAAACAAATATCATGAGCAATGTATATCACTAATAAAATATGTTCTTATTTATGGATGGCTTTCGATTATTTTGTTGTTCTAAAACAATCGTAACATTTTCATTCTTGATTCAAACAAATAAAAAATAATTTATCGGATTTGATTAGAGAAAAACAAAAAAATTAGATGAAAATAATATCAAAGCGAAATTAATAGTTAGAATTTTTTGGCGCAAAAGAATATGAAAATATAGTTGTTACGATGTAGCAAAGATAATAAAAATATTAAGGATTATTTATTTTTACATTTGCAGATTATCCCAAATGTTATAACATGGGACGGTGTGGTGACAAGATATCATAAAAGGTACCCCAAGGAACTAGATGTCACGGACCAGGTTTGGGCATATATGAAAACCACAGGAATGAGAAAAACCCTTATATTAATAGGTCTTGAAAAAAGGTGGAGTGCTGAAGAAGACTTTAGAAAGGAGAAGATATCCGAAAGTATATATAAACTGTGCGTACAGAGAATTAAGCAAGCTGTGCCTGATAATAAAAACTAAAATTTGCGAGCATAAATTTAGCCCATAAATAAAAAAATACCATTTATTTTTACATTTGTATATTTATCAATATAAACTTGTCAATGTGATTATAAAACAAAAAACTTTGCGTAAAAAAATGTCATTAAGGTGATTTGTGAACTTTAATATGTCTAAACTGGGTCATTTTCTAACTGTACTCGCACAATATCTATAAATCAGTATTTTCTTATGGTTGTACTTATTCAGATTTGCGCAAGATCATATTTTTTAAATAGCATATCAGTATGTATATAGTATCACAATGTTTTCCTTGCAATTTTTATTTTCTTTAAAATTACATCCTACATAATTACATATAAAGTGGTAGAATGGTCTCTAGAATGATGTTAAAAAACCATTCTAATATAAAAAAGAAGTTTTCTCATAGGGTACAATATTTTTGCTGAATGAAATAAACATACAGATATGTGTTTTGCATGTAAACGATAAATGAAATAGACAATATACCGCAAAAAGTTAATTTATAAAGATATTTTTGCATCTTGCATCAGGAAAAATATAAAGTGTTACTTATTAAATTGTAAAAGTTTTATCCTTAACATGGACAAATCTAAATGTGGTAATGTATTTTTTATAGATTATAAATCTCATATTTTGAATAATAATTATTGCTTTAGAATCACAAATAGAACGTCTCTATATGTTTTGAAGTAAATTTCTTTTATGTTTATGTCATAATCTCAGTTTTTGTTTGAACTCGGAAAATTTTCATATAAATAATCATATTTATAAGTCTTAAATCCCATCAAAAAAAAATATGCAAATTTTATGTAGTTGCCGCGTGTATAATTTGCAATTATTGGTGCAATTTAGTGGTGTTTTATATAAATTAAGAGAAGAAATTTTTAATTTATACATTTATATTATATATAAAAAGTCGATATATGTAAAATTAAAGGCATGAAAAATCATATTTTTATAGTTATAATTAATAAAAGTGTTTATACATCATAACTGGAGTTGTAAAATGCCTATGTGGCACATTTAAATGCCAATTGAAAAGATATTTACCCTTATAGAGAAATTTTCATACCATTTTTTTTTGTTTTCAGAATGCAAAAGTTTGCTATTTGTTGCAATTTCATAATCAAATTAAAAATAAAATACAAAATTATTGTATTTTTTGGATTTTTTTGGGTCAATAAACGGTGCTTTGTGTATTTTACATAAATTCTATAGCACAAAATCATCCTCGTACTTAAAATAAAAAAAAATTCAAGAAAATTGTGTTTCTTTGCTATGATTTCTAGTATATCGCAGACTTTCAAATCTAGTTCTGGGTTCAGAAAAATTTATATTGTAAAATAACATTTATTTATTTATTCAGTGTCCGAATATAACTAGATTATTTTCTTAGAAAAAACCTATTTCTAGGGTTTGAATATATCACACTTTATATTTGAATATTTATCCGACATAATAATTAAATCTGAAATAAAATTTTTGGGTGATATTTGTATGTGGTAGTATAGTAATCTAAACCATGAAAATCTCATATTTAATGCTCAAACTATAAACAAGCTTTTTTTTTCGCAATATTGCGTGCATAAGATATGCTTAGTTTGTGTGATAGAAATAAAGTATATTCAGGATTCAAGTCTTTTTAATATTCTATAAATAAACCGTTCAATATTTTCATATACTTCATTCATATAATTTTTTTTTACTTAATAAGTTCATAATATGACTAAATTTCAAAATTTTTATAAATATGAAACATTTATTGATCTCGTTGTTTCATCGCAATAGAAAAAAATTTGCTATGAATATATCATTATATCTTATGTTAAAATCCGGGCAATATACTATAATAAAAAATCCTTTACATCGTAGTATTCTAGAAATATATGTTTTGGATATAAAAACTAAGCTTGGGTTTATAAATTTTTGTAAAATATTTCAAATTTAAAAAAATTCCCAACTTATATGTTAAAATTTTCTTTTTTGATAATACTGGATTTTTATTATAACATAACATGCATAATTACTTTGATAGGAGGTTTGTAATATTAATTGGGTTATTCGTTTTTACTATGGGGGATCTGAATTGAGTTGATGTTCGTTAAGTCGTTTGCGTTATGATACTTGTTTTGTTTACGATAAAATTATTATTTCTTCCTAACCAATATATATTTTGTTTGATATAGAGCTTATATCAAATTCGTGCTATTTCTTCTTCAAAAAACCATAAGTGAAATTTTTAATGATAAACATAAAAAAAATAATGTGTCATCATTTTAAATATAGTATAGAGGGCATTTTTACCTTTTTGGTTGCATATGCCAATTCAAGCTATACTGCTCACATAAAGAAAGAATCATTTTATTGCACTATTGATTGTTATAATTTACATTCAAAAACACACATTTTATATCTTAAATTTTATACGGGCAAACATCATTTTAAAATATGCAAATATTTCATAAATAAAGCTAAAAAATAAAATTACACTCATGATGAACGAATGATTACTCAACAAGAATTTTAATTTGAAATATTTCATCTCTAAATTATATATAGCTTTATTAACCGATACGTCATACGATTCACGGTCATTCTACGGTTGTGATATATATTCCATTCTCTTTTATATACATAAATTTTTAATTGTGTGCTGTATCTATACATATTTATCACTGATTCAAAAAGATCACATACTGATATTTATTTTTGCTCCGATATGTATGACAGCCAACTGCCATTTAAGAAATATTTAATATTTGTTCAAAAATACACATTAATGGTTATTTAAAAGTATAGTCACTTTGAATCTACATAATTACATAAAATTCAATAATAATATAAATCGATTCTTCTAGATGTCACGAACCAGGTTGAGGCATATATTCAAACATTGGGATTGAGAAAAACCCTTGAATTAATAGGTCTCGAAAGAAGGAGGGGTATTGAAGAAGACTGTGGAGAGGAGAAGATAGCCGAAAGTATAAATACACTGTGTGTACAGAGTATCAAGCAAGCTGTGCCTGAGAACAAAAACTAAAATTACGACTATAAATATAGCCCATAAATAAAAATTACTAAATCGATTCTTCTATATAATGAGAAATGAATATTAAATAATAATAGTTAAAAAAAACTTCTTATGTTTAATTGTCTAACTAATAGCTTATAAACCAACCGAATAAACAAAACAAAACCGTAAACTATAATTTATTGATGTTTTAATTTTATTTTAGTCTGTAAACAGAAAACCTGTATTTGGATGTTTAAATTCAACACACCTAGCTAGATTTAACTATATAACGTCTATAATGCTTCGAAATATCCACTAACGCAAAGTTTAGTTATATATATATTTGCTTTCTGAATACAATTAATAATATTAAAACTCTATAGCACCTTTGAACTTTAAATGTGTTAAAATAGAATCCGAGCATCAACGCAGAAAAACATCATAATTCATTGATACTGTGACGTATGTTATATTTCCACATCTTTTGGAAAGTTTATTGTGTTGAAATATAGTATAAGGGGGTAACTTTTATTCGATGGATTCAATTCAAATATAATGGATTTTTTTATCTATTTAAAGTTAAAAAAAGACAAATAACTTTATTGCAATATTTGAGCTAGTAATAAAAATATAACAGATAGTAATTTTATCAGTAAAAAACCTTTTTCGATCAATACAGCATTTTATATGCAAAAATAACTTTTAGCATCTACAAGGTGTTAATATCTATGTCTATATTTTTTTGAAATTATATACTTGTCTAAAAATTATCCCACTCTATAAAGATCTTCATATATTGGAATAGAAACCTCTAAGTAGCCTATATTATATATTATTATTATGTTTTATTTATCATATTGTATCTTGTTTTGAATAAATTAAAATAGAAGACTTTTTAATATGATAATTTGTAGATTAAAATTTATTTACGGAAATTTTTATGATTTCTCAATTCCTAAGAGCATGTAAAATTGATATTTTCTATTCATTTAATTAATTGGATCTTTTAGTTTGAAATGATGCCAATTTTTTATAAGTAATGTACAGTACAAAATCCTTTTCTTAAGTCTTGAGAAGAACATCTTAAACGTTCGTTTTTTTCATAGTCTGGATTTCGTCTCTTTATATTTCCAAAATAATTATCATTTGAAACTTTAGAATAATCATTTATCTAAGTTGCATCAAGACACTCTATAACAATGCGTATTAATTACGTCACAAAAGTATAAATTAAGAATTTGAAATATATTATATAAATTATAAAATAAATAGCTCGGATTTGATGTAAAAATAGGGAAGAATCAAAAATATCTTTCTTTTAATAAAAAATTTAATCAAACAACATAAAATGTGTAATTTCTGTAATTTAAATCTTAAATACACTCATAAGCAATGGCATTTTTGTCCAACGATGTAAAAGCGTAGAGATCGCTAAAAAATCTATTGAAACCATATGAAAACTAATAGAAATTAATTTCCAATAAATCTTTTCTGATTCAGTGCTATTCATTTGCCAAATCTTTTAATAATGATATGAGCACAATTTATATTTCTAATTTATCAACGGCATTATGCATTATAAAACTAATAAAGGATCTTTTTTTTCCACCATGAACGATTATAGCGATTTGAATCTTTAATTTGTATCTTCCATGCTTGTTGTTAATAATTTTATATAATGTAATGAATTTTTTATGCCATCTAGGCATAAAAATTTGATTTCGAATGCAATTACACAGTTCATTATTTATAAAGAAAGAAATCCAACTTATTTTGCATAAGAAAAATAAAACACAAAAAATATTATGGCCTTAAGCAAGATCAAAGAGCTACTTGTGGTTGTAAATAGAGGCAAATTTTAATATGTATATCACGCAAATAAAGTATTTGTATTAAAATGAGTACTTTCATAAGTTAATCCTTTAAATATTATTTTAGATATATTATAAGAATAAAAAAAAATACAAGATTAACTTAAATGAAGAGACGATAAGGATAAAAATAAATCTGATTATATCTAAAAAATTACAGTCGTTATATGAATAAAATAATAGAAAAACCAAATGCATTATGATATATGTATAAATTAATTATATACATAATATCATTATAATTCACATCCCGAAGATTTTTTGTTTAATATGAAACCAATTTAATAACCAAAGGTGCGCATATTAATCTCTAATTATTTTATGTAAATAAATAGGAGAATTTAGGTATTTTAATGATTATTTGTGGAAAATATTTACACTATTTATTGGCTTAAATTTAAAGTATATATAGCAATCAATTAATTAAAATAAAAACATTGTATTGATTAGAATACCATTTAATTTAAATTTAAAATTATATACAAATAATAAATGATTCCAGAGGATAATATCTTTTTTTTAAATGGTTGTTTTTTATGCTCTATATTGACCTAACACATGCTAATAAAAACAATATATTGATAGTTGATTTTATAAAATAATTAAACTACACTTCCTGGTGGTTTTAACTTAAGATATAATTTATTTTAATTTTATATTACATCTTTTAAGAATATTAGTTCTAAATTTTTTATTAAATTGATCATTTTTGTATAATTTGGATTTAAAATAGTAAGTTTGAATTTATTCGAAGAGTATCGTTGAAATAAAAAGTTTGTAAATTTATTAAAATATCTATAAATATCCGTGTTAAAAATGAAGATCATATTTTGATTTATTATTTTGCATAAATTACAATCATCCATATCTTTTTTTATTTAATCTAATTTTCTTATTTATTTTAAAAAACAAATACTTATTTCATCAATTCTCAATATTTTTTGTGTTTTGAATTCAGTTTGTTTATTAATAGCCTCCGATATCCTTGGTACATCCTAAACATGCATCGAACAAAGGGGCTTCTTAAAAACGTATGAAATTGAACAGTATGGGTCTTTAGATTTCGCTGTTTAAGATATGAATATTTACGTTGATTCACCATCTTACTTCTGTTATAATATATTTTATAACTTCCCACCTGAATATTTATACATAGGCCTCAAGCTTATTCAAAGTATACATTTAAAAAATATGATGCATTTTTCGTACTAAGAAGAATTGTATTTGTTGTACGAAGTTTTATAGTAAAAAATCATTTTCGAATCACTTGAATCGATAAAGACATCCAGACACCACTTTGGTTTAATTTCATTTTAGCAGTTCTTTACGCTTTTAACATCAAATGAAACCAGTAACATATAAGTAAACTTCATGAATTTATATAATGACAAAAACTAATAATTTACTGAGTTTATTATATAATGGCATAAAACAGTGGTCCAAGCGTCCAGCAAAAAAAATCATTTTAGGTTGTAGATGTGATCATATATACAACTACCTTGGAAAATAGATCTTTCACAATTATCATTTAAATGTAATTCTAGGTTTAGGCTTTATGTTTTAAAATTAATTAATCTACCATTTACTTACAAGTAGCGCATCAAAAACTAGTTTTTATAATATACAATAGACCGTGTTTCGAATTATGATGTGTTCATAAACAATACATGAATTAAACAGAATTATTGTTTTTTATTTAATCATTTAAATAAATTAAAAGAAATCTAATTCTCAACATATAATTGTAAAGATGCCACTGTATTAATCAAAAATATATTTTTGCTCATATGGATAAACCGAAAACTATATAAATTTTAATAAAGCGCAAACCAGTGGTTTAAAATATAAAAAGCAATACAAATTTATATTGTCAACATATTTCGGATATAGATATCATTATTTGATTCCCAATATTTAATCCTGAACTCTGCGTTCACCCATGAATTAGGCGTTATATAATTATATGACCGTTATATTTAGCTAGAAATATGGGAAATTAAACTATCAAAATGCAAGATTGTGTAAATGATTGCATATAGATAAATATGATTTCTGGTTTCGAGAAACGTATAAAAAAAAGTATAGTGATCTGATTAAGCATTATAAATTAGTAATCCACTATATAAATTACTTGTTTATGAACATTTGTAGTACAAGAAATGTGAACAAGCTTTTTAATAGGGCGTTGGTTTTTGATGGCGCATAAATCATCTGATTTGAAAATATACACCACATTCAATATAAAATATAATATATATTGGGATAAATAAAACGAAATTTTAGCACAATTGTATAATAATAATTTTAGAAAGAATTAAAGATAATTAAGATCTAAATAATATCCCCTGTACCAGAAACCATTGTTGAAAAAATTAGCTCGTAAATCAATATTTCCTGGTGCTAGATTGTTTTTACATCAATTACTTACATTAGAGCTAGCTTTTTGGAGCACAATTTGGTATATTTTTTTTAATGGCTTTCTGAATTATACAATATTGATTTCAGGCACTTATATTAAACAAATATTTTTTTAAAAAATCACCTAAACTATAATTTAATTTGTATTCTATTGTATTAGTGTCTATCGTCTGGGTATGTGGTCATATTCATAGCAAAATATTTAAAAGCTGATTTTTTTTCTATGCTAAATCTTTTGGTTTTTGAAACTGTCTACGAATGAAAACTGACATTTGAAAATATAGCATAATTTTTAGACTGGTCTAATGTTTAAAAAAAGGCGTTTCGTTGTGGATTAAAAAGACATATTTTGAGACAAATAAATTTGATAACGGAAATATATAGTGACAGGTTTATCGCCCTGTTTTTAGTAAAATACACAAACATTTTCCTAAGCGCCGCAAACTTCTTCCAATTTCAGATTATTACATATTTAGGATATACCCAATAACAGAATAATCTATAATTCTTATTTCTTATATTAAAGCGTAAATATATCCATTCTATACAAATAAATCGCACATTTACATTTTTTTGATACAGTACTATTCTATGTGCTTCTAACTTTTTCAAACTATAGAATAGATTAGCTTAAAATGGTCAAATATTTGATATATGTTTAAGAATATTAAAATATGTATCATTACCTCTATTTTACTACAGCTTCGTATTTATCAGAAGCAATAAAACACGCTAATTTATTTGTGAAATCGCATGTTTACACATCTTTGTTATACTTTAAAGCCGTAGTTCCAAAGAAAATCCATATAAGATAATAAGCGATAAGATAATTAGCGTCTAAGGATCGTTTATTGCACAGAATCCTTCCAATTCTAACACGTTTGAGCATAGAATAGATAAAAATGCATCAATTAATATTAAATGGGACTAATATATGTAAACCAGGCCTCTATGATCAAATAAAACATTGGGTTTGTATGCTTATATTAAATGCCTGTGTCAAATATTTTATAAAAGAAAAACCTGATAATTGATGTAAAAGAAGCTTCCATATATTATACGTTGGCAAATCTACATAACTGCTAGAGACACGACTGGTGTAAATATTTGGGATAATTTAATATAAGGCTTTGCAAAGTGAATGATAATCATAAAAAAATAAGATTCCTACCAAATAAGTTAAAATATTCAAATTTAAACACAGACAAAATTTATTTAAAATCTGTAAAATAGGCCTTAAAGTATACTGTATTCGTTCCATAAACTTTAAATAAATCTTTTTTATAGAAATGGGAAGGGTCTTAAATCGAGGATATCAAAAATCGCTAATTAAAGAATATAAAAATAAAAAAATTACGATTCTATAAATATAAGATTATACCCCCGAAAAGGGACAAAACACGAATTCCTTGAAACAGATGGGAATATTTCCAATATTTTAAAAGTTTGTTTTTTGCCATATTATTTTTATATGGATAGTCGAAAAAACAAAATCTTAGATATAAGAGACGTGATATGAATCTTCAAAAAAAAATTTAAACAATAATAGTAAAAGATAATAAAAATACTTTTGGAGGATAAATACAAGATTTTCTTAAAAATTCTCAGCATAGAATAAGGATTAACATATACATATTTTGTTTGGATTAATTATCCTTTCAAAATACAACTTTAGTGTTTTGATATGACTTCACATCTTTTTAAATTATATGAGAGTGTAAAGTATAATAATAAAATTTTTGATAAGCGAGATTTATAGATAATAATTGTGTTTGAGTATCTTTAAACTTATATCTATATGCATTAATATACCCTGAAAATATTGTTTTATGCCCTTTGCTAATATTTAACTAATTTCATTGCACAGAATATTTCTAGTTTAATCTTTTAAAATTCGAAGAGCTAATCCTGCATTGATAGTAGATTTTTTTTGTAGATATGCTTTATATAAACTATACTGTGTGTATATTTCGATATACATGCAATTCAAATACAATTTTAAGTTATAATTATAAGTAATCTTAAATTTTAAAATTTTTCTTTGGAGAATAATCCTAAGAAATGGTTTTATATTTCTGCCTTTTATATAGTTGAATGAACAAATTGTTCAAATAAACGAATGCTTCGGTTGCTTTTTTGTGAATTTGTACCATTTATATTATAATTTTTTTACATATTGTAATGTATTATTATACATTCTCTTTTTATCTGTTCTTTCCATAATGTAAAACACCAAAACAAATCTTTATTTACATTAATTGTGCAAACTAAAAATGGGTACAGTTAAAAAATACCTAAAGCCTTCACAAAGTAGCAACAGTTGCAAAAACTTTGTATATGCATCTGCACTATAACCGCGGAATTTTATTTTGATCGACTGAATGGTTTATCAGATTGATTATAGTAAAAAATACGGTTTTATAATTTTTAATATAATTCTTGCAATTCAGTAATAACAATTAAATTATAGCACACCAAAAAAAAATAGAGAAATTGATGTTGAACAAATAATATTTAAATCAATATTGCTATTTATTTTCTAGTTATTTTAGGCACGTACCAATATAAAATTTTATCATGGAATAAACCGAATGTGGGCAACCTGGGTATTAAGAACAAAAATGGCTTCAGATGAACTTTTGTGGTCAATGGGCTAATTCATTTTTTATTGTGACATATAAATTCAATTCACAGTGAATTTAACGAAATTTTACTGCCACTATACTATGAAATAGAAAAAAGAAAATTATAACATTTATTGATAACTTTTTTTCGTTGCAGCAAAATATAAGATTGTTCGTTTGATTTTTATTATATGTTCTCACGTTGAAGAATAATATGCAAATATACATTTTGCTTCCTATAGAGATCACAAACACTATGCTTTAGCAATAGAAGCACGAAAACAGAAGCTGTTTAGTAAAAAGAAATATATAGAAGCTAGCTAAGTTACTTGTAATTTGTTATATAAAAATAAAATGCTACAGAGGCGATTATCTGGCTATCTTTTCTATAAGGAAACCGGGCAAAATATATAGCGATATCATGATAATCAGAGAATTCCCAAACAAAACAGTGATATGCATTATCTGGTTTGTGTTACGAAAGCTACTTCAACATTATTATCATACGACGTCCTTAAAATACGACATTAATTGTCAGTTGATCTTGAAAATAAATTATTTATTTATTAAAATTCGAATACCCATGTGATCATTACTGTCGAATTTTTAACAGATACAATATATTCTGGTCAGGTTCTTGATTTTGTTTGCATGATTACTAAGATTTTAACTTTCATACAGAAGTTTTGGCCTTAGTAACATTGAATTGTAAGAGACCAGGGATTTATTTGTTTACTACTAGAAGAATAATTGGGATGTTAAATAAAAATTATAATAATTTGGTAGATATTATACAATTTGAGCGCCTGCAATAGAGACAAACAAGAAGAATTCATCGCATCGCTTTAAAAAGATAAGCACAATCTAAAAAATCTGTTTGAATCACATTGAATTTTGTATCAACAAAATATTTCTGGGAAGACTACAAACTATATGTATTTTTATTTTATACGATAATTCAATCGTAAATTTTGGCAGAAAAATCGCTTTTAAAAAATTCCAGATAAAAATTTGCCGATTTCAGATAAAGTCACCAGCGCATAAAACTTCCCTAATTTTCACAATTCGTTAGAATTCAAATTACCTGTGTTAATAAAAATTGAACTGCTAAAAAAACGAAGTTTCTGGTCTTTTAGTAAGAAGGATCGGCTTGTCGTCTAAAAGATATTTCGTTGTCACAAACTTGCTTTTTTATGTGATATCACACAAAACAGAATGAACATAATTTTTCGAACAAGGAAAGAACTAAAATGTGTTAACATGTGGAAAATATGAAGTTTTTAAAAAAAATTGTGATTTTTATGGGATCTGTTTTTCGTGTGAAAGATTTAAGAAATAAATTATAAACAATTGCTCAAGAATCTAATACTCCAGAATTTTACGAAGGTAATGGAGTCGTTATTATATTCTGAAGTATCGGGGTCTTGAACATTACAAATGATTAAGCTTTAAGTGTCTTCTAGAACATGAAATAAAATTGCAGCTTGTGTTTGAACATGTTCTTGTAAACACTTTGCAGGCTCCTGGTAAGCTTATATGGGAGCTATTAGAATTAGAGAAGATTATTATACCTAAATACTCTATGATATTAAGACAGATCCAAAATAAAAATGAGAAAAAGCAATGTAGTATCCTAAATTGCAACAAATATCCACGTCGTATATTTTAATGTTTTTTAAGTACGTATTAGTGTGTCTACCTTATCCAACTTTGCTTAATTGTACTATCAACCAAGAAAACAATTGGCAGAAATTCATACAAATATAAATTTAGATTAAAAATCTGTGGATTTGAGTCAGATATGAAACTATGTGTAGAAAAAACCATCTAAAAGCCAATTAAAGTACAAACTAAAATAAATGAGTGTTTTTGTTTATATGTTAAAGTAATTTATATATTATATAGCATAAAGAATCTTTTAATGTGGCTTCATGATCATCTCAAAAACAAGAATGTGGCCTCAAAAACCGTAAAGGTTACCCATATCTGGTCTTATAAATCTGAAAATTCATTAAATAATTTTTCTTTACTACTAGCTATTTTATATCTTAAGAATTCTATGACCAATAATGTTTATTAGATACAAAATAAGCTTAAATTTTTTACTCCTTAGTTATATAAAATATTTTTTCTGTTAAATTCATTAGTTAATAATCCAGTGCAATTTTTACGTAAAATATCTAAAAGAATTCGTAAATTCAATCATATTCCGTATGCAATTTTTCATGTTAAATATAGCAAAAAAATTTATGCTTACAGAAATAAATATAAAAAATTTGTTTGCTTGCATATACAGAACATTATGTATCCTATTTTTATAGCTTTTTTAAAAATTAATTCATTTGCGAAATCGTTCATACTTTTCTATTTAATAATATACACATATTATCAGATCAAGTATTATTCCCCATAAAATATTCAAATTTGTTTATTTTCTTGTTAAGGATGCTTTTATTTTATTTTTAATATTCTTTGTTAGATTCCATATACAATATCTATACCATATGATGTAAATTATGCGATTTTTATAATCTGTTTGCTTTGGATACATCTATATTGTCTCGAGCATGTTTTAATGGTTATAAGAGATTCAAGGTGATTTATTATGATACCAATAAATTTAATGCAAAGTTAAAATTCTTGTGCTGTACTTGTAAATAAAAAACCGAATATGTTTAGCAAATAGTCTCGATAATTATTCCTTTGGCATTCGTCGCGTTTTAATCGATTTTTTTTGATTAAAAATTATAGCAAGCTTTTTTCTTTTATCATTTATAATAATATCAATTGAGTTACATTAAACTGTGCATTAATATTTACGACATAAATCATTCAGCTTAAGATTACTACCCTGTTATTTCATATGCAATACTTTCTAATTGTCTTCAAATTTACCCATTATATTTACCAGAAGTTTTATGGGAAATTAACAGAACCGTTAAATACTTCGGATCGTGTATTCGTATATAGACTTAGTGTATATGGCAACCATATATTTATTTATTAGATTTTTACAAATTAAATTTGCAACAAGTGCAATGCTTATCACCAAAAAACAACCAATGTCCTTTATTTACTTTTTTTTTGAATTCCAAGAAGCGTATGTGCTGTTTTCAGTTTCAACTCAATGTGATTATGGCTTTTTGCAAAGCACATTTTACATTTTCCCTCATATTAAAATAAGAAAAGAATACAACGACTCATTAGATCGTCCACTAATTGTAAAATAATAGTAGTCAAACTGAATTTTTTTTAATAATTTGGCACACATGAATAGAACTGAATTTTGAAATTTTTTAAAACAGAATAGAGCGGCATAATTCTACATTCTTTTATGTCAATATGTTAGCTTAATAAAAATCATGCTTAAATATATAGTTATTGTTTTTGTATGAATCAAATTGTGCCGTTAGAAGGGTGTCTTAGGCTTTGTAAGTAGATGCTATCAAAGAACTTTGTTTTCTGATATAATATTTGTAAGCACATTAATTACGGCGTGATAAAGTACTTATATATCTGCTTGCTTATTTTTTTGCATTAACTGAAACGAAATCGGGCCGAATTATGATAATGTTTTCTTTCTGCCTTTATTCTTTTATTTTTTATTAGCGGTGTTGTAAAAACTAAAGATGTTTAACATTACAATCATATATTTTATAGTGGTTCTTATGTATAATAAACCTTGCATTGGTTTTTCAGGGTCTAAACTCTGCTTTTTCAGCCTTTATTCCACGCTTTTTTATCTTGCATCATGCAGTCAGCGCCTTAAAAATTCTCTTAAATCATTCTTCATATGTTTTCTTCGTGATTTTTTCTCTTTAAATTGCAATATTTGACGTTTTTAATATATACCGGCTTTTGCTACCTGCATAAATAATTTTCTAAAGGATTTGTGATGCTCTAACGATAACGCACAAGTATATATAAATGAAGTTTAATACATAAATTTTATACAATTTATATAAGCCATTACATAATTTGTGATACTTTAGCACACAGGAAAATTTTACTTTGTAAGATAACGATAATTTTTTATGGTTAAATATTTCCACATATGAATCTATAACGGATTTCCCAGGATCACTATATAAGTTTGTTTTTTTATTTCGATATTCGAGTTTTCTTGCTTATATTTTTTTTTATAAATATATGAGTCTTCTCTATATACCAACCATTGTCTTCAAAAATTTGATGGTAATGATTATAATGGATTATGCTTGCTTTGCAAATCTAAACAAGATTTTAACACCAAAGGAATTTTTCCAGTAAATTTACGGCATTTTTTTAAAATATTTGAGAATATAGATGCACATCACATAAATCTATTTGTCACTCCTATCTTCTGTTAAACATGACGTGATACATTTCTCGTGGGATAGTATGAGCTAACGAGGTATTCAATCTTGATTTTACGATTATAATATTAATCATATGAAATTTGGCTAATTATTTACCTGGATACTCTCCTCTTCTATTATCTTTATTCCTTCTTATTTGAAGATCATTGGTAAAATATCTATGGTCAATTTTTATTTAATATAAAATAAGCATATGATACATATTCTGGTGGTAGTTTAGCAAATCAAACATAAATTTCGATCTAATAATTAAAAATAATAAAAGTGAAAAGTAAAAAGAATCAAAAATAAAAGGAGCAATATTATAATAGATACAAATCTTAAAAACTGTTATAAACATAAAAATAAATCCCATAAAAATAATTATAACCAATTAATAATTACATTATATTATAAGCCAATAATATTAAAACAGTAATGTGTTTTTTTAAACAAACCTTTTCTCTGCGAAAATATTTATAATAAGTAAGGCGGACATGAAAACGTATTTATATCTTGAAATAAGTAACAATTATAGAACACACAAATTATATACAAAAAATATATTACCTATAGATTTAAGGGTGGTATGGTTGAGTGGTTTACAAGTCGGACCCCAGTGTGAGGGGTCGCAGGTTTCACTTCCTCCCACCCCACCAATTTCTGATACGAATTTACTCAAAAGAAAAATACCCAAGGGGGCGGCCAGTGAATAATATAAGATAAACCATAAGGCACTGACAAGCCATGAGAAATAGGAGGTTTCTATGTAAGACGTTGAACTGTGCCTTTAGTATGAAAAAAATACCACACCGTTCAGCAAAAATATAGGTAAGTGTAGAGTGGGGTTGTAACTTGTACGCCTTAGCGATGAACAGATGACAGAATCTCATCTCCTCCACATAATGACTGCCGCCTACGAGAAAGGGCCCAATCCATGTTGATTCCGGGTGACAAGAAGTGCTGGGGGTGTTTCAAATGAAGCGCTGCAGTTAAGCAATCATTTCTAATAGAATAAAGCGTATTTTCAATACGTAATAGAAAATAAACATAAATAAATAAAGTAAATTCGATTAGAATATTAAAAAATTATAGATTTAATATGAAGTTGAATTTGCATAATAAATACATTAAAGTGAATAAGACTATAAGTAAAAGATTCAATTTAATGATAGAAAGGCAACATCTTTATATATATACGCTTAAAATATAGCAGAAGGGAATAGAGAACCCCATTCTGGTATTCGTATAATGAAATGGTCATAATAAATCAATCGGGTAATTATTTTATCTTGATATTCCATACATCATGTAAATTATATTGTACTTGTTTCTATATGTTATAAATCAATATAAATCAATCCTATCTATTAAAAATTGCACTTTATAAGAAACTTGAATCCGAGAATTTCGAAAGAAGACGAGATGTTTGTAAGGAACATCAAAAGAAGTAGTCATATGATGCATTAAGGAGCCGTGCAAATTTTTTTTATTTGCTTTCTACGTCTCTGTGGATGTAATCATAAGAAGGGGGAACTTAACGCATAATATAAAACTACGAATCCTTAGAAATTTTTACAGTAATTAAACGTTAAGTTATATTTAATTAAATGCTTTGTTATTACAAGATTAATTTATTTATTTGCTAAAGATATTCCTGGTCTATTCAACTTGTAATTTAATATTTTAGTTTTCAATTTTAGAGGTATGTCTATATAAATAACAAGCAAAAATTATTCATATTTTTGTAGCCCAATGTTTTATTACAGTCATTAAATATAAAAATTCCTACAAATAAAAACCAAATTAAATTCATCAAGCTCGTAAAAAATTTAAGCAATGTTTTATGTAAAATGAGTTATAATGATACATTATATTTAAGAAGCTTGGCACACAATTTTCTTAATTTTTTTCGTGGGTTATTGTACATAATCTTTTGTAATTGTCATTGAATTTTTTTTCTGTGTTTTATATAAAAAACAAAAAAAAATTAATTCTGTAGCTAGACATAATGATTCTAATAGTTTAATTTTCTTTCGTGCTAATACTCAATATAATAAAAATTACTCTTAGATTTATCAAAAAAATCGATCAAAGGCACGTAATAAGATTATTATATATGTATTAGTTAATTTAACACATATTGGATGTAAATAAGGAGATTATATAATTTTTTTGCGCTTAGCTATTCAATTAAACTTAAAAAATATATTATAAGCCAACAAAAGAATAAATGTATAAATAAAAAATTCTAAAATTATGATTAGCTTAGATTAGACCCTAGTTTATTATAAATCTTTTATGATAATTAGAATAAATCACAAAGAAAAAAATAATATAAATGCACTATATCTATTTTGTATAGTTTAGAAAATATTCACACGAAATTACATAGGTATCAAAAATCCCAAATTCTTGGTTATTTTATTTATCACGTTTTAGAAGATAAAAATACAAAAATAGGTTTATTGATAATGATTTGAAATATAAAAAATATATGTTGAACGGAATAAAACGGAATAATTATTGATTCTTATGTTAAATGACTACATCAGAACTTTTTTTCTTAAAAGGAATAAATCTTTCCGCTCGTACATCCTGTTTTTGTTTAATAATACAAATGAAATTTATTTAAAAGTTTGTATTCTCCAAAAGATTCTATCATCTACATAATTAAATAAAAAAGATATAAAACTTATTTCAAGCCTTGATATGATAAATATTTAACAATTTTTTTATATATAATCATCTAAATGATATACAATTTACACATATTTATAGTGGAATTAAATTGTAAATTTTATTTACCAATAAGTCTTTATGTGAAAATTATTACACCAAAGATCACATTTATAATGGAAAATTCAGAATTAGTTGCATTTTTCTTTTAAATTGATCACATGGTATTTTTTTCTCAATTTTCGGAAATATTGCTTTTAATACTTTGATTCGAAGTTTATTTATGATTCTGTTGTTTTTATGCGTGCAAATACTTCCCATTTGCTGTATATTGTCTACATCAATTTCTAAGGATAATATTGCTCATGTTAATGTATATTGGCGACTGTTTATATTCTTAAAATATGATAAATACTGAGATTTATTTATAAAAAAAACATAATAGTGAATTTATAAAAATTACTTTATAAATTACACAATCTATTATTTAACTTGAAATATTTATTTTATATTTTTTAAAAGCTAGATTCGTATCTTCAAAAAAAATATCCTAATTTTGTATTATATCTAGAGTGATATATAACGGTAATATTACTCAATCTTCTATCATGAATATTTGTGTATATGTGACATTATTATATATTCATATTTTAATTTATGATTTGAACTTAATTCATTTAAAATACTAGGTTAGGTATTATAAAAATAACCGGTGATCGAATAAAATTTTAATTTTTTCTTGTAATTATATAGCTTATATCTATAGTTTCGGTTCATTTATGTCATCTATGATTTTAAAAATCATAATTAAGGAACTTTATTCGATATAATATTCTGGTTAAATTGATTTTATAATAATTTCTTTTCTTATGCATAAAAGTGCGCGTGTAAGCATTTTTTTACATTCAACATTTCTATCTAATAAAATATCTAGCCATTTTCAATCAAAAAAACAATATTAATCTATATAATAGCATTAGGTAATATAATATCTTATATATAATTCCTTTATCAAGGAAGCTTTTGCATCAAATACTGATATCTTTAGGCTATATTTTTGCAATAGGATAAATGTGCATATTAGTAATCCTATGGATCTTTGTGAAATTCCGTAAAAATTTAAAACAAGCAAAATTAATAATTTTTCACAAAAAAAGCCTTTAAATTTTTATGTAGACCTATTAATCTAATGGAAACATCTAAGGTTATTCGACTTAATGGTCTTTATTCATCAAATTTATTGGTTTTTTTTAATTTTTCTACTATAAAAATCTACACAACCATGGGTGTCGGATTTAAATTAGGAAAGAGAAAATAATATTCTTCTCATGGCACATATGCAATATTTTGTGTTTTTAATATTTTAAAAAAAGATAAGGGTTATAAATATTTTTATTTTGCAACTATTTTATAAATATAAAAAGATAGATTATTTTTCTCCATGCTACTTTAATATTCTGAATATTTTAAAGCATAAAAAAAATGTAATTTTATAAGAAATAATTTACTATATTACACATACTCTGCATTTATTATATTTTTCATGTTTAATTTTTAGAAAATTAAACGCAAGTGACGTTTTAGAATATAATTTCTTTATAAATTTGCATTTCTATGTTCTTTGATAATGTAATTAATTAACATAAAATTTTGAATAAGTATGCTAAAAAAATTTTTGCATATAATTATACTAAATCGTAATATTTCAAAACTATTTATTGTTTTGATGCGATAGAAATATTTTAAATTTATTCGGCAATTTTGTAGAATATTTAAATGCATAAAAATCAGTTTTATAGTTTTAGATATACTTTTTTATATTTTCAAGGTAGTTGATTCACAGATTACCCTATAAAATCTATTATAGTAATTTATGTATTTATATTATGTTATTTTTCCTATTTAGCAGGTGAACTTGATACGTTTTGACTTTTTAAATATATTGTCAGATTTAAAATAATTCATAGCGCATTCATCGGTTGATCTAGATAGTTTTTTGGTTAGTTAAATATGAAAATAGCAGGAAATAAACAATAGCATTTTTATTTTTATATAGTTAGTTTTATTTACATGAAATTTCTTGATGAAGATGCACAGCACCCATGGTTTATATAATTTAATAGAAAAAATGTCAAAATGCGCCAAAAAACGATTTTTGTCTTTTATTTAGCAAAAAAGGTGTGTTTTTTTATACTGTTGTATAACTTTAATAATATGAAGCTTCAATTGAAATTATAATCAGGTAAAATGATCCTTTTTTGATAAAACACTTTACATTTATTTGAAAAAAATTATTTATTTTTTTACATTGATATTTAAGCTAAAGATATTGCAATAAGAACAAGAAACACATATAATCAGATTTTTATATATTTTAAAGAGATCTAAACAAATATAAAATATGCTTTTTTAGAAAATTAAATGAATAAATTTTTTCAAAATGTACATTCATTAAAACACAAAAGTTGTATAATTTATATGTCTAAATAGAAATTACGCATGTAAATGGTTTTATCTTTACTAAATAAAATATCTGATTTTTTTAACACCAAGCAAAAACTTGAACTCCGAGTAATTAAATAGCATAAAAACGTCTATTATTAGTAGTATTGCATTATAATTGTAAAATAACACTTTGGATCATAAAATTTAACATAAAGTAGTGTAATCTAATTGATATATTATAGAAGTATATAATTTATAAATTAGAGATATTTTAGAAACATATAGTTATATAAAAACTATAGCAAATAATTATATGAAGATGCGTGAAGCACGTTGATTGTATTTAAAATGAGTATCAAAGAAAGGGTTTTCGAAAAAAGCTACAATAAAGAAAAATTAAGACTTGCGGCATATGTTTCTTGTATTAAAAAGCAATATCAACTAATAAGAACGTATTTTGGGGTTTATAGGGAAAAAATGCATAAATATATAATATTTTGAATTTTTTATCATTTATAATATCGACAAAGCATCGAATAACATTCTTAAAATATAGTGATAGTGTAGAATAAAAATATTGTATATGAAAACCAAATTTAACAAATTTTCATATAGCCTTTATCTTTTAAAAACCATTATTAAATATTTAAGATTAATACAACAGATTAAATATGAAAACAGTAATATAAAGGACTTGGAATCAATACAATTTTTTTGTTTATAAACAAATACCTATTGCTAAAATAAATTTTACGCATATTTGAAAAATAAAGATTCATTTTAGTGTAGTATAAGCTAGAATAAGGAGTAAAAATACACAGCAATACAAATAAAGAGTTTAAAAATCGTTTATTCAATGTAAATTATATTTTTCTTTATTAAGTGATGATGAACTATATCAGACAAACTCAAAAATGATTTGGAATAACTAATAAAACCATTTCTTGGATTTATACACGAATAAATGTAAATCGAGGATCTCATATTATATTTCTATAATATTATATTGAAATATTAAGATTTAAATACATTCACTTGATATATTTTCATACATAGAATAATTTAATTTTCTATTAATGAGGTTTCCGCGTAAATTTATATATAAATTTATAATTAATATTACATGAAATATAGAAAATTATCACAAAATGACAGATATTTAAGTTATATATAAATATATGTAAAATTTTGTTTATAAATTCATTTATTAAGTAAAGATGGTTTTCTTTACCTGCTAATTCTTGCATCATTCGTAATTTATTTTTTTATGCATCCATGCAAAAAAATGTCTTCTTTTAAGAATATTCGAAATATGTGAATTTTTTATCAATGAAAGCTAATATAAAATATTCTGGATCTGCAGTAAATATCGTTTGCGCAGATTTCTACTTTTAATTAAAATTAATATTTTTAGTTTGCAATGTATACGAACCTTTTAATCATATTACTATATATATTCAGAATCATTGGCTTTATTTATTCCTAATAACAGAATTTTTAGAGATCATATTTATTTTTTATTTATGGGCCACATTTTTAGTCGTTATTTTAGTTTTTTTTCTGGCACATCTTGCTTGATTCTCTGTACGCACAGCGTATTTATACTTTCGGCTATCTTCTCCTCTCTTTAGAGATCATAAAATTTTATATTGTATTGGTCTTATGATAGATGTGCATTTATGGGATAATTTTAGTTCCATCGATTTTATCTATTTAGACGTGGTCAGCGTGTTAAGAATATTGTAAAACTCCTTGATGCATCCTTTGACAACATACCCTGATCTATGTTCATCAACTGCTCGACTTCTATCGAATGTAATGAGTTCAAGTGTCTTGCGGGGTGGGAGAGCTTGCATGTATGCTTCTAATTCGTCCGGGATTTTTAACTCCTTAGCACATTTTTTTATGATATTTTGTGACCGCCCCATCCCAAGTCATCACATATGCTATTATTCTTGTTTATCATTTGTAAATTAAACATTACTCTTATAAAATAGAATAATTATTATGGTCAATACCATATTTTTGCCATCAAATATTAGCATCATAAATACTAAATCAAATCACAAACATAAACATATCTTTACAAAAATGCGTAATGTAAAAAAAGTAAAAAGTGTAAATATTCTTAACGAGATTCAACTATAAATTAATACAAAGTTCAAAAACAGGCAAAGCATATTTCTGCTTATTCTATATACCTAATTTACATAAAAAATTATCTAAAAAAAAACTATGAGAAAAATATTTTATAATCTATAAACAACCTTTTTTTATCACATTATGTCGTGGGATTTTATTAAATATTTTATTTCATATTTTTTTGATTAAACGATTATTTAAATTATTTTGAGTCAAAAAAATCGACGTTAAAAAATAATATTAAGCAAAGAAACAACATATTATCATAATAAAAATTAAACATACAAAAATCATTTTTATAACGATTAATAGAAAGAATCAATTTATTTTAGTTAATTGTATGCACGTTTTCCAAGAAAAATATTGCAATAGTTATATATCTAATTATGTCTAAATTTTATATATTTAAAATACCTTTATATTGCGTAATGCTTATTTTGAATTTTTTAGTCTGTACTTGTCTTTTTTATGTATGCGGATTTATGTCATTTAAGAACATAAAGTCTGTAATTTACATTTTAAATTGCAGACTAGACATAAAAATCAACCTTTTTTAAAGAATTTCATATACAGGAAAACTTTAATTGTTTTTAAGAATCCTCCGCAATAGTGGATTTTTTTGTTTTACATTACTATAAATTTTTAAGTCTTTTCAGATCTAAAGAATATACTTTTGTACAATCAGATCTAATAAATTACATACACTTTCGTCTTCATCGGGTGTATAAACTTTTTATTAAATAAAAAATATACTACATTTGATAAAACAAGTAAAATAGGTTACAGTTGTAAGGAACATATAATAAAAACATTTGATGTGATTAAAAATTTTTTTTGGATATATTGATACAAGAGGATTTTATAATGTTGTATGATATATCATGAAGAATATATTTCTTTTTTATTTTAAAATGCACATATGCCGAAAACAATCTAAATCTTTTTATCGAGTCACCTAAAATAATTTGATTTTTAAGATAGAGAAAACTATTCTTTTTAATAAATAAAGTAATATTTAAGGTTTTCATTACGTGTAATTTATCGTATTATACATTTCCAGTTGATAAAATCTAAACATAAGATGGGATGATATATAAAATATCTGCAATACAAATATACCAACTTTATAAATCGAAAATTTCTCTCATGATTCGAAAAAAAACATTTAGAATATGTATATTTTTTTGTTAAAAAAATGTGAATTCTTATCTCTCTATTTCATAAAATAAATACAAATTGCAAAGGTAATAAAATTATATTTAAATATAAATTGTAATTAATCGATCAAAAGGTTTATTTTACATTCATAAATTCCCAAGCAAAAAATAAAAAAAATGTTACTCGAAGAATTGGTATTTTGCGAGTGTAAATAGTTTATTCGGTTTAGAACATTATATTTTGAGCATTAGGAAAGAATATATAACACGACTAAGATAAAAATCATATATCTTATTAATCAGCTACCTAAAATTACTTCAAGTATTCGCCAACTAATTTTGATTAAACATATATAGCAATGCATTATATGGTATCCGAATCTATAAAAAATGTATCTAATTATATATTCAAACATGGGCTATATACCATTTTAAAAATATTATAGCACTGTTTTATTATAAAAAATCTTAGTATAATGTAATAAGATATAAAGATCGAAATTCCATGCGTAATATGGAAACTTTCTTATTTATTTTTTTAGCATCCGGCATTTAGTCACATATCACATTATGCAATACCCAAAGATTTGTTTTTATATAAAGCAAGTATATTATATGTTGGCATAATGTTTTGAACGATTTATTTTTCCATAGATCATAATCATGAGTACATAAAATGAATTTTTGTCGTTATATCTTAAGATCCACGTATAGACTAAAAGCACAGTGAACTGCAGATAATCCAGATATATTTAAATCTTGATGCGATCCTGCTTAAAACAAAAATTTACATCAGGTAACGGTTTTTTTTCTCTTTTTTTGGTTATATAGCATTATTATTGTAACTAAGTGTTTCGTGCAGCGATACTTCACACATATTATCTATAATTATTATTGATATAAGTATGAAATAAATAGTAAAAGAACAGATAAATTGACAAGAAAAATGACAATATGATTTTAGATACTTCCAAATCTATCCAATTACTACTTATTTTTGTGTTAGTATGCATCATTGTAAAATCAACTTTTTTTAGATATCAAAGACCATTAATAATGCGAAAGCATCTTGCTTTTCAAGTATTAACAATACAAAAGTCGTATTGTATATAA
The DNA here is from genome assembly GCF_057557595.1 of Rhyacophila brunnea. NCBI lineage: Eukaryota > Metazoa > Arthropoda > Insecta > Trichoptera > Rhyacophilidae > Rhyacophila > Rhyacophila brunnea. The sequence continues at coordinate 432,424 of NW_028232778.1, forward strand.
GACTACTATATACAGAAAAAATGAATTTTTAAAAAAAACTGTCATCTCTTATTTTGTAAATATATGATTTTCATGGATTACACATAATACAGACGTGTAAAACAAAGATTCGCTTGCAATTTGGATTGTAAAAAAAATGATTTCTGGTCATAAAATTTATTCTTGAAAACGAATGATAATAATCCGATACAAAATTTTTTTTATGCAAGAAAAAAATCTGTCGTGGCTGTAGTAACGATATATTTTGTTCAATAAATTTTTAAAAATAAATTATTTTTCTTAAAATAAAAATTGATAAAAAGATTACAATTTAAATATTACAATCTAGAAAAATTATAAATCTAATTTTTTGTTTCAAACATGTTGTATATCCGTACATAACACATGCATGATTTTGAAAAACCAAATATAAACTTGGTCGAGTTTTATGGATATTATTTTATCCAGTTCAAATATTTTTGTTTTTTTATTATTATTTTAAAAAAATTAAACTCCAACTTAATGTAAACTAATCAAATTTTTTTAAAAATAAAATATAATCTTAACTAAAAAATATACATATATAACTAAAGAACTTCATAAATCATCATGTTGTTGCCGATCTGTATTAAAATCTTAAAAACAATATAGGTGCATAAACTCTCAAATATTTATTTTTTTCTAACCAAGAAAAAGATACAATGACCAAATTTTTATTATAAAACAAATATACGATATGTTTTCAAGTTCTATACTATCGATATTTCTTATTATAGTAAGGTTTAGATTATATACATGGCAAAAATTAATCAGAATGTTGAATTCATTGTATTTTGGTTTTTATTATGGTTGAATAAAATTAGAATCATGTTATGCGCTTAATTTATTTGTGATTTTTATGAGGCTTTAATATTTAATTAAAGAAATATTTGAAGCGAATATGTATTGTTGTTTTTTAAAACATTATTTAGATAAATAAAATTAAATTAATCGATGTAATGTATTTATTTAATTTTACATTTTATAAAACAAATGAAACATCGAATAAGATTTGACCATTTTTATCAATAGGATAAAATTTTATATTGCAAAAGATTGCTTGAAGGCACATCTGATCATATCAATTATAAAAAACATCACAAATGAATCTTGAAATGTGGATTAAAAAAATTATGTGACTATCGAGTGGTATTTAGCTTAAAATATCATGGCTGAAAATTAAAAGTATCGGTCATCTTAAATTTAATAAACAAAATATCTGTGGCTATAGGTCATAAGAAAAGATAAAATCCAAGATTGAATTAACAGAACATTTCTGGAATTTGCAATACTAGATTTAACCCAAAATTATTGATTAGGGTTGTGTTTACTTTGTCACTAAAAAGACCATAAACTTCACAATATAAGATTAGAAACCAATCACCAGCTTTTGATATTTCTTATATGTTACTATGAGCAATCAATGGGTCAAATAGGAATGTAAATAGAGATAATCACTATAATCATGGGTATTTCAATGTATGTACACCCAATATGATATTCAATTTATATCTAATTAATATATTTCAACACTTTATCATGCTTATGTGTAAGCTTTTAAGATATGAAAAATATATCAACATTTATCACCTAAATAATAGTTTTTATTGAATACTACTGCTTTGAGATATCCATATAATACATAAAATTGCAATAGGATAGGTAATTATAATTTATTGTTTAATCGCAAAATTTTCTTTTATAATAATTCACACTAGACCTATGAATTGGAAAAATATGAAAATGTGTGTATAGAAAAAATATTGGTTACTATAAGGGTAAACTATAATTATGGAGTTTAACATATTTACGTGTGCAGGTTGCGCATAGTAAATAATTAATGTTGATTCATACATTCTATAACGGATTTAATGCTCTAAACTGTATGAAAGTTTGATTATAGCATGAATTATTAAGATAAAAATAAGTAAAGGAACATAGAGAATCAAGCACATTATATGGTGATATGTTGAATGTTTAAAGTAAAATCGATACAAATATAAATCATCAATGCAAAAAATACCAGCCGAGGCTAATGCCAAACTACAAACAATAGGATTGTGAAAAAAATTAAAATAAAATATCTTGACTGAACATATAGATTGAAAAGAACACAAATATAATGTGTCTGATTGAATTGATGAACTCATTCAGTATCAATTTAATGATAAGATTACATTAAACGCCTTTTTAAAACTAAAAGGCAAGAAAACCAATAAATATAATCTACTTTTTGATATAATTTTTAAATTATCAATTAATTCATTTTGAATAATATAACTTTTTTTTCTTAAATATGAAATCATGAAATTTGTAACATTTTTATCATAAATTTAAATTAATGACTTAATTACATATATTTATATTTGCATTTTGCAGAGCACAAAAGGGATGAAATATTAAATTAGCTTAGAACTCTTGATTCATTTATAATCAGATATAAAAAAATTTTGAATGATATTTCACAGACAACTGAAGAATGGCATGATATGCATTTATCATTGAAAAAGGTTTACTATTGTTTTATTTACTATGTATATAATCCAGAATTTATATGTAGTTTCAACTTTTCACATCAACTAAAACAAATATAAAGTGAATAAATATCTGTAAGTGTTTAAGTGATCAATTTTATGAATCGCATCTGTTATTGTAGACTATGAAATTTGATGCTTGTATATTTCATATTATTGCTTTTTTTATTATAAAAAAGATCCGTTACTTTAGAGGCACTTTACGATAATCAATATATAAATATTATATTGTAAGTACCGAGTTTTTATAGGACCTGGGAAGCATAATGGATAATCCTTCAAAGAAAAAAACCAATTTTGAAATTTATTTTCTGACATTTATATCAATTGAATCATTATAAGAGCAAATCAAAAATATCTGTGCCAAAATTAATAATTAAATATAATATTTCACAAGAAAGATTACAAATGAAAAATTTGTGGACCAAAAATATTTTTATTTATTTAATATCGAAGAAAAAATGCGTTTTAGTGCCTCATTAATATTTTGTAGCTTTATTTATAAGCCTATATATATCAACTATTTTTTGACAATAAAAATAAAGGTTTTCAATAAATTAACATATTCATCGCTTTTTATATATTTATGAAACATGAAATAAATTGTGGTTCTATTTCCATCAGAATGCTTTGTTTATATTGTTAAGCAATTGTTTAGTTTTAATATATAAAAAACATGATTTAAATGTAATATAATTTGAGTTGATTTATATATGTATTTTCGCTTCTAGTATAATTCTAATTCTTAATAATAATCAGATTCATAAGTTTTTCTCCTTTTTTGTAAACACAAAAATTCCTAAATTTCGAGATTAAAAAACATATAATGATCATTAGGTTTTTGAGAAACGATATTTGAGGTTTGTATTCAGATTTTTTCTGTTAATTTGCGAGTAATACCTTTAAGTTATTTATTATATTTAGATTATTGAATCATGCTGCTCAATCTAAAAAAAACTTAGAATACTATAGATTCATATTCATTTATTTTTTACCTAAAATTCAACGGTGTAATAACAATAATATAGTATTAAATTTTTAACCGAACGTTTTTTGCATGGTTATATAGTCGAACTTCTTTCGTAAAAATATTTGCAAATGTAAAAAAAATCCCAGTTCAATTGCCACGCTATGTAGAGAATTTTATCCTCTCTCATACTAAAAACATTAAAATTTTTTTGAAAAGATTTATATGCTCTAATTTCACATCAATATTTTTTTTGTTAACAAGGTAAGCATCGTGAAAAGATTTCATTTGGGTGACAAAAAAATCTGAAATTATTAAACAATTTTAACGTTAAAGCCTTATGATAATCTTAGAAACTAATAAAATTATATTTGTGGAAACAAATATCTTATAAGAATGCATAAAAATAGGTGTTTCTTTACTTTCATATATAAATAGAGTCTTTAAGCTTTTTAAAACGCAAAAAGCCTATTTTTAAATGATACAGTTTTCTATAAACACAAATGTTCATAAAATCCCGTAAAACTATTTCTTGCACACAAAAAAATACTATAACTATGAAATAAAATATAAGAAGCTTAATTTTCTTAGATATCATGCCCGTCACAAAGGTTATGTCATTTTTTGTTAATATGGTTTACCTATAGAAATTTTTTTGCCCCTTTTATCAGCAACGCTTTACAAATTCGAAAAAAATCGGACAATTTTATAGTGACGCCATATCATTCTATCGGTATAAGGGGAAGCTTTCACATCTAAAGGTTCATTTTCTGTTTTTTCAAAATGTTTCTGTGTGAATAAATTTATTTTGCATTGTGAAACTTCGAAATGATATATTTAATCTGTATTGTCGGCCTAAAAACCAATTGAATACAAATGATTTTCTATTAACATTTTACGTGATAAATTGATTAGAAACACATATGGAGATAGTATTCTACCTTAGCCCATATACTAGTTAAATTTGTTTATTTGTACCTTTTAGGTTTTATATATAGCAAGCAATATATCTGTGTATCATATAACTTGTACCCTTTTTGCGTCAGATTTATATCTAAATAAGAACGTACTAGATGTATTTTGATTGGAATATCGCTAAAATTTTGACATGTGATATATTCAACAGCTAAAATGTTTATATACATTTTATATTCGACAAATTTATTGCATATATAAATTCACCAAAAAAAAAATTGTATTTCACATATCTATGAAAAAATTATGTTTTAATTTATGATGTAAGCATTCATATATTATTATATCTAAGTTGCAAATAAAATAATTCATGCTAAATTACAGAGAAAGCATAAAAATACAATTTTGTCTAAAAACAATATAAAAATAAATTTTATAGATTCTTATTATATTTCTAGTCTATTAAAATTCTAACCGGAATGGTTTTTACAAGCACAATCTGTACATTTTTCTATATAAATCAACTATGATGTTAAAAGACTGCTCTAAAATTTTTAATTATGAAAAATATATTTAGAAAAATATAATGTAATTCTTTTTCAAATTCTAGGGTTTTTAACCTTGTATTCTGTGTACCTTAGATATTACTTTTATTGTAATAGTACATCAAAATCATCTATTTTTATAAATATTTTAATTACCCAGAATATAACTATCTTAATTGCACCATTTTATATTTGATTATTTTTTTAAAATTATTCTAAAGATAACATAGTGACCCAATCTGCTGCATTCAGTTCGATTTCGACAATGTTATTATATCAGTTATACTAGATACTAATGCGCTATTACACATAGAAATGACTATAAATATTGGTTTAAAAACAAAACGCACAATTTATTCTCATGAAGAAACATTTATCGTATACAAAAATTTCGGATCATATATTGATAGAAGGTAGAAAATTATTTTGCTTAAGTTTAATATATAAAATACAATGCGTATACAATACTGACTTTTTAAACTCACACATCTGAAAAATGTTATTCTATAATAGTATAAGGTAAAGGTTTTTGATCTTTTTTGTTGCTTCAATGATAAGTATGAAATACATAAAAATAGAATAAACACATGAAAAATAAAATTTTTGTAATGAATATTTATATGTCTTTTTTAAATGCAGTTAAAAAAGATATAAGTTTTATAAAAACAGGATTTGCCTATCATGATAAAAATACGAATCTTACCTTGACCATCATCTAAACAAACAATAAAAGTTACAAACTGCTAAAAACAGTATAAAAATTGCATTTTAAATAACAAAAACACACTTAAAACATAAATCACCTATTAGATGCCTAATTTATAATGTAGATGGGTACTTTAGATGCAAATAAAATAAATCAGTACAAAATGTTATAATGCATATTCAATCTCTAAAATTGCAATATCAACACGAACCACAGAGAAATAAACGTGTATGATAAGAATTAAGCAGTTTCTAGTCTTTTTTTGTATCTTTTGTTCTAAATGATATTATAACCAAAAAGAAAGAGCCTAGCTACGAAAAAAATGCAATTTTTAAGTTGAAAAGGTTTTAATCCTATAAAGATTTTTTTTGCTAAATTTTTAAGTTTAAAATATAATATATGATAGATGTCTTGCTATTTATATAGCTAGTATGCACACAAAGTATTAAAAATGTTACTATGGTGTAAAACTTATGCATAGAAATTAAATTTTAAATTTAAAAATATGTCTAAATGTATACAATATTTTATTAAAGTATTTCATATAATTTTAAATTATCTAAATATTCTATAAGAGACAATACTAATATATCAATGATATATTTAATATTCAAAAACGGCTTTTTATATTGATAGATTATTTAGATCAAATATTAGAAGTGAAAAATACAAGTATTATATATAATAAGAACATTCATTCAAAGAACAAATATATTAAGTTATAATTAATGTGTTCTTAAATGTCTGTGCCCTTCCAATTGTGATTGAAATATAATAAATTCATCAAATTTACAATCTTATATAATACTTTGATTATATTTAAATATAAATACAACATCTTATAATTTTTTTTTGCAAAAGGTTGTATTTCAGCCAGGCGCATAATTTATTTTATAAAGTTTAAAATTGAACACTCTGTAACAAGAAATTTTTTATTTTTCAATTTGCCTAATTTATCCATGTTCTGAAATTTTTATAGATCATAATATAGAAAAATACTGTGAAATATATTTTTTAAATATTCTTCAATCCTTTAAATGATTTAAAATGTTCTCTGGTATCCTTTAAAATTTAATTTATCTATCGAGCGAACCTTCATATGATTTTATGTACGAATAAAAGTGAATTGTAAAAAAATTGGTGTCCTTGTATAGTTTATGAAGTCTAACCCTAAAATCTAGATTCGTGTAATTATAGTATCATGAGACTGCACTGAAGGTAGTACAAAAATTAATTGTAGGATAGAGATCTAAAATATCGTTTTCATGCTAATTTTTTTTTCACGAATATTAAAATGCGCTAACATTGGAAAAATATTTAAACAGCCCATATCTGTAGAATTATGTACCAAAAACTTTATTATCTTATGCGAATGTAACAAAAAAGATTAGTAGTTTAGCAGATGAACATTTATGCAATCAACAAAGAAAAATCTGGCTTCATTTTCTAGCAATGGTAAGATTGAATTCAAAAAAATACCGTAATTCGCTAAGACAGTAATTTTATACAAAATTCCATTAATTAGTGTGATTGTAAATTTTATAATAAAATTCCTACGTTACCTTTATTTAATTCTTTATTTTTTATTTTAAATGTAAATGTGAGGATAGCAATATTATATAATTCACGATTTTATCTTTCACTTGTGTTATACATTACATATTTATATTATCCTAATCATGGTGTGTTCTTACTTCGGAACAATTTACACCTAAACAATAGATTGATCATAGAATAATAAAAATAAGATTTATTATAAATTTAATTATTCAATATATTTTTGAATAAATATGATAGATAAAATTCTAATAGTGTTAATTTAAAACCAAATTATATAATTGAGTTAAAAAAATCTTCTTTGAATCATAACTTGACGCAAATCTAAAATTCTCTATTTTCAAAAAAACATAAAAAAACAAAAAAATGTAAAAAAAATTAGTTTAATACCTTTTTTTATATTGGGTGTCTTACCTTTGATTGATTTTTTCGTTATTATATAAGGTAAATGCAATTTAAAATGCTACAAAACATTAGTTTTTTTTTTTGAACATCTAAAATACTATTATTTCGAAAAACTTATCGTATTTTTTTTTAAAAATAATGTTATTCCAGCAACCAAAAAAACTTTGAACAAACTTGGTATAATCATATTGGCTTTTTTGAGGGACCAAATTTGAAACTGAGTATTTTTTACAATAACCAAAAAAATAAAAACTTTAATAGTATGTAATGACATTATTTATTGTGTGGTTGTAATTAGACAGCATATTTGGAATTTGAAATAAAAAATATGATGATATGTGCAATTTGTCGAATAAATTTAGAAGCAAGTTGAAATTTTTTATTTCATTAGACTTATTTTAGATATAATTTGATCTAATATATCCGATTTTTTTTTACCTTGGGTATATTTTCATTGAGTTTAGTAACTCTAAGGACAGGCTACTTGAGTGTTCATACTAAAAACTATTATGTTGTCACTATGATCGCATATGCTGGTTTTGTAATTCAGTTAAACAATAAAAACAAAAAATTATACCGATTTATATTTCTATGATGAAAATGAGCCTAACATTAAGAAAAAAATAAATTTTCTCGATATGATCGTAAACTTGACTTAGATGATATACTCATGATTTTTTATACACGGGTTAAGAGATTTTAGTGTGGTTTTACCGTAAATATTCCTTTGTGATAAATACAATAATTATATTACACGAATTTCCTACAATAGATCTAAATTTTTTTACTTTTGAAAAAAATGGCATTATTCTTTAATTTTTTTTATTCAAATTCATAATATTCCAAACCAGATTTATTTAAATTTCTTAAGTATCATGATTATCATTCATGCATAATATATAATTTAGTCCAGCATCTGTTTCAAGATAAAATTTATTCTGATAAATATATGTATATTCTAAATATATGATTTTCTTAATCAAAAAAATTAATAGATTACATTCTCTAAAAAGTGTTTCTATAAATATTCTAGTGTAAATTTGATTTTGGTGCAAGTAAAAAAGCTTTGTGTGTCTAAAATTCGAAGAAAAGTAAAAAAATAATCTATATAATTTGCAGTTTTATTTTTACTTATATTCAAATTTTGCTTAGAAATTCAAATATATTCTATGGTATTTTCCGAATGAAGATTTTCTACAATTAAATCCTCGTATTAACAAAAATTACAGAACATGTTATATTATAAAATTTTAAATTAATATTATGTATAGCTAATCTTTTTTTATTAGTTGCATACACACCATTTTTTAGCCGTTATATTTTGCTGTTAATTATATATATTAGTAAAAGCAAATTTACATTATAAAAAGTCATATTTATTAAAAAAACGCATTTTATGTGGGAAATTTTGTGTTTTTCAGCGTTTTTTTTCAGAAATAAATTGCTTAAATATTCTATATCAATAAAATTTTATATCTAGTTAAATTTATTTTAAAATAGAGCCTGCATATGATCAAATATAGAAAAAAGGTATATTTAAATTATCTAAATATGCAGGAAAAATCATGGCTAATTTTTTTTTGTGAACGAATATGTATCAATCTAAATAATCATTCAAAAATAGATTCATACCATATCATATAAACTACATATTCACAATTTACATAATCTTTCAGTATTTTCGAATACTTTAGTGCACGGGCAATTACTGATTTTAATTTATAAAGGAGTGGTCAAAAATACTGGATACATTTAATACTATCTAAATTTAAATTTAATATTTCTCTAGACATATTTAAACATATAATAATGGAGGAAAACTTAAGTGAATTATATATTTTTTAATAAACTAGACTAAAATATAAGTAATTGACTTGAACCAGAATCTTCTTTGTGCGTTCTTACGTAAAATGAATTAATAATCGTATTACGTTAATTATATGATCTATATGTCAAAACAATTTCTAAATACACTAATTTTGATCTTAAACAATAGACCTAAAATACATCATAACGCACATGATTCATAATGTTTTTAAGTTAAATACGTAAGAAAATAGTTTCTTTTTTATTTCTAAATTGTTTTTTATCGATTAATGTTCATTAGATAAAGTGTTAGACAGTTTTTTGGTTGTTATTTAAATACACAGCTATACAAAAATTTACGTTATATCTGTGATGGCAGTATAAATTGGATGCTGTTATGCTGTATTTTTTTATTTTTCAACATTTTATATAGTTTTAATTTAGTTATACTTGCTTATTTAAGCTTCTAAAACTATTTTACAATAATATAACATTAAAATATGACATATCTTAATTCACTTAAAACATAAATTATAATATAAAACTATAAATACCGATAATATGTGAAAAATGAAGATTTATTATTTGCATCAATATTAAAAATTGAGGTATTGGACTATTTTTTGCATCGAGAAAATGTTTCCTTGAACTGTGTCGCTTTAGTTTTAGGAATTGGGTTTTCCGATATATATAAATGTTTTAATGTAACTTATATGCGATATCTAGCGGTAAGCGGTCATAAATATCCTTGTTAAAGGATATATTCGTTTGCTTTACATAAAATTGATGGAAATAAGGTAAAACTGAAAGAAACAATTTAATCTGCTGTTCTGGTTTATTTTGTAATTTATGAATGTTGTCTTAAATAGTAAATTCTTAAATGAAATATAAATGTTTAAAATAGTATAATAAAACCATGTAAATAGATTATTGATAAAGACAAAAAATACAAACCTATGCTGTCCTCAATATTGTTAAACCCACAATTATCGGATTTTATTTGATGTGAATAAGATTATAAATCCAGATAAAAACGAATTTTATTTTTTATTGATCTACAAATTGTGGTAAGAATTAACATATAGACACAATTAAAAAAACTTATGCGTTCTAGAATTTAAGTTGTTTATATGCCGATGAAATAAAGTAATGAATGTGGATATTAAAAGACACAAATTAATATGTATATAGGAGATAATAATCAAAGGCACCCGAATGAAATATTTTGATTTGTCGCTAAATAAATTTGATTTGTGAATCGAAGAAAAATTCCAAACTATTTCAGATATGTATGATATAAAATATAGTTTTATTTATAGGTTAATTTGATTTTTAGATTTTTAATGGGGTTCGGAGAATAATTTAGAACGCTCATTAAATAGACTTGACTGATACTTTTTTCTATTTATCGTCTTAGCCTTCTATTCATTTCATCTTCTTATCTAAATATTTATTATTTCAAATGTCTTCCTATATCTTATTGTTTGTGCGTAAAACAATACTTAGTAGTATTCTTAAATCCCATATTTTGTGTTATATTATAAAATTATTGACAAATCCACTTCATTTATAATTTACTCGTATGTATCTTCTTCTTGGGAAATTCAATTTCGACTATTAGGAATTTATGATTATCTGATGCCACTCCACATGTAGTCCTTCACATTCCTATTACCATTCAATTCTCCGTATATTAGTTCTTATTTATTAAGCGATTTGCTTTTGTAAGGGAATAGTATTCTATCTACTTTCCGTCGCAGGTTAATTACGATACCACCACTCTACACTCACCCGATATCCTTGCTGAAGCAGTAGTCGTCTTTAAATACAAACGCTAGTTTAACGACGTCTTAAACAGTAATCTTCAATTTATGTTCGGCTATTAGTCTTTTTCAGGGTATGCTTTCTAGTTTTGTTAGACTGCATTCTTGCAGCTATTCCTGTTTAACGTAAATTTATATGAATCCACGTTCTTTGCGGTTTATTACAAATTTATATTATAAGCGTTTCTAAATCAACTGCATCACTTTATTGCATGTTTGAATATATATCTATTCAAATGTTACTATACCATTAATTCCTTCTGTTTTAAAATCAAAAGGCTGCAAATTTTTGCCGGTAATTTTTGATAGAAAAGGATAATGTGCCAAATTTTATGATGATTCAATAATAATCAGATTCCTATAATTATTCGACTATGGTGGTTTGTTATAGCATTAAGCATTTATTGGGGATGCATAATCTATAAAAATATAATTAAAGGAATAGAAATCAATTTCAATAATTAATTTTTTATTTATGTGCCATAATTATAGTCGTGATTTTAGTTTTTGTTCTCAGGCACAGCTTGTTTGATTCTCTGTACGCACAGCGTATTTATACTTTCGGCTATCTTCTCCTCTCCAAAGTCTTCTTCAATACCCCTCCTACTTTCGAGACCTATTAATTCAAGGGTTTTTCACAATCCCAAGGTATCATTATACTGTATATATTATATTTTAGACAAGAAATATTATTTATGGTTTTAGTATGTTTCATTAGAGATAAAATAAAAAAATTGAAAATTGAAAATAGAAAAAAGATAAAATAGTTTATTATCTCATTAAATAAATTAAAGAAAGTCTGATAATAACAAAAAAGCTCATGGATATGCAAAATTCAAGGTAAAAATCAAACATATCATAATTTCTAAAAACTTGCATGTATTGTTTATCGCTAAATTTAAAACAAAAAAAAATATGATAAAATACGTATCTTAAAAATTAATAAGGCTTGTTTAGTTAAATATTTACAACGAATACAACATATACTATTTTTATATATCAAATATAGAGAAAATTTTATTTGATAAATTTTGAGTCATATGCATAAAAAGTGTAAAGATGTATCAATAAACTATATTTTTTTTGGATTGTACATTCATTCTTGGGTTACTGTAAAAATTAAAGGAAAAGAAATATAAAATTATAATTATAATTAACGAGAACTAGAGTCAAAATAAGGTATTATTACAGATATAAAATAAATTTATGTAAATCCCTTAAACCTAAAAGATCATAAATTTCTGTTTAAAGAATGGTTGTTCGATTATATACATATTTTTTTATCAACCATATAGTATCTCAATTTTTGACTTTATAACTACCAAATAATACATAAAATTTATTTTCGCGCCAAAAAAAGCATGTGATTTAAATATTTTTTATAAAAAAAAATCTTATTTTATACGGAAAGAATTCCTCTTTTATAGTTTTCTATATAATTTCTATTATATTTTTATCGACAATTAAGTTATGTGCGGAGTTTTCGATGTATATTATTGTTGTTGTTACCTTAATTTTATAAAAACATCAAAAACAAATAAATGTATTATTCGGTTCATGTAACATATAATTTTTCGTATATTTATATTTTATGGAAATTGGAACATGACTATATGTAACTTTTCTCTATCCCATTCACGCTCTGTGTGGTATTTCACATTCCTGTAAACAATTTTGTTTCCTTGGTTTAGAATTTTACATCTAGGTTTTTATTTATATGGGGAACAAAAATTCTATCTACTTTTTGCCGCTAGTATGAATTGCTACCGATACTCTATAAACAGCCACATTTATTATAAATGGTGTAGTAATAATCTATTTTAGCCAGTTAAAAAGATCTTAGGCAGCAACGTTATGATATATTCTTAACTTATCAGTATTTTTTGGTTTTACTTTCTAGTTTCGACAGACTGCATCATGTGAGTATTTATCATCTAAGAATCACTCGAATTTGGGGATTCGTTGCAGTAAAAACAAAAACGCTTTATTGTGCATTATTTTGCTATAGAAATACCGCATTTTTATGTTTTATATTGTTTTATTTACATATTTTTTTTTATAAGAAACATACTGCGTATATAGATACATATATACTTTATCTGTAGAAAATCTTAAACGTTCTAAGCTAATTGTGTAGTTTATATTTTATTTTGTTGTTATTTAACATGATTCATAGAATAGTTGATAAAATAAAAATATTTGAATTATTATCATATTTAAATTAAATTTTAGGTAGGAAAATTTTTGGCATAAGATAAAAAGTATTCTCTCTTTTGATGATAATATTGCTTCTTTTAAAAGGATATGATCGTAATAAAGCATATCATATATTTATTCAATAGGTTTTACGTAAAGTATATACTTATTTGGTGTTTTCAATTCCCTATTTTGTAAAGGCAATGATCTTACGATATATTAGTTGTGTCATAAACTGATCAAAAAAAACATTTCAAGTTATTTTTACTATATATTATTGGATATTGCATTTTACTGGTATTTTAGATTAATGTATTTGAGCAATAATACCTGGCATCTTCAAACAATTTATAACCATACTAAAAAAAATTAAAATATAATATTTATTAACTTCAATAATACATAAAATTAGCCTTGTGTAATAATGGTACTATCCTTGAACACTGACCATAACAGATAAAAAAATATTGCATAAAAAACCTAGAAGAGAATATTAAATAAAAACATACCAAATAGTTTCGATAAAAAAAATAAAAAGTTTCTGGCTGTTTTATATTTCTTAATGGCGTAAAATGTTACCTACTAATTTTTTAAATTTCATAGGGTGTTTAGCAACAAGTAGAATGCGCACTTAAACAAAACTAGTCATATAAATTTAATTATTTTGATCTATTTGATAAAAATTTGAATTACATAGTCGATAACATACATTTATGCTCTTTATGTTTCTTAAAATTATAATTTTTTCTTTAGTCTAGCTTATAAAGTTTGAGTTAATCATGTTTTAAAAATCAAATGTATTTTTATATCTACATGATAGCAATTTTATATCATATATTAGATTTACAAAATAGGGATAAAAAAGAGTGAATTTATAATTTTATCATAAAAACAAGAAAAAGGGTTTCGATGGTTGCACTCAATTTCATGAACCACTATAACTAAGAATTTTTATTTGTGCAATAATTTGATAAATTGAGTCATTAAAAAAATAATTTTGTATAGATAGAAAAAAATTTTTATATCTTATCTACGCCTTATTACTATATGCTATATGATGAGAGAATTAGATCAGAATGAAAGTGAAAATATCTAAAATAATGGCATAAAGAGTCTCGTAACGTTTTTAAATTTAATAAATAATTTCTATAACAATTATATGGCATCATAAAGCAATTAGATTGAACATTAACCAGTAAAATTACTTTTATTCATCTTAAAAAAATTAACTAAAATAGATAGATAAATTGAATTATATCATGTAAAAATTAATATAAATATAATACATAACTCCTAAATAATTATTATAAAGCAAAATATTTTATTCAAATTGTGCATTATTTGATTATCATAGACATAAAAAAAGAATGGACAGATATTCAAAAAAGTTTTAAATCACATGAAATTACAAACTATACATATTTTTATAATAATGCTTGTTTCCTCTTTTAATCAATTAAAACCAGATTTTTTAAATCTTAAAGAGTTACGTCAATTTATGTATTAAATATAGGATTTTGTTCATAGTTCTATATTTGGATTTTGTTCTCGATACAATTTTTTTCTTGCCCCATGCGCTTCTTGTATTTCTACTTTTGGACTGCTTCTTTCTTCCGAAACTTCTTTGCACCATCTTTCACTGACGAGACAATTTCATTCATGCCTTTTTACCTATCTCAATGTTTTTATATGTGTCCGATCTGGTTCTTTCTTCGGTCACATCAACTGTTGCCGTAAGATTATTTTATTTAACAATCTAACAAATCTAAATTTAAAGGGTAATAGATAATATAAAAAACACATTATGAAATCCAAAAAGTACTGGTGATCGAGATTAAAAGATAGAAAATTAAACATGTATTTTAATTTCATTTAAATTCATGTGTGATAACAGCTTAGTCTATGATTAAAAGAAAGTTATCATTTTCCCTATAATATAGAACTAATAGTTGATTATAAGCAAAAACATTTAGGGAATGTAGTATACTTCCGATTCCATTGCAAAATAGAAATTATAATGAGCGCAGATGGTTTTTTATAGATATAATTAATAAATTATTTCAATACAAGCTTGTTATTACCACACTATTTTGTTCATAAAAAAATTTAACACAAATTATAAAAATTTCTTTTAAAAGTTTAAGTTAATTAAAATTCTGCTGAATACCTTTTTAATTTGTATCTATTAATAATTTTTATGCTTTATTTTTTTACATGTTCTGTTTGTCTTTTATTTAGATGGCTATTTGTTTTAAATATTCATCCATGTATCTATAATATAATTAACTAATTTTTAATTTTGAGCCGCTATTTTAATTCTATTATTTCAATTAGATATTATACAATACTCACTGATCAACTTAGTAAATAAAAAATGTTAAATATCAGTACGATATGAATTGAATTGATTGATTACAAAATTTTGAAAAAAATACGTTGAACAATTAAAAATTCAGATGAAGTAGAAGAATACACGCAAGGTCTCACACGTCTCAATACAATTGAACTCATATTATTAGACAGAAGAAAGGCTGCTGGAGAAGAAAGATCGGATAAAGACGTCAAAAGGAGGATTAAACAGTTTTGAAACATTATATATACGTCGTAATCATTTCTGTAGATGGAATTAATGAAAAGAGGAAAATATACACATAATTAAAAAATAGTTATCATTGACTCTAACTCATATTTTATTTGCTTGAATATTATTATATCATGTAATTTATATACGTTTGATTGCTAGAAAACATAAAAAAGATTCCATGATGCAATTTAACTTGAAAAAAATATTGGACTATTCAATTTCAGTCTAGTTGGTATTTTCTTGCTTTTTATAGATATTCAAGGTGATTCGTGATTTGCTTTGTAAATTTTTATATATAAAAAAATCGAATTCTATGTTAATCGAGCATCAAATATCAATTATTTTATAGTTTGATTTCATTTGATACATGGACTTTTGTTTTGATCGGCATTGAATAATTGGTACATATATATATGCTTAATAGATTAAGTATATCCAATCTATTATATTTAAATGATTTCTTTATTTATTTTGTGTATATTTTGTGTATATTTTATTAGAATATTGAACTTCTCCGTCTTAAATGACAAAATCAGATTATTTGCTATCTAAATCTCTTTTTCATTGCATTTCCGATAAAAGAATCCTAACTTACATGACTGTATGACGAAAATTTACTGAAGTTTGCATAATTATAAAAAAATTAATCCTGATATAGTAAAATAATAGGGTATCAATCCTTGAAACTTTTCCTTCAAATTTGAAAACTATAATAATCAGAAACTAGAAATTCTCGCTAGGATAATTAAAATGGGAGAAGTATTTTGGCATGAAAAAATGTAGCCACATTCCTAATTAAAAAATAAATTTAAGATTTTAAAAAATAATTAGAATTGTTCAAATGCTGGTCATTTGTTCAAATTTTTTGAAATAGATTATTTGCTAAATTCTGTTTATAAGTAAATCAGATCAATCTTTGTTCAATCTATGTTTTAATACATATCTATTTTTATCATTAATCTGAAAATAATTACTCCATAAACTTCCAATTAAATCCAAATGCGAAAGATGTATATCAAGAATTTATAAATAGAGTTCTTATACCAGTTTTATAATATTTCATTGGAATACAAAAAATAATATTGTTGGTGAATGAATAAATTATTTAATAGATATTATTTCCGATTATTTTTTATAAAACATCAATATAAAATTAAAATATATCCCGAATAATTTTAAGATTGGAGTTTTTTCTTAATAAAAGTTGCATTATAATTATTATTTTTTTAAATGATTTATTTAAATACTATAGCATAAAATGATGCTTTTCGGTTTGAATAAATATGACACATGATATTTGTGATATCTTTAAATTGAATCCTGATATTCATTTTTTTTTAAAATACAACCTATATCATTAGAGATTATATAAACAAGAATTTTGCACTATATTATCATATTTTTGATATTACTTAGGCTATATTTTAAAAAGGTTTATTGTAGATGATATTATCTTCTCCAACATTAGACATAAAATTTAGGATTATTTTAATATAGCCTAATATATAATGCTAAACAAATTTAATAATCTTTTTTACTTTAATTCATCGTTTAATAAATCCATCTGTGGTAAAAAAAATTTTTGACAATATTTATATAAATTCAATTCCTAAAAATGCATATTATAGATATAAATGGCAGTAATATAATTTGGGTTTGAATTTTAAAATATAATTTTAAGTTTTGATATGTAAGCATAATGAAAATTATTTATAATCGTCAAAAATATATATTCTAATTCGAGGTTTTTTTGGATTGAAAAAAACAATCAATGTTATAACCTAAGATTTTTAATAGTTAATTTTTAAAAATATTATCATATATCTTAACCAATTATAATAAATGGCTAAATAAAATTAAAAGGATTTTTTAAGTTTTGCAGATAAAAATAAATGAATGTGATAAAATATTGGCTTAATAATTAATAAAAACTTTTGGAAATTTTTTTATACAATTATAAAGCCTTGAAAAAATTATAATCTGAAATAAGGATTTTTTTTATTTTATAGATAGATTATACGATATAATTTTCATCAAAGTAATAAACTTGAAACAATTCAAATTACATATATAATTTTATAGAAATGATAAAAGACTAGATTTTATTAAGCAGTTAGATGGCTTAATGTGTGTTTGAATAAAATTACTAAGAACATTTTTCTGTGTTAACAATATAAAAAAATAAGCTCAAAGATGCTATAAATCTAAATTTTTGCTATAAGAACATCCTTAAACTCAAATTATGATTTTAAAATGTACATTAGCATTATTTTTTTAAGATTTATTTTTAAAAAGATTGAAGAAACAAATTCAATATGATATAAAATTTAAGTGTCTTTTAATACTAATTTATGGGTCAAAAACATAATAGATGTTCTTTAAGTCACCTAAAATTTTTAAAATGGTTTTGGTGGTTATATACTAATCTTCTTTTCTTCATCAAAAAATTATTATGATAGCTATAGAAATTTCTATTTGTAATATTTTTTTGACCCGCTAGCCCAATTTAGGTGTTATTAGTATATATTCGAAACATAAGATGCGCAAAATTTGTATTTTACATTCTTTTATTAAGCATTGCATTCTTTTAAAGATTTTAAGGCGTGGTTATGTGATTTTTGCAAAATAAAGATTTTTTCGGGTATTTTATAAGCAGTCTTTCTAGAAATTAATGATTTTCTTATTTCATATTTTCAAATGTAAGACATTTTTTATGAACATTATAATAGCTAGCCGATTTAACAGTAACCTGACAGAAATCAAAGAAGATTTTATAAATATGAAAATGTTAAATAAACTACTGATTGTATTGTAAAAACCAGGCTGAAATGAAACGAATATATTCAACCATTTACTGGGTTCTTTGAATAGCTAATAAATTTATAAAAAATGCTCCAACCGTGCATATAACTTTAATGATAATATTCTGTCATCTTATAAAATAGTTAGCAAAATTTTGTTGTCGTTTCGTTTTATCGAAAGGATTTTTCTGTGAAATATATTTTGTGACTTTAAATCAATTTATGGATCATACCGAAAAAACACTGTTTATGATCAATTTTCTTGATTTGAAAATAAGCGATTGCTATCCTTCGGATACAATATATCTTTTAATATTTTAGGATAGCCAATTTGATGCCAGGGGTGAATCCACCTCGACTTAAATCGCCAATTATGTCACTTTATACGATTTCTTACATTAATGCTATTTTGAAATAATAATTTAAAAATAGAGACTAAGATTTTATTATGTATTTATATATATTTAAATTTTGTGCATTCAGTATGACTAAAAGCTTATCCTATAGAAATACGGAATAGATACAAATTTTATAAATAAAAAATTATAATCAAAATATGGTAAAAGATATTATAGTAATATATTATTGCATTATTTTGTATATTTTTTAAAATGTTTAGAAATTAATGTATAATATTCATGCACCAAATTATTTTAATATTGGTTTAGTTGCGTAAGATTCTGTGTTATAAGCTTTTAAAAAATTATTTGTGCATTTTTAAATTATTTTAAATGCGAAAAAGGCATGGATCGGTTACGTATGAATGTTAAAAACATAATAGCATAAACTATTTAAGACACATAAACTCCATATATCTGTTTAATTTTAGTTTTCGGATTTAAATCGGTTGACAATACTTTTAAGCTAAACATACCAATATCTAATGATTCCAAAGTAATTTTTTTATAATTATTAAGAAAAAGAACAGTCAAGAACAAAATTCAAACTTTTTAAAAGAAAACAATATAAGGGAATTTAAAAATCATAAAATATTGTATTTTGTCGTCATTTATCAGGATATAGCGGACAAGAAATTTTTTTTTGATCGCGGTATAAATATGAGTTCAAAGGAAATCAATACAAGTTAGGGCTAAATAATTTTTTAAATGATGGACTATAATATGAAAAATTGTAAAAAATAATAGAATATTTTTGAGACAAAATTAAGTAATTCGATTGTATCACACAGACATAATTTTATAGAAATCACCAAGATCGTACAGCAAAATAAAGGATTTTAGGTTGAACATATCCATTAGAAGTTTTGAAAGAAAAAAAATAAACAATCTTTTACAGATTTATAATTTGATAAGATGCTAGTTTTTATTTTAAATTTAGAAATTTTTATTGATAAAAGTAATTATTCTCGAATTAATATTTGTAAGTATCTAGTATAAACACCGAGAATATTGCCTCTTAAAAAAATAGCTTGATAGTTTTTATAAAAATTTTTTACTCTAAATAACGAAATTGGTAATTTTTTTGTCTAAATCGCTATATCTAATTTACATTTCAATCATTAAAATATAATTTTTTCCTTGAAATCTTTTATGAATCTATCTATTTTCGACAAAGATGGAATTATTTTAAAAAATCAGTAGTCGAATTTTTTTTTGTCAAAACGATATGATTTAAATTAATTTCTGATTTATATTTAAATCGTCTTTTTTTCGTGTATACTTTCATTTTTTTACTAATTACATTGATATTATGTTAGTTAGAAATTAAAAAGTCTTACGTTTATGATTGAACACCCTACGACTACATAAAATTATAGCAAATGATTATGGTGAGTTTATTTAGTATTGCATAAGTATTCCGCTTTATTTGCATAAATTTGTATTGTGCGTATCTAAAACAAAGTTGACTCTTATATTCTCTAAACCATTAATATGATAATAGGGTCAATTGCATTCTCCCAGGATCCCAAGAATATGTCCGATGTTTCAGTATTGCTACAAACCATATCAGACTTACATTCGCCAGACAAAAAATACGAAAAAAGACAACCAATATATTTTAGAAGAAATTGACCTTTTAGAAAGAATAAGAGATGGACTAGAATTATTTAAAAAAAAAGCAGTGAAGTTAAAGAAGGGGAAGTAAAAAATTCTAGAAAAATAATGCGATCAAGATTCATTATCTTAGACATAGATGATCACCTCAATTCAATGTTATATGTTTATACAGAAAAGATCAGAATATTAAAGAAAAAGATAGAGCAGCACAAAAAAAGATGTGAATTTACCAGAGAAAATCTGTGCTTTGTACTTATTAGGAGACCTATTTTTACAGAGGATCGACTCAAAACATTAATTTTACAACCGAAGCTATAGATGAACAGATCAAAAATATTTAAATGAAAATGCGGGAAAAAGATACGAAAAATCATAACAGAAAATATTATAACGATTGCCTATGTCCTTCTTACCATCCAAAACAGGTCAAAGAAGCTTCATAAAAGAAGTTGAATCCGATATATAAAAAAACAGTCAAACTGGAAAGCTGCTGGACCAGAGAGAATCTTTAATTTCTCTATCAAAAAAGTGACGATCCTTCATAAATTCATATAATAGATTATATAGGATGAATGTTTAGAAAATAAAAAATAGAAAGAATGGTTTTACTCGGGTACGACATATCTCATTCGAACAGAGTTCAAGATAGAAATGAATTTAGACCAATCACATGTATGTCCGATTTATAACAGTAAACGAAAAAGCTGTTAAAAAAATCATTAAGTATGAAGTATGAAGTAGAGACAAAAAATCAATCGCAGAAAAATAGTTTGGAACTATAAGGCGCATTCAAGGAGCAAAAGAAACAGCTCTTATTAGTATTTCGATCGATAAAGAGCATGAGAACATTCTATATACAACGTGGATTGATGTAAAAAAATGCATAAGACACATAGAACATAACTACCTATATGCATGTGTTGCAAATTTGAATCTATCTGCATGGATAACGTCATTTTTTCAAAGGATTACTGGTAAATAAAACGTATCTTTCCGGTTTAATGATGAAGAATTCATGTATGAAAGAATGAATAAGGCAATACTACAGGGAGATAGCCTGTAACTTTTTTTATGCGTTCTATGAATTTAAATCCTTAAGCAGAAAATCATATAAACGCTTTCCATGGGTAATTGTAATATACGATAAAAACTCCTATACAACAAATCACCTACTCTTGATAGATGACCCAAAATTCGTATCAAGAACTCCAGAAACACAAATTTATGACGAACGAAAAATTAAACTATTTTAAGCAGAAGGATCTGAAATAAACAAAAACAAGTTTTCCGATAACAATGAAATATGCGCTAATGTAGCAACATTTACTATAGACCCGGCTGCCTATAAAAATCTTGGACTAATTGAGAATATAAAATCAAGCTAAAGCAAGAAAAATTTGATATAATCGCAGAATAAATACTAAATCGAATATGAAATTTATTTAAGACTAAACTTAATGCTGGAAATTATTTAAAGCTATCAATGAACATACCACAGTACTCATAAATTATCATATAGACGTATAAAAATTAGAACCTCGAGAATACATTTAACTTGAGGATGAGAATAGTGATTTTTTAAACAAATTTTCAATTCACATCCAGCCTAGTAGTAAACGAAGATAATATATAAAGAGATATGGACTAGAACGTGGGTTATAAATTTGAATTTAAAGCCGAGAAGATATTCTACCAGATAAAAAATGTGCTTGAAAACAGTAAAAACAATTCAACAAGGTGGGCTGCAATTTTAAAAGTAGAAAAAGATAACAAGACGCATCTCTCACTAATTGTAGAATGTCACAAAAATATATATTATATGAGTATTACTGATATCGAGACACTGGGGAAAAGGCGAAAGAAAATATATTGTGTAAAATAAAAGGTAAAACCACTATATCAAAGACTTTTTGAAGCCAAGAATGATGATATGGTTGATATTGTTGAATCAACAAGATGGATCAAAGACGGCAATGTTAAACCATGTGAGATGATGAAAATTCTGCATTATTCAAAGCAGAAATGTGTTTTTCGGTGTGTGAATAAAATACCCCAGCGTAACGAAGCCATGAAAACAATTGATCACCTTTATACAAGATGCAATACAATGTTAGGACATTATTACACGCAAAAACACAATGAAATCGTAAGATGTCTACATTTTCTCCTATAAAGACGATACAACTTCAAGAAAATCAAAATGATCAGAACTCCCACAGTACAAGCGATTTTGAAAACGAATATTTAATAATAAAAACTGATATATTAATCAAACAAAAAAACCAGATATTTTTGTATACAATAAAAAAGAAAACATTATTAAGTTGATTCTATAGGTAAAACTAGCCTTGATAACTTAACTGAAGTTTAGAATTAAAAATATAAGAAGTGGGATCTCGGTATTGTTTACATCTTTAAACCAAGAATAATAACATATGTAATGACTAGGAAACGATCGGTTACAAAATATTATGAAAAAAATGTTGAAATGTTGTAAATCCTGGACAATGTAGAAACAAAAATGCAAATTACCACACTCCGAATTACACATGAACTCACTACATTGTAGAGAAGAAGAGCAGTGGATGTATATAGATCAGGGTTTAATGTCAAAAGATGCATCAAGAGTTGTGCAATATTCCCGATGGGCTGGCCAACTCTAAATAGATAAAATCGATAAAAATAAGATTAACCCATCAATAAATATCAATTTTTTATATTTTATGCATCAATATTTGTGTTACTAGTTTAATTCTTTTATATATTAATAAGTATAATTTAAAATTTTATTCTTAAATTGTGATTCCTTTTTATGATATTTTAAATTCAAAATAAAACATATATATTAATTGTATGTGAATATTCTTTATCTGCTGGTTTATTTCTTGCTTTATTTGATCTGTTGGAAATTTTGATTATAATAAAATAATGATATAAGTTTAGCATATTTTATTAGTCATGTAGAAATACTTTGGATTAACTGATGAATGCAAAATAACCATTATATCTTAAAATAAAATTATATACAAACTTTGTTCTTCAAAATTCTTTCTAGCAATTAAACTAAAGCAGGAAAATTCTTGGCTAGGTGGAAATAATGATATATACCATCAAGAAATCGTTAGCTCACATTCCTGTTTACCTACTGTTTGTAATATTATATCAGACAAAAAAAATATTTGTTATTTTAATCTTTTATCAAAGTAATGGTCTATTAAAATGTTTTTTAGTGCGTTATTATTTCGGTATAAGATGTATAACACCAAAACAAACAATATTAAATGAATCGGAATCCAGTCCTATTACATACGTGTAAACCCTATATAAATTAACGACAAAAACACTCACAGTGATATTCCAGAACAAAGTCTAATATTGAAATTTATTGTCGGAAAACCAAATTCGAACAGTCAGAAGGGTGTAGGGAGGTACGGAACGGACAATGATAAAATTTGCGATAAATAGCGAATAAAACAGAGAGCTAAACGTAACATGGTTTTGAAAAAATGTATTTGAGCCGATAGATTATGCGTACATTTTATACTGCTTATAAAAGCTTAACATAAAAGAATGGATGATTGTATCTATGACTAAATTTTTGAACACTCGCATTTATTACTTAGATATATTTATGCTGAAAAAAAGAAAAAATTATAAAGGTGATTATTTACGGTGACAGCTTACTACCATTGCTGTTTTTTAATGTATGGACCCACTATGCCGTAGATGTAACAAACAATATCTTCTCGTAGCAATGAATACAGACAATAAAATATTCACAACCAATATTTTTCTGCACATTGACTCAAATATTGTGGTAAAGGTATATAACCAAGCAAACCATCATTAATTAAGTAACTAAATTTTTAAAATGCAAAAGGATGAAATTAGACATGTCAAAAATTACTACTAAAAACAAAAACTGCAAAAATATTGAAACATAAATAGAAGTAAAGGATTGATATGATTATATTTTTGAAGACTTCAAATTAAGATGAAATACGAAACAACCTTAAAAATAAGAAATTAAATTTTTAAACGGGTCAAAACTTTATTCTAAACAAAACTTATGGTTAAAACTAGATTAAGGCAAATAATAAGCATAAAATATATTTTGTTTCATCATGGTAGGATACTATTAACTAGAACAGAAAAGTTTAAAAATCTAGACAACGACATTAGGCGAATATAGATTAATAATGGAATATATACTGCAAAAACAATACAAAAAACGACATTATATTGGAATAAGACAACTGTTTACGTTCTTGAAAACATAGAATTATAAACTTAGAAAATGCAATCAGTTACAAACATCATTAGATCAAGAAAGAGTACAACGCCTTGATACACGGGTTTGTTAAAACTTAAAAAAGACAGCTCGGCGCACCTTGCGCAAAAAAATATATTCTTATAGACAAGATACGTAATAGTTAGTCTAGATCTTGCAGAGCCCGAATTAAAGCAAAAAGAGTGTCTATTATGTAAATTAATATATAAACACCTGATCAAAAACTCTTCAATGTGCATAAAAATGTGAATCTGGAAATACGAGGATCATCAAGTGGCTGCAGTACGAATATTTACGACCTCAAGAAGAAGTGAGATTTTGTTTCATTTAGCATGAAAGTGTTTTTTTATGTATATGGTGAAGATGCTCGCGCTGTAACGACTTGTTTAAAACTGTCGATTCCAAAGCAAGGACATCTAAAAAATGCTTATTCGTGAGTATGCAAGAAAACATAATAAATCGCCCGGTGATTTTACCTCATGCTAGCAAAGAAATATGATTTGAAAAAAAACAAGTAAATACAGTGTTCACTTAGCAGAAGAAATAATGAAAAATTTGTAGGCGGAGATCAAAGTAGATGCAATAAAATAACCAAAAAAGATTCTCAAACAATAGACCAGATATTTTTATATATGATAAAAATTATTACCATGTCGCTTACATAAAATTGGTGCGACTAGCATTGAAAAGAAAAACATAGTTGAAAACAAAAAAAAATTAAAAGTATTATCTGCTGGTATGAAGCTGTCATAAATATACAAGTTCAAGACAAAAATTATTAAACATGTTATAACTTTGCACGATATGATAACACAATATCATAAAATGTATATTATAAACTCGCAGTAATCAACCAGATTGAGGCATATATACAAACCTTGAATTTGATAGAAAAAACTTGTATTCATGAGTCTTGAATGGAGGTGAGGTATCATATAACTTTATAGTATGAAAACAGCCAAAATTTGTTAATATCGCTGTGTGGGCGAGATATCAAGTAATTTGTGCTTGAAAACAAAACTTGAATTATGGCGAAAAAAAACATTTTTAAATAAATAAATATCTGATATGTATAAAATATATATTTATCTATAGATTTAATGCTGTGTATTTGTATTTTTTGCGAAAATCACAAAATAATAAAGCTGTATTTTAATAAATTAATATAAATATTAGATTATTTCAATTGTTCTACTATTCTTTATAACAACAATTTTAAGAATAACTTTAAATTAACTATGAGAAAAATATGTAATAAGATTTCTAAAATCTAATTATCTTATTTATATTTTATTTTCCCTAAGTTTAATTCTTCTCAGATTTAACCAAAAATTATTTATTAAGGGTATTTTTCACATATCATGTTTATATGTATTTTAGGTAATCTTTTAGGGTTTAAAAATATGATATTATAATTACTACGCTCAAATCTTTGTCCTAAAATAGAATTCTCACACACTTCTTTTTTTTCGATTGAATTTATCTTAAAAAACATTTTTTAGCTAATTTTAGGAATATCAGTTTATCACTATATTTTAAAGTTGTTATTATAGAGTATGTAAATTATAAATTTGATGTTTATTTTATAAAATTCTAAATTAGGTTAACATTGAAATATATTTATGGCGAAGATAACTAATATTCCAGATACTATGTCGATAAAATTTTGTCTTTTACAAATTGAATTTTCATCATTAGATTACATATACATTAATATCGTAATAATATTTCATTTGACCTTTTTGTCTACGCATTTATGCCTAAGAATTTATTTTTTCGTCTAAAACAAGTTTTTATGTGGAAGGCATAAATGTGATTCAGAAAAGTATAATGATATATGAAAACTCAAAAAAAAAATGACCATAATAACAATGCCTAAAAATACTTTATATGTATACAAAAGATCTTTGATGCTTAATTTGTAAATCATATGGAAACTTGTATAATGCTTGTGCCATAGATATTATTCATCTAACTATGTTTTAAATATATTTTAATTTGCTCAGATTTTAGTTCTAATTATTTTTATAAAAAATATTATATATTGAGAAGTTAGGAATAAAAGCTGAAGCAGGAAGCTTGAACAAACAATAGGATTTGGGAAGACGCTTGAACTAAAAGTCTTGAGAGAATAAGATGTATTAGAAATGGTTTAAAAGTTGCTAAGATTATAAGAAAAATTAGCTAAATCTTTTCTATAAAGCGATCTAAATCTTTGCTTGAACAACACTAAAAGCTAAAAATAAAATTAATACATGACTAAAAAAATATAATTCCCCCTAGAAACCTAAAAAAATAGTACCTTACGTCATAAAATATGATAATGGCATTACAAAATACTATTAGTCGTATATTAAGGAATTGGGGATTCCAAAAAACGTGGAACCATATGCACAAACAATAACATTGAAAAATTCACTTGGATATATTATCTTGAACGCAGACGATTTATTGTGAAAGACCGTAAGAATATTGTGCTTAAAAATATTTTGCGCTAAATCTGTAATATACAGAAATATAAAGTGTTGCACGAGCAAACATGAAAATTTAAAAGAAAAATTAGCTCTTAAATAAAAATCCAATTTATTTAACGTTTCTTAATAATAGTACGCTTAGCTAAATTCGATTGGCTTCTTTATTATCAAATTCTTTAAATTTATTTTGCATTATTGTGATGTGTTTTATTTTTTGCTTAATTATTTACATTTAGATTGGTTTATTTAATGTGAATTTAATTAAATGCCTGATTAAATGCTTCACCGTGGTGATTCTATTCTTAATACCATATTTATTATCGCATTTAAAAACATTCGTATCATTCAAATCGAGTGAATTTTAATCTGTCTTGGCATTTATTCTAGTTTTATTGTATTAGTTTACTCCGCAATTTTTTGACATAATACAGATTCACAGGATTTAATAGTCTTAAATAGGGTTATTTTAAGTAATTTTCATTATGATTTTATTTTCTGGATCCGGCCATTTTACTTTATTATTACTATAATTATCTGTAATAAACTCGCTCATGACGAAATTCCTTTCATATTTGGTTATGTGCGGGTTAAATTTGTTTTGACGAGTTAATTTTTTTGGGCTGAACTTTATTTGCTTTATAAAGCCGTGCAGGCCCATACTTCAAATACGTATGTCAGAATGCATTTTTTCATTTCTTTCAAAGTGCCAAATGGATTACAATTTAAATTAAAATAAATAAATTAATTATGCCATATAGATTCTACATCATCTTGTATTACAAAATTCATGAATAAAACAAATATTAAATTAAATTTGAAATTGTAACAATGATTATGTAGAATCTGAATTTATCGATGAATAATATTCAAAGGGATTATTATTAAACTTCATACCCATAAACAAATGCTGCAATCAATAATAAGTCCTAGTAATATAACACAGAAAATATTATCATGTGCGATTGTTCCTTTCTTTAAAAGACAGTCAATTACAGTTAACCAAGCAAAACTAGAAAGTTCGAATTTCCAAAAGAAAATTAATTTAAATAATTCAAATATTGGTTTAACTTTAAATTCATCAAATACATTTCAAATAAAAAAGGTACATTTCATTCCTGAAAATATTTCGGATAAAACAGCATATTATTTTGTGAAATTCTTGCGTTGCTTTGCTGATATATATTTTAAAAAGAACTACGTCAATAGAGCCATCGCCCTAGAAACAGTAGCCGCGATTCCAGGAATGGTAGGTGGATTACAAAGACACCTATACAGTTTAAGAACGTTCACCGATAATGGCATTGTTATAAGAAAGCTTTTAGATGAGGCTGAGAATGAAAGGCAACATTTACTAGCATTTTTAGAAATCGGAAAGCCTCGATTAGTAGATTTTCTTTGATAAAAAGCGTTCAGCCTTTTTTCTTTTGGTTCTATATGATATTTTATGGAATATTTCCCAAAACAGCACATAGGTTTGTTGGGTATTTAGAAGAAGAAGCAATACGTTCATTTAATTGTTTCGAAGAAGAGATCTCAAAGGGGAATATCTTAAATGTAGATGCACCCCAAAGCTCGAAAGTGTATTGGAATTTACCACAAAATGCAAGGCTTATTGATGTGGTCAGAGCAGTTAGGGCAGATGAAGCAAGGCACCGTGATTCAAATCACGAATTAGCAACCACAAAATTATTTTTACCAGATGTATAAAAAATAATGTAAATATTAAAACGTAGATTTTTAAGGATATTCTTTATTGAACCTTTTTAAATAAAATAAGGGCATATATAAAATAAGATTTTCACTATTTACAATATTTTTTATTTATGGGCTAGATTTATAGTTGTATTTTTAGTTTTTGTTCTAAGGCACAGCTTGTTTTATTCTCTGTACGCACAGCGTATTTATACTTTCGGCTATCTTCTCCTCTCCAAAGTCTTTTTCAATAATTGTGCTTCTTTCGAGACCTATTAATTCAAGAGTTTCACTCAATCCTAAGGTTATATATTATGATATATTTATACATGAAAATTTTTGGGTTTTCGTAGAATAAAAAATTATTTTCTTTGTTTGTATAGGACTAGAAATAGATAAATTAAAACCAGCAAATCAAATCATCTATTCGAAATATAGGATTGTGGAAATCTTAGACCTAATAGGTCTTGAAAGAAGTACGGTATCAAATAAGATTTAAGAGAAGAGGATATAGTCGAGAGTATATTTATGGTGTTTCCACAGAAATTAATCACGCTATGCTGGAAGAGAAAATCTAAAATTACTATTCCAAAATCTACCAATAAATAAAAGATTTCTTACCGAAAAATAAATAAAGTATGTATATTTGATACATTAATAAAAGCTTTTGCATTAAATATTTAATTGTGCTAATGATCTTATTAAAAGTAAAATATAATAAAATTGAATTTTGATATTGTATATAGAAAACAAAATTTGGTATTAAATATTTTATACAGTGCATAATATAGTGAAATTAAATTTGATATTTTATATATCTAGAATTTCTTGCAAAACCCCTCAATATAATCAAACTTAGTTTTATCGTTTATTATTATTGATATTTAAAGATTTTGAAAACAACGAAATCCAACAAAAATGATTTAGATGTGTATAAATTTTACTCCTGATATATAAAATTTTTATTTGGGCTTTTAATAAGGTCGATCCACTTTCCCATTTTATCAACAATAATTCTGATATATGAAATTTTTTTTATCTCGTCTCAAATTAATCTAACTCTGTTTAAGTAATGGAAAAAACAGGCTATCTATAAGTATTCATTTCATATACTTCATCAATATGCACTGTTTAACATATAATTATTTTGTATATATCAGAAAGAATAAAACTACAGTATTTATGTTTTTAATTTTATAGCAGAGACATATTACTCTCAATTTCGCTTATGATGTGTAGGCAGTTGTGATTGTATATATTTATGCAAGGACATATTCAATAATAATATTAGCCAAATAATTCTTCATTTTTATTTTTAATGTACATATCAGGAGATTATCCCCTTTATAAAAATTCGTCCAATTTATTTTTATGTTAAATGATTTTTTTTATGATGTGATAGTATAAGAATATAAAAAGTTGTATATTAAAATTCAATTTAGTTTTTATTGTATATAATGTATGCGGTTTAATTCAAATAAATTATAATATTTTTATGTTAACAACCAAAAAACATTGAAAATTTAATTAAACACTAGTTTAGGCGTTTGGAGACATTAATTCTTGATAAAACTGCCGTCAAATGTAGTATAAATAATGCATTGCATATTTTAATACTCTTACGAAAATCTAGTTTTTTAAAAAACGATTTATAGTCACATGATCATTTTAGACCATCAGAAATAATATTATCAAACATGATAAATTGTTATAATACCACAATATACAAGCTTACCTATTGTGTGATTAGTAATTAATCGCGTTTATTTATTTTTATACAAAAATTGCACTCGCAATGAATTTTTATTTCTTTTGATGCAATAATGTGTCATTTTAAAAAAGATATTTAACAATCTTTCAAACTAATTATTAAAGATTACAGAATAAATTATATTTTAAATCCTCAGATCAAAAATAAATACAATTTTAATTTTTCAAAATTAAACCTTTACTACTCTGTTTATTTATACAATAATATAATATTAGACGTTAGTTCTAGCCACAGTTTCGTCTACAGAACACCCACAAAAAACATTTTTTTATAGTATGTGTTAGTCAGGAAAAATATTCTGGTGGAGTAGCTATGAATGCACACATTTTCATTATCTTCATATTAAAAAAATTTAATCTCAATTGCAAATTGATAGGTTTTTACGGCATTAATTGCAATATACAAAATAGACATCTTTTTTATTTGGATTAGCAAAGATAGTTCATGATTTATTTTAAATAAGGTATATTTATTTGTTCATACAGATAGTCAAGAAGACTGTTTATTGATTTTCTCAACAATTTTTACAAATAATTACATATATAGTTTCCAGGTATAACATTTAATTAGTTCAAAGAAAATTATAATTATATTATAATTAACTTGGATTGCAAGAATAATTTAAAGGTTTTTTCTCTGTATTTTAGTATTTTATATTGATATTATTTTGAAACTCAGATCAGAAAAAAAACGACATCGACGAAAAATACATAAAAAACCGCTTTCGAAATTTATATTTTTCTAAAACAAATAAAAAGAGTAATTTATATTATTTTCCCATAAAAAAAATCTAATTTCATGTGATCGGTGTAGGCATTAAGATGCATTATAAATAGGAGTAAGATGCACCATGTTTTTGCAATTAAATAATTAGAAATCCCCATAAATCTGAAAAGGATACGCTATTTAAAAAATTCTTTGAATTGAACCTTACTATGAGCCCGAATCATTTTTTAGTTATAGAAATAATGCAGTGAAGCCGAATGTGTTATAGAATAATCCGTATATCCTTAAATATGTTAAAACCCAACAAAAACAATAAGAAATATAATCTATATACTGATTAGTACCTTTTATTGAATGCAGACATGCTTATTTATACAATCTAATATACTTCATGCATCTTAATTATGTAAGAATGTATCACACCGTATTTTTACGGATGAAATTTTGAGCTAGCTTTATTGTATGACTGTGGTATTTCAAACTGCTTAATAACAATATTTTCATATAAATCAATTAATTTAAATAGAAACACAATTTCAATAACTATAAAATTTAATCAGTGTTTTTTAAACCAGAAGTTTTCAATATTATATCATATTTTTAGTCTTAAAATTACCAATATTTGATCTATACATTTTTATTGCAGTTACAGGCATCAAATAGAACTTTATTTTTTTAATTATTTTATTTAATATTGATAAAAAAGTATTATTGTATCTGATAATCGTCGCAAAAGAATTTCATATTTAATTGCTCAATTAATATTATATTTAATATTGTTGTTTTTTTCAAGGTAAATGAACATGAGTATCACAATAAACTGCTAAATGGGTTTATATATGATAGAAACTGCAGACTTTAAGAAGCGAACGATGTCATTAGACCTATTCCAATAAAAAATAGAAATTTTATCTGCAATAATTGGAAAAAAATAAATGAAAAAAGACGCGGAATAGAAAGTATAGAAAGAAAATCGGAAAGAATTTTTTTCCTGCTGCTAAAATTAGCGGTGAAAGAAAGAGTTCCATTTCCAGAAAATCAGCAATGTAAAATTTAAAAAAAAGCGACGCTCCTGGTATTTAAAAAAATTTTCGATGACCAAATACAAAATTAAAAAATTTATCAGTCAGACCTCTAAGATAAAATAAAAATTGTCGATTCCGTATAATTTATTCTAAAACGCCACATAAAAATTCTAGAATGTGCTTAAAAATTCAACACCTGAAATACTAGGATCTTCTTCGGGGCTATAATATCGATCAATGGTACCTTCACAAAAACTTTCTACAGTTTATGATGAATATAAATATTTTTTTACGTATAAGAATAAGATGCCCCAGTAAAACTTCTCTAAAAACCGTTAACCAGCTACAAAGTAGATTTAAGAACATGCTCAGTCATGAAAGTTAAAAGAAAGCACTATTACATTTCACTATATTTGATGTTAGTATAAAAAATCTGAAACAAGCCGACAAGAAATAATAGAAAATAAATTTACAAAAATCAACGTAGATAGAAGACTATCAATAAATCACAAATTTAAATATAACAGACGCAACATTTTCGCATATAAAAATTTTTATTTATCTTTCTTATCGAAATTGGTGTAACTAGAATTGACAAAAAAAACATACTTGAGGACGGAAAAGGTATAAAATAAGATTTCTTAGTACATAAATTGCTATGGATTAGCATGCACAAGAGAAAATCTATCATATATTGCATAACTTGGGATTTGGGTCACACAGTATCAATAAATCATACTATAGAACATTAAAGTTACGAACCTTATCGTTGCATACTTACAAAACTATCAATGAAAAAGAGCTTTTGCATATAGTGTCTTAAATAGATCAGAAATATGCCGAAAGTAGAATACGCTACGCTCAAAGAAAATAAACCATGCTGTGCCCTGATAAAGAAAATAAATTTATAACAATTAATTTGTGCCTATTGAATAATATAATTCTGGTGTATACACTAGTTGTCATCCTCAAGGTAGATCAAAATCATAAATCTCATATATTTTTGAACAGATTGTAAATCGTTTCAATTCTGTTTGATCTATCTACTTTCAAATGCCTTTACTTAAATTTTTTTAGTAGTAGCTAATTTTATTTTTAACTCATTAAATTTGTAATGAAGTTTTATAGGTTGCTAGAACAATTTATTTGGTACTATTTAATCTCCAATATCTTTATCTTCTAAGTTTTTGGCATAAGCCAGATTAATATACATGTTTTTCTTAATTATTGCTTTTTTCCTTGCGCTTTTTCTTTAGCTAGCATTTCGAGCTATAAAAAATTGTATTTTACATTAGATGATCACATCATGCATGCTTTGAAACTTGATGCATTGGTGTATATATTTATTTATAGCGATTATTCTTTAGTGTGAAATAAAATATTTTCGGCTTTTAATTTCTAGCACATTATCAATGCTAGTTATTCCTGTGATCTTATCAAGTTTTTCTTAGCATCAAAAAAACAAAGAGCCAGTTTTATGTGGGATAATCAAATTATTTCAAATGAGGGGCTTAATTTTTCGAGCTAGAATATTTTAAGTTATTTTTTATAAGGTAGGCTTTTGATTCTTTAAGATGCCAAACAAGAAATTTTTGTGTTTTAAAAATGATTAAAAATATTTTCAAAAAGAATTTCTTTGTTTGAAGTCGTAAATAAGATATTTCCCATTATAATGTTGTATGGATAATGTTTTAAAGCATTCCACTTTAATTTTTCTGTGATTATCCTTTAAAGATTTTGCTATTCTGTAGAAAATACAATATTGGATTCATATTTACTTATAAGTCTAGATATAAAATACATATGTCGTGAATATATGAAAAGTATAATTGTGTTGATTTCATAAGTTTTTGTATGAAATTGTGTTCCCTTTTTGTAACATAAATTTTTGTGATTTATTTCTAATTATCATAAAGATAAAGGATTTATAGGTCTATTGAGATTATAAAATGCTTATCAGCTACTTTAATATAAGTCTTGTTCTAAACCTTCATTTTATTAATGGCATCTTTTCATTTTTATATTCATTATGAACGGTTAGTCTATTATTTATAAAATATTTCAAAATTTCACTCTAGAACTAATGTTTTATTACAGAATATCTTATTTTTCTTTATTTGCTGGATATAGAGAAAAAATAATTTTTACTGTATTTTTAGGAATATTGTCATAATAAACATCTGATGTTTTTAAGAGCAATATTATAAGAGCTGTCAAGCAAACTTACCTAAAAGTAAACTGATTTGACTATATTTACACTATTAAGATTTATTTAGTCTAGATTGGAAGTCTTTATTATTTCTATAACAAGTTAAGTTGTAAGTTTCTGTCTATATACTAATGTACATTATTCTAAGATATAAATGGTATACAAAAACTAACATAATATATAGTTTTCGAAGCAATTCATATATAATTAGAATTTTATCTATTTTAAGCCAAATGCATAAAAAACTATTGTAAAAAAAAGGTGAAAATTAGCATTTAGATACAAAGTGATTATTTATGTAAATATTACAGAAATCCACTTTGCAACAAAAGATTTTTTGGAATAAAATATAAATTATTTTAAAGCATGAAATCAACTCTAAATATAAATATGTACGTTTATATTCTTAGCTTCTATAGAAGTTTATTTTGCTCAAAAGATTATATGTGTAATAGAAAGGAATTTTTAACATGTTTGAGTGTCTTTCGATTTTTTTTCGCTGATTTTTATTCGTTGAGAAAAATTATAGCACGCAATAAAAAAAATTTAGAATATGAAAGCATAAATTTTAAGAAAATAGACTATTCAAATAGAATAAGTTCAATTCATAGCTTATTAATGCCTAAAAATATAAACTTGTTAAGAATTTTTTTCTTGCTATAAAGAAAAATAGAAAAAACAAATTTCTGTTGGCTCATGAATATTTTTATGTGCCCTGAAATTTTAAACAACTCTAAATAAGTGTAATTGAGCACTACGTTAAATCTAGCGGTAATCGCTTGTTTATATAATTGCATAAAAAGGAATGTATCGCTATCTTGAATTTTTGTGTATATTTCATAAAGAAATGCAAGAAAGAAGTTTAAAACTTGATCTATTATGGTATTTATAGACACATACTAAGATACAGTCTTTATGATTTACAATAACCGGTATCAGATGGATAAAAAATCTTATATATTATCTGTTATTAATTTAAAAATCAACTTATAAATTTAATAGCAGCTCACTATTTTATAATAAATCCTACATTTGACAGCTTAGTAGCCTTGGAAAGGTTAAAAAATAGTTGGGGAAGCCGTATTTGTTATATAAACGATTTGAAAAACGAAATACAAATTTAAAAAAATAATATGTAGATATTATATTTAAAGGATTTTTTTGCACTACTGTCGCCCACTTATAAAAGAAAATTATGTAAGAATCCTGGTTTTAAAAATTAAATAAACATTTACTAAACATAGCTCCTGATACATTAGAATGATAATTAATCCTATTTTAGTAAAATAATTTTATTTAATTACTAATAAAAAACTCGAATTTCATATGATAAGAAGGTTGTAAAATAGCTAGAAGCATACGAACACATTAAATACTTTTAATACAATAAGATTCTGTAATTTTCATCTTTAATTTTGACTTTTTGGCGGAAAAAACTTTATATTTACGAATTTGAAATAAATTAATTGAGCAGATGTAAACTTAGAAACCCTTTGAAACAATAGATTTGTAAAATAGATAACAAATTTGTGTTTTCATAGAAATTAGTAATAAATGAGCAAAAATTCTCTATGTGCAAAACAAAATTAAATCTATAAAGAAGAGAAGAGAACCAAAAAAATCATCAGTTAAATAAAATCATAAAACACATCCAGAAATCTACGATACGAATAATTAACATTTAAGCACATCTTTAACCACATGATAACATTTTTTATATTTAAGCAGATTAAATAGGTATACCATTAAATTTTATAAAATACTGAATCGTTTTAATCAAGAAAGCCGGAGAAAATATTGGTTTATATTGTTATTTAGCTTTCGGTTGTTTCACTATATATTATTTTTTTATTTGCTTTGAACTGCTTTATTTTTATGTAATCAGAAGCAATGAGCTTTTAAAAGCTTTTAAAAGCTATTAATGTAATATTGTAATGCTTTTATAGAATCCATTATAAAAAAATAATGAAGTCTTGCGTAAATGCACAAAAAAAATCATAGTATTTTTTATAAGAATAATATGATTGAATTTGAATGCGTTCTAAAAGTATGATTGAAGAAAAAAATTTCCAAAATCCGTAGTTTTTTATATAGATATAATATGAGCAATATAATTTATTGGTTTTTGAAAATCAGTATATATTTTTTTAAAGGTATCAACATATAAGTTTTATATCTATAAATAACTTAAAAAAATAATAAATGAAATTTCGATATTATAATGTCTGCCTAGGAAGTTTTCACTTTTACATTCCTGTTTTATTTTTTTAATTTTATTGTAAAAATTTTTTTATTTATCCCGTAAGATAGTATATCTCATTAAAGACGAAGTATTTAGCTAAATTTGAGTTAGAATTGTTCCAAGAATTACATATCCAGTCAAAACTAATATTAACAGCAAAATAACAAACAATCATTGTTAAAGGTGCAATTTATTATGTAAAAAACCATATAGAGATGTTTTCTAACTAAAAGTGAAGGGTTTTGCTGCATAAATGATGTACAAGAAATGTTTTAATACAAGCATTTATCATTTGTAGCTATCAGACAAAGAGACTTATAAAAGCTAAAAAAATATATATAAACAATACTATCTTATATTTTAGTTCTATCACAAAAACAGTTATTCATGTTAAAATGAACATTGACCTCTGAAAAGGGAATATCACACAGCAAGCATTTCAATGCATATAAATGAAATGGTGAAATAAAACACATTTTCCGAATAAAATTTTCCTATTTATCATCTAGTAAATGTGCCTTATAGAAATTTAATTGATTGAAGTGTGACAAAATGAATGTTTCATGGGCTAAATAAAAAAATTAAACAATTGCATCAAAAACTGTTTGGCATTCAAAACAAATTGATTATTTAGATGGAAGTATCTTTTATGTGCGTAGAAGCAGGCCAGAAAAATTAGAGTGATTTTAATAGATTATGCTTCTTGATGGATAGGAATAAGTAGTTCTGGAAAAATGATTTATCAATGCTGCGGTAAGGAAGATAAAACCATGATTATTTGGAAATATGATGTGAAAGAAAACTTAGTCATTTATACGTACAGATAAAATACGAAATGTCAAGATGTGAATGCTATGTGCTCGTAAGAAAATTCGACTCTAAAATATCAAAGAAAATCAAAAGAAGCTAGCTTCAATAAATAATAGAACTAGCTATTATAAACATAAAATTATAAATAAATGAACATCTGATTAACAAAAAAGTACCGGAAATGTTGGTGCATTATTAAAGAAAAAACACACCTGATTAATAGAAATATAAAAGCTTGTATTTATAATCTGGTTTATCGAGATAATAAAAAAATGTTATAGCAAGATTACTTAAAAAACCAGCATACCCTTTTTTTCAAATTTGGACCAGAAATGGTTAAGTTTAACGAAATCATATGGTAGGGGTATTAAATTTCATAGGTCGTGTAAAATAAGTTGTTAATATAACTGAAGAAATAGCAGTAATACAAGAAATGTGATCTAGTAAAAAATACTAAGTCTCAAGTCTTAAAATAATGTTACGATAAGGGGCATGATTAATATTTGTTGACTGAAAGAAGCACCAAAAAGATTTTACTGTAGAGCAACAAAAAATAGATCTATAAAATTCAATGACTTAAAAGGTATTAATTCATAAGAAATTTTAAATAAATATTTTTTCTGAAATTAAGAAATACCCATAAAAAAATCAACGAAATCTTAATTAATTTTTTTTCTCTAAATCTTTTAGCATCTTTATATTTATTTTCAATTTATTGCAGTTTTATGATTGGTAAATGCCGTCTGTAAGACAACAAAATAAGTTTTATAATCTAATCTATATAAAATTAATAAGATAGATAAAAGTGCTCGAAGAAAATTAAATCATGAGCCTAAAATAATGATTATTTCATTTGTGTTATTTTTTTAAGATTGTGATAATTATAAATATTGATAAATTTTTAATAAATTTTAAAATTATATAAAATTTAGAAACGGTGGTGTTATTTTGAAAAGAATAAAACTTTCTAAAGTCCATATGCATTATAGATGTGTATATATTTATCTTTCATTGAATTATGAACGATATTTCAGATCATTTTTATATAAATAGTAAACCTTTTTGTCATTTTAGTTCTTTCGATACACAAATAAGATGTCTTTTTATAATTTAGGTGCCCATTTTAAATCTTACATCATACTTAAATAAAATTTTAACATATTTTCTGTGATTATTTTATAATAAACTTTTTATTTAGCTCAAATTTTATTTTATTAGAATATATGAAAATTCTTATTTTTTAATAATTATTATAATTAGTGGTTGCGCAAGATACTTATACACATATCAATTGACAAAATAAGAGTGATTGACAAAGAAAAAACAAGGAAAAGTGTCAAAAAATGTATTTAGAAGTTGTGATAATTTCTAATAGACTGTAAAATTTCAGTAGATGAAATTCATAAAAAAAACTTAATACGTAAATAAAAATTTTATTTGACGGTTGAAATTATAAGCATATATTTATGTGCATCTATTTGATAATTTAAAAAAAATATTGGGGGATATCTTTGAAATACATATTTTTTATATTAATATAAAGCCATAGATTTCAATTTATGAATGTCGTCTTGAACTCTTATTGCATAAATATCTTTTTATATTTATTCTTTTGAAATTTAGAATCAACTATATCTGTCATTATAATACAGATTTTACACTTAAAATATAACCTCCTGTTGTTATCCTAAAATTTTCTTTTTTTACAGAAATCGTCATTAGTTAATCTCTTTCAATAGAAAGAGCATGAATATTATTACTTTTTTTATAGCTTCAAGTAATAAGCTTGTACGAAACTTTATATCCTCGGTCTTATATAGTAAAATTATGTTGGAAATCAACTTTAATTTATGTGAAAATTATGTTAAAGCCTTTCTATGGCATTTTGTAGCATATTAATATTTCAATACAATCCCAGTTTACTTATGTATCACATTTCTGTATGTTTTTCATAAAATTTGGCTGATAATTATTATACTCCGAAATTAAGATTATCATATAAAAATAAGCTGCTTATTTTGCAGTTATTATTAACCATTTTTTGTTTAATATATGTTTTCTACCAGTATTTACTTACTCTGTATCTTTATTATAATAATCAATACTATGATTTCTTTACTTGACTAAGCCAAAAAAATTTATGGGATTTTCTTCATATTCAATATGTAGATTTCGCAAAGAAGAAATAATTTATTTGCCAAATTTTCTCGATTTTTCTCATACATACACATTTCGTGCTAATCTTTTATTTTTTTCTTGATTTTACAAAAATACACTTAATGTGCCGATGTAATTTTATGGCTTCGATATTCTAAGATACTTCTATTTTTTTCTTGGTTTTACAAAAATCCACTTAATGTGCCGATGTAATTTTATGGCTTCGATATTTAAAGATAATAAAGCATTTTATGATGAATTAAACTTGCAAAATATATGGTGAATGCATGATGTCAATACTTAATGATTTGATATTAATCATATTTAAATAAAAAAAACTCTAATTTTATAGAAATGCCTTAATAAAAATTAACATCTGTATAAAGGTGTTGATGCGATAAATATTCATAATTTAATTACATTGTAATTGATTTAAACAAAACCTTTACTTTATTCCATACATTCGCACAAGATCTTAACATAGGATCTATAACACCTGAAATAGTCTACGTGATTTATATTGCTGGAAATAATATTCCGACTTGATCATGAAGTGTCTATATATTTAGACATATACCCTATGATTGGCTTCTCTTTTTAAATATATGTAAAATCATCTAATAATGTGATTTTTTAATGTAAAACTTCATGTTTTTATTTTTTCTAAACATTTTTTTTTGTATTTTTGTGATATTTAATTATTAGACGATTTAAAAAATTCCTACAAAAAAACGATAAGGTTGCCTTAGGTTTAATTGTTGATTTAATATAAGTAAACTTTCGGAATAGCCTTATGATTTTTTATGATTATATCCATAAGAATTAATATAATTTAAATGTGTATTTTTTTAATTTTTTTTCTTTGAATTTACATTTTCGCTCGAGTCCCTGTAATTTTTCGTTTCATGTTTTTTATTATCGTCACTGAGTGTCAAATCGTAATTATCAATATCGAAACTATCTTCAAGAAGTTTATCCTCCTTTGAATCTTTTCTATAGAGGTTATTAACATCAAGTTCAATTTTCTTCTTTTTTTCGACGGACATTATATCCTTCAAATAATCTTTATCGTAGCAACAATTTCCAAGTGCGTTTCCAAATTGCCTAAGTGCTCTTTTAAAAGCATCAGTGGCTGCTTCTTTTTTAGCCTTTTCATACGCATCTGATTTTCTACGCGAATTTTCGGCGGATCCAAATCCTATATCCTCTCTAAAGGTACCATCTTTTAAAATAACTCTTGCACTTACACTGACGCCCACAGAAAAGGATTTCTTCTCTGAATTATAGTCAAAGTAATCTATTGTGGTCGATTTGATTTCTGTTGACCATCCATTGAATCCGAATATTTGGTTTGCAAGACTCATTATAAGCCAGCCTTCCACATATGAAAGTTTCATGTTGCCGAATCCTTGTCTGTAAGAAATATATTCTGGCCCTAGTTTTTTCTCTAAACTTCTTGATATCTTATCTAATTCCTCTTTTTTCCATTCAGATCTCTTTTCTTCTGCCATATTTTTTAAATTCAATGCTGGGATTGAATATATTTTGGATTCAGTCCGTAGAAGAATGATTAGATGATTGATTATGTAAATATCTTTGGGCTGATTATATTGAATCATCATACCTTGAAAAATTTTATTATAATGTATGGCATAAGGACATATATCTGATTTCAATATCGAAATTTATTAGCTAAATAATTTGTGTTTAATAAACTTTTAAATCCAGAAATGGCTATTTCTGGATTTTTCGGCTAGAAACTTTTTTTTAATAAACTATATTAGAAAAAATTAATTCTTCGGCTAAAATATATATAAAAAATACTATTATATTTTGAACCGCAAGACACTTGAACTTATCTCATTTGAGGGAAGAAGAGCAGTTGATGAAGATAGATCAGGGGAAGGTGTCAAAAGATGTATCAAGGAGTTTTGCAATATTCTCAATAGGCTGACTGCGTTCAAATAGATATAAATGATGAAAATAAATATATGCTATAAATAAAAAATTAATATATATTTTCAAATGTATTAGTATTCTCGTATAAATGAATTTTGTATTTACTTTTTTTTTTGCATCTATTCCAAAAAAATATATTCCCAAATTAAAATATTTTCAATAATTATTTTTTAAAGTGATAAATTAAACTTAAAACCATTTTATTCTTCCCTTAATGGTCCTATAGAGACAAATACCATCTTTCGGTCTAAATAGTAATTTAGTGTCATCAACATTTATTTCTCAGTGACATTACGCATATAAAATTTAATTCGATCGGGTTTTTAAATAATTTCTATTTTTCCGTCTTATATTTATCTATTAAGTATTTTTTTATAGATAAAAATATTAGATTCTAATGGTGTTGAGGTGTGTTTAGCTAAAATCACAATTATATAAATTTAATTATAAGATATTGTGTATATTTATTTTTTTCATTGGAATGCGCTAAAATCATGCATTTAAACATTTTTCTAAAATTTGAAGCATATACTAACAATATTTTCCGCATCTAAATAGTATATCGAGTTAATCTTCATTTTGATTTTGATATAAAAACATGTTTTTTATCAGCATAAATCAAAATTATATATCTATAGTATTTAGTGTGTTCGAAGAAACTTGCTTTTTAGTGTCGTATAGCATAATATTGTTAAATAATTTTTTCATCAAAATGCCATAATTTATTTTGATTAAATATTTTCAAACTGAAAAAATCTGTGCTTGAAAATTATTATGTCACATATAATAGGGAGTTGTAATTTGTAGTATTTTTATCCTTAAAAGATATGTTTAAATAAAAAAGTTATATTGAAAAACTAGCTTTTGAATATTCGCAACAAATAAAACAAATTGGTATTTGATGATTTAAGATAAATGGACACTAAAATAATAAATATTAATATATGTTTATTGTTATAAATAATACACTATAAGGTTTTTGATGAAAGTAATCTTCAAATATGTAGTATATAAGATTCTAAAGTAATTCGCAAATCGA
This sequence comes from Rhyacophila brunnea, assembly GCF_057557595.1. Lineage (NCBI taxonomy): Eukaryota > Metazoa > Arthropoda > Insecta > Trichoptera > Rhyacophilidae > Rhyacophila > Rhyacophila brunnea. The sequence goes on from NW_028232778.1 coordinate 475,694, forward strand.
TTTCAGATTTATTTGCTTGTGTTCTCTTACCACGCGTAAAATGTGATGAAGTGGCAGCACAATAAAATAAAAGTTACATAAAGAACTCGAAGTCACAAACCTTAAAGGTATACATCCAAACTATAGGATAGAGAAAAAACCTTGAAATAATAGTTATTGAAGAAGGAGAAGTATCGAAGAGGATATATCTCAAATAAAGATATAGTCTGCCCATGGAAAATCAATCATAAATGCTTGAAAAGAAAATTTAAAATCACAAACAAAACTAATCAATAAATGTAAAGAAATAAATATTTTGTTTGTACAAAAATTAAACAAATCTAACAATATGCTGTAATTTCATAGATGTCTATCATTATATTAAATGGGAAAAGACTGCTTGGTATAAATTTTTATATATTCATACTAATAATAATACTAGAATGTATAAAATAAATTTATATTATTACATCGATACACCAAAATATTTTTTTAATTTATTGCTATAGTATAGGACGTAAATGATGCTCTAATTTTAGATTCGGTTAATATGCAATTTATATTAAAATATTTATAAAGTTTGTTTGAAATTTCCTCAACTCAATTTTTAAACGTTGAAAATGCTTGACTTATTTTTAAGTGGATTATGTCAATAGTAGAGGTATAAAAACCATGAGCTTTGTAATATTAATAGTATTTGAAGGTTAATCAGCAGTAAAATTTCCTAAATCTTTAATATACGACGCATTATATAGAATATATCACGTCTAAAAAAAATTTATTTTTATATAATTCCTTTTTAATCATAAAAATTAATAAAAAGCAAAGTCTATCTATATGGATTTACGTTATGTAAAGAGCCTAGATAAGTTTAAATTTTCCATTATTTTAAAACCATAGATAATTTCTAATTTCTAATATTTTTGAAGCATCAATAATCAAAGATTTTTTCCTTGCACATAATTGCATAAATACTCTTTTTAATTGTCATTTTTTTTATTGAAGAATTTGTAAACACAATTCGGCAAAAACATAAACTTTTTGATTTTATTTTAGTTCTTAATTTATTTTTTTACAATTTTTTCTAGTTTCGGATGAATAAATATTAAATTTTAGCATTACACTCATCTAATAAAATATAATAAATATAAAGCCATACAAAAACACCAAAAAAAATAAGATACTATAATATAAAAAAAAAGTAAAAGTGATACTATTTATATAACACAATTCTGGAATCTTATATGCAAAAATTATTTAAGATAAAGGTTTTTGATAATGTATCATATAAAGCGCTTACACTTTATGTGTGATAGAAGTAAATTAAATATTTAATTATATATAATAATATATGATTATTTACACTTATTGAATGTGAACTGAAAATTTTGAGATTTCGATTAATACACTATTATTATAAACAACTCGGGTAATTGATTATTTTAATTTTATTCTTTGTACAATACTAATTTATAAATTATTTTTTTCCCTGAAAGATATTTTAAACTATAGAATCTATCAAGTTTATTTTACTTGAATTTTTCCTTTATGATTCCCAAAAAAGTCGATATTGTGTTGTATATAATGATATAAAACAAATAGATGCACAAATAGCCTTGCTTTCTATATTTTATTATAAAATACCAATGATAGTGGGTCTATTGTAATTATTATCGATCAAAAAATATTGATTTTGAAGTATATTATTTTATAGTTCTATATATCTTAGATTGATACTTAATTCTGAAAAATAATATTTTGCAACGGTGACTAGAATACAAGCGATGCATACTTGTTTAAAGCCCCATGCAGACGTTTTATATATCAAGGGATTCTATATGGCATAATATTGATACTTAACTCAATAATCCTTTCCAATTCACTAGTATTATAATATTTTCTGTCGTGTTAACAAAAAATGCAGAAAATGATGTTCATTGGGACGATTTATGATCAAAAAAAATATCATAAGCCATTTTGACTGATTTTCATCGATTTTTGTCATTTGATGAAGAAATCATATATTTTTGTGCATTTTGAATACATTTTATGGTTAGGACATGTATAACATGGGGATATATTATGATTATCGCATAATTTATCTTTCTTAATTTTTTTATTATGGGTTGATTTGGTTTTTAACAATTTAATCTATATCATGCGAAAATTCGGAATTGTATTTAAGACTCACTCGGAAGTTTTTTTTCTAAATTATCATCTTTACGTTCTTTATCTATCCTTATTTTTCTTTTCAGACTTATTAATTCAGCCTTCTTCCTCAATACTAATCTTCGGTTTTATTTACATTTCTAACTCCTTAAAATACGACTTATTGCAATTGTAACCACACGATTCATAGTTATTCGCCATGTTACTATTTTTATTGTGTATTTGCAGATGCGTTATATTAAATATTTATTTAAGTAAGAGCTAATATTTCTATTAACTTTCATGTTTGCTAGCTTAAAACTTTAGATTGTTATATTTTATAGATTTATTGTGTCTTATACAACGCACAATAACCTTCCTGTCTTCTAAATACATTTTTTACGCTCAATACTTATACGTTCAAGTGTTTTTATATATAATAATATCATTATAAGATATATTTATGCATAAAAAACCTGTTGATGCCTATAATGACTTGTTTTTAAAAAATTAAAACTGACTTGTTAGCTATATGTCACTGTTTTTTTAGAATATAATAAAGTAAATCCTTAGTCTGTCAACATTCTAAATTCAATAAAAATATGTTTTTTCTCATTATGATATTATTTTATAAACGATCATATTTCTGCATTTTTTCATATTAAATATAAAAATCTACATTTTAAAGTAAATTAAGACATTTATTGCAGTCTTAAGGCGTGGATTTTATTATTTTTCTTTTCATCTCCCATTTTAAATGATATTTTTAATATAAATTATACAATTAGATGTGTTTAGTTGTTTCATTCTTTGTTTTAAGACGTAATATATTTAATTAATCTCTTTTTAGAAAAGTATAGTAATCAAAACCATATTTTATTAATTTTGGGTTTCGGATTGGAATTTTTTCATGATTATGTTATCGGAAAAACAATTTAAAAATATTCTAATGTTCTATATTTGGTTTATTTGCGTATATATGGCAAATTTAGAGCATTTACTGCATCATTTGTGCGTGTTTGTATTTTATCTTCTTCTCAATATTTTCTTGTAATTTTTTATATTAATTGAATTACACGACGTTTTTGAAATCCTCTAATTGCAATATTACGTTTTTAGCATTTTAGATAACAATTAATCCACCCGTTATATATACTTCGAATCATTGGTTTTTCTAATAATTAGAGTTGCGCTCGGACAAGGATATAATATTTATCTCTTTAAAGATACCGTGGTGAATATAATTGATTATTAATATATTGAAAAAAAAATATCCCAGAAAAAAAAAATTTTGATTGTATGTAATATCATTTTTTTAGTTCTAATTAAAGAAAGCTCTGTATGAGTTACCAAAATGTTTCATTACAAATAGCTTTTAAAATCTTATTAACGACTTTGAAAAATAATATATTTACCTTATTGGGTTGTAATATTATTTTATATGTTTGCGGCAAATGAAAAGCTAGGAAATGAATTATATTCGGCATAAAAAGCTAGGTTTTTTTTATTTATGGCTTGAGTTTATTTTTATCAATTCATCTTTTGTGATGTATTCAGTCAATTGTGAATATTTCACAACTCCTTGATACATCTTTTGACAAATTCCCAGGATCCACCTTCATCGAGTACCCTACTTCTATCAAATGATATAAGTTCACTTGTCTTACGAAGTGTAAGAGCTTGCACATATGCTTCTACTTCTCCAGGGATTTCTAACTCGTTCACATATTTTTTATGCAAAGCTAGAAATATTTATATTTTTACGTTTCTAATTTTTTTCGTTTAAAATAAATTAATGTTCCATTAACTGTATTCAAAACTTGAAAAATAATACTAGTGAATACAAAAATTGTCTATATATTATTTTTTATGATTTCATGTTAAATATGTTTTGAAATCTTTTATTTAAATGATTAAAGCTCGAATTGACCATCTGCATAGACAATGATATCTCATCCAAGTGGCAATTAATGCCGCATAGCAGCTGTATATGCAGAAAACACGCTCGGAAAAACTATTGTAAATAAATATTGAAGCATCTATTATGCACTTGAATTAAACGCTTGAGAACTTTACTCAATTCCCGAATGCGTGTGTCAGTAATAAAAGCTATTATTGGTATGATGGGATGTTTCCTTGTGATAGTGGTATGATTTAGGTTGTAAAAGTCAAATCATTAAAGGTATTTTAGATATTGATCGTAAAAATAAATTTTACACTTTGATTTCTTTGATCTAACTCCGTATATCCTACACACAAAATTTCCAAGGGCTTGATTATAATTCTTTCTATAACTGAAATTACACATATATTTACATCTTTTACTTTTATAATATGCAGTTTACTTGACGATGATGAAATTCATGGTTAAAAATATTTTTTTGAATTAAAATTTTACAATCTTAGTATTGCTTCGAGAAACTTTTAAAGAGTCAAATATATATCAAAAGTAAATTTAAATGCCAAAAAATTTGAATTCGAATAATATGCAATTTAAACATACATTTTGAAATATGCTTTGGATATTTTAAGCTTTTTTAGTTTTATTTAATGGATTAATGTGCCAATATTTTGTTCACACGAACAAGCGCCAAGAATCAGCCGAAAATTCTTATGTTATTTTGTAAGAAAAAAACAATAGAAACTAGCAAAGTCAATTTTATAAGTACAAAAAGGTTATTTAATATATTTTTTGAGCTTTAGCTAAATAAACATCAAAAGAAGCCCTTTGTTCCTTTAAAATAATTTGGCAAAATATATTAAATAATCAATATCTAGCACTTCAAAAGCCAATTTTTAGCAGTGTATATGTATGCACAATGTAAAGGCAATTTTTTTATAATTTTTGGCTTTCATGATGCTTTTAGAAACATATATTTTTTGCGCTCATATTTTCAATATGATTTAAAGATGTCCAACATGGATGTTTTATCTATAATACAATAGAGAAGGGTAGATTATACATCTATATTGTTCTAAATCCTATTAATTTTTATCCGATGTCATACAGAAATATCTATCGCTAGACTTGACTTGTTTTGTATGAATAAAATACCACCAATAAAATCACATTGAATTTTTTTGCACAAAAATATACCATCATATTAAAGATTAAATCCACATTCTAATTTTTTGCGCATTAAAATAAATGATAGACGAAAAAATGTATAGCATAGATATATCCTAGAATTTATAGTAAAATAGAGTTTAATCTATAACATACCACATAGTTCTAATATGATGCGCATTCTTTATTTCGATTGTTTCTTTCAAACCAAGAGTAAATTGGCAGAAATTTAAGCAAAATAGAAGGCATAAAGACTCGAAAAAAATTATAAAAATATATTTTTTTAAATTAAAGTAGGGAAAAACTGTGTTATTTATTATATTTCTATTTTCTAAAATTTATGCAAGACTGCTTAATAATTTGCATTAATCAATTCAATAATTCGAAATAAAAAATCATTCTCTTTTATTATATTTATGATTTATTTACTGTATATAGCGCAAATACTTTTCAAATAAGTAGTTGTTTACTTTAAGTATAATCAGAAATCGAAGCCTCTGCGCTTTTAAAAGGATATACCTGCATAGAAAATTATCAAGATTTTCGCGTTCTTCTCAAAGAATTGTGAATACGTAAGATTTGAAACAGTCAAATTTTAAAATATTTGAGGGTACATCAAATCAAATTATAATCATATAAAAACTGGAATTAAGCCAAAAACTATCTATTATATTTTATTACATATTCAATTTTAGCAATATAATATTTGGTTGTGTCTATGATGTTATTATTGTAAAGTAAAACTTATATGTATTGTAAGATAAAGGTATTTTGCAATCTTTAACTAAAAATAGTTGGTATTATTGGCTTATTATTACTGTTACATATAATATAAAATCGTTTTATGGCTTTAAACAACCCTTTAAAGGTTTCCAAAATATCACTCGACGTATTATACGATTCGTTTCATTATCGTATTTATCAAGAATTATTACGAAACTGAACAGTTCAAGCTTTTATTTTCTTTTATAACAAAGGCTGATTTTATGGCTTCCTGATCAGATATAATTCATATAAAGATACCATGTTTACAAGAATTAGACTGTCACGGTATGTATTTGTTCTAAAACGTATATACACCGCATATATTCTAAAGGAACATGGTAAGATTTTTTGAAACAATCATTTTAATATAAAAAGCGTTATATAATCAATAAAATTCGTGATTTTAAACAAATCAATATATACAAAATAATTTTCTTTCCAAATATCTACTTCAAATATGTTGTTTCGTTATTGTAAATTATTTTTTTTGCATGATACCATGTATTTTTGATTACACTAGCTTAAAATTTATTGTGATATATATTTTAGGTAATATTAATATATAGGCGCTAGATTCATCATATTAGACTTATAGGTGCATTAAAATATATAAAGGTGAGCAATTAAGTAATAAAATAATGTTTAATTGGTTTTTCTTAAATTGTGAATTGATAAAGGAATGGATTAAAATTTAAAAAGAAATCTTTTTACAGATACGCAATTTATATGATATGAAACCATCAAACTAGATTTTTAAGACAAACCAGTGTGATTAAATAAACTTTACATCATTTACATATTCAAAATCTATCATATTTGAATCTATTTCTTCTTAATTTTATACGTTTGAAAATAAAACTTTATGTTCAAAAAACACATATAATGGCTTTATTCGTATTTTAAAATCTAAAAACGTATTTTTCAGAAGAAAATATGGTTTAAATGTAGAATTCTCTTTTAATATATATATGGCCTGATAGTAATTAGCAGTAATAATATTTTTGCTATTTTTACCGTATTTTGTATATATAAAGGTTTTTTTAGTTTACTGTTTCAGTAGCCCCTTTTTAATCACATCATAGAATATTTTTATTGAAATCATTTTTCTATTCTCGAAGACACAAAGTATTAATGCAAAAAAAAATATTAATTGCTCCTTATTTGTTTTTGCTGAAGTTTAATTTGGCCAATAACTCTGTTTCGTGAATTATGATAAAATTTTATAATACCTGATACATGTATTGCACATGTTTAGTACGTAGAATTTCGTGACTTAATGATTTTTCCGTTGGTTATATTGTGATCATAAATTTTATCATTACTTGTTTTTGGAGAATCATCATTTCAGATTCATTTGTTAGATCATTGATTTTTCTTGGGGTTAGTATCGTCTTTTCTGTTTAAATTGTATTAAAAAATCTCTATATTTTATATAAAACAGCTAAATTATGCTTTAAAGTCTATAATTATTTTCTTATCTACTTTACCAAACAATTCAATTTTTTCAATTGATAGTTCTAAATAATAAAATTCATATATATCACAAAGTTGGATTTTGTGACACAGAATGCCATTAGTTCTATATGATGGGTGTGAAATATCGGTGCAAGTAAGGATTAATTCGCAAATAATATGGGAAGGGAAGACTTTTAAATTCATAATTCTTGATATAGCCATTATGGATATTTTCTTTTTGGAAAGATTATGTGAGTTTTCTGATAATCTATATTTATTTCTTTAATATTAGAATAATGTGTAGATTGTATGATAAATAGAGAAAACTAAGGTGTCTATGAATAAGTTTAAATCTTATATCATATGGACTGAATTTTGCAAGCGTATGTAATTTGATTTTGACCAAATATTTTCTAAGTCTCAACTTATTGTTTTTTTCATAAATCCCAAATTTTTGGCATATTATTTTTTAAATTATTACAATCACATTTATTTGTTTTTTTATCTCTAGATTTATGTGCTTCATTTTATCGCAGCCTAATTTTTTTATAAATGCTATAGTTTTCAATTTCCAAACATATGATTATTTTTTTTAATTAGACAGGAGTTCAATTCTTTATCTAAAATGTAATTCATCTGCGTTGTTGCTTAATTTTCGTTGATCTTATTTTTAATTTTCATGTAAAAATATCGAGCATATGAAAAATATTCTTAAAACTATATAAATTTGTGTATTTTCACATATATACTTTGACTAAAAATATACCCCTAAAAAATAAAGCATTCTGTTTATAATTTTTAGCTAATCTTATTTTATTGTTGCTGAAAAGGTATGATTAAATAGGCACGTCTTGCTTTAAGTTAATTAGTAAATTTCTTCAATATTCGAGCCATGATTTTTTTAGCTAGAAATTGAATTAAAAAAACCTATATTAGCTTATTAAAAACAATAATCATGATATAGATCTAATAATAAATTATTCCAGTATAAGATGGGTAAATTACATGATAAAATAATTTTGTTATGTGACAATTTTACATGCCTATATAATTCAAATACATGTAATCGTACATTCTAGTGTGCTTATGTACAAAAAAATACAAAATTAGATCGATTTTTTATGTCTTTCGCTTTTAGACATTAAATGTCATCAAATTATTTTTATTTTAAACTTAATATTATTGTTTTCAGATTTCCAGATTAAATTGATAATATGCGAGTATTCTAGAAGTTAAACATGGTGTGTTTAAATTTGATTTATATCCAAATATATTTTTTGAATGGAGTAATATCGCGATTTAATTAACGCTAATTCATTTATTAAAAAAAGAATAATATTTGTTTTCATAAAAACTTAATTTTATTTTACATATTTTTATTGCTTTTTATGAAAGATAACTAATACATTTTATTATGCCTTGTAGGAGATTTTATATAGAATGTGTGATTATAATAAGTTCTTTTACGGTTTTAAAAACCGTAAAATTACTTTTTTTTTGTTTTTATATATTTATAAATATTATGGCTATGAAAGCTCATATTTAATATAATAATTTAATTCCTGATAAATGTAAACAAAAATAATGCCTTAAATTTTCATAATTTAGAAATCTGTGATTATAATGTTGGTGTAAAAAAAATATAAATCACCTTTTCAAGTAATAAAATGTAAAACATTATAAAAGTCACTGTAAATAATTTTTCAACTTTTGAAATGCGGACAATATAAGCGCAAAAACATGTATTTATTTTTAATGAAACTATAATTGAGCATCATCGGCATTAAAAAAGCCATACTTATCTTTTTGTGAAAAAAACTTGTTTTTTGCAATACATAAAAACTTATGTATAAAATATGCCATAAAGAGCAAATCTAATTATATGGTGTATATGTGCATTTCTATTTCTTCATTTTGATCAAAAAATATATAAAACGATATCCTTTATTTAATTTAAATTTTGATATTATTTCTGAATGCCCTCTACTTTAAGCTAATAAATGTTTTAATTTAAGCACATAAGCAAATTAATACAATTTTTTTATATATTATGTGCAATAATTTTTAAAAAATCCGAAATATGTATTCAATATAGTTCTAAGTACCCAAAATTACAGTGTATAATAAAATAATGCTTATTTTCATATAACCTTATCACTTGTAATCTCTTAATTTAACGAATTTTAGGTTTTAAAGCATGACATATAATTCCTGAATATTATTATTGGTATCATTCAATGACGAAAAGTTCATCATTCACTGATTTTTTCTGCGCGTTTAAATTTGTAATCTTTTTTTAGATACGAATTTTGTTATTTCCATTTAAATTGACTTAGTCGATTCATATATGTTCTTTAATGAATATATTTGATCGTTTTTTTGCTGCAAAAAACCAAACCCATAATGCTTCAGAATCAAATAAATCACTATACCATCATTAACTAATAATTATGAAATAATGCAACATACCATGTGATGGTGCGTTCTCAAAGTATAATAAGTTATATACTAATGAGTTAAGGCGTAAATAGAATGCGAGGCATACCTCCTCTCAATATTATTGATAAATATGCAAGAATCAATCAACCTTGAGCGGCAAAGATACACAGTATCGGATTCTTAAGAAGATGTGATTGAAATAATTGTTTTTTTTTATAAAATTTTTATATTTGAAACATAAAGTTTAGCTTGAACAAAAAAAGGTTTTTTGCTGAAAATAAATTTTATAATTTTATTAGTAGGAATAACTGTCCAGAAAAAAATTTTGAACGTCAGAAATAGTGAATGTTAGTGCAATGTTTTTAGATAAATTTAATAAAATTTTTCTTGATGAAATTATATGTTTTGAACTCTAGATTTGAGAAAGTCTCTTGATCTATAAGTTTTGACAAAAGAAGGGGTTTTGATGGGGATTTAACTGAGAAAGAAAAAGTAAAAGGTATTGATTAAGTTTTATTCAAAGATTGTATCACACCATATATTTGGTAAAATATAAAAGCCAAGTCAAAAATTAACCCATAAATGATATTCTTTTATTATGAATTATCGTCAATAGTGTAAAATTTTAATTTCTGTGAGTATTTTATAATAGTTATATCTCTTAATGATCTATAAAATAATGTGTTTTTTCATATATTCATAAATGTAGTATAAATATCTATTGTGTGAATTAATTTATTCTTTTAAATGGTTAAAATGACCAAATTTATTAATTGTTTTTATTTATGGTTAAATTCCTTTTTAAATATTCCATCTATTTAGACATAGTCAGTAGATTGGGAACATTTCATAATTCCTTGATGCATCTTTTTGACACCTTCCCCTAATCTATCTTCATCAACTGCTCTTCTTCTCTCAAATGAAATGAGTTCGAGTGTCTTGCGGAGTGTGAGAGCTTGCATGTATGCTTCTATTTCGTCCGGGATTTTTAACTTCTTAATAACATTTATTATATTATCTATTTATGCACAATATTTAAAATATGCATTATAATGCATCATGATTTTCATCTCCATTTTTTTGACATTTCATCAAAAACAAAACTTTGATTTTATCTTTAAACTAGAGTTAATCATATATAATAGTGCATATAATAATGAAAAACAAATTATTACAGCATAGTTTTACCCATTATTTTTTACTCTTTTATATGGAAGCAAAACTTAAGATGTCTCTACAGAATAGACTTGCTTTTATTATTTTTAATCATACGTTCTTTACAGCCATTCTCTGCATATCAATCTTCTCCTTTAAGACTTATTAATTCAAGTCAATCTATATTTATATTTCTTTTAAACCTACCCTCTTTACAACCATTCTCTGTAAGTCAATCTTCTCCTTTAAAGACTTATTAATTCAGTGCCTTCCTCTGCCTTAACCTTTTCAAATATTATTATTATATTTTTAATTAAGATATTTTTGATTGTTGGAGGTATAAAATAAATATTCTTTTCAACCCCCAAATGTCCTTTCAACTTCTTTCTTTAGTACGACCATTTGTTCCGATGCTACCCGATGTAAAATCGCCATCCCGAACAATATACTTCCATGAAAAGGTGGTATGGACCTCCGTAGCTCTTCTTCTTTACTTGATATCCTCGCAAGTACCATTGTTTGGAATAATGAACACAAGCTCAGCCGATCCATTTTTCTGGATGCGTATGATGATGGCATCTAATCGAGGAACATTAATGGATCTCGGTATTTCACCTATTCTTTCCAGTGGAATGGTTTTGCAGGCTCTCGTAAATAGTGATATTCTTTCTGTGAATTATAGTATTAAGGAGGATAGAATCCTTTATCAAGCTGCATTAAAGCTTTTGGCTTTAATAATGACTTTAGGACAAGCAGTTGGCCAAGTTATGACAGGTTTCTATGGTGATCCAAAAAGTCTTGGAACGAGTGTTTGTTTGCTTCTTGTAATTCAGCTTCTTTTTTCTGGCATAATAATAATTCTTCTTGATGAATTGCTCAATAAAGGTTATGGAATGGGGTCGGGGGTAAATCTCTTTATTGCCGCTAATGTCTGTGAGAATATTGTTTGGAAAGCCTTTAGCCCTAAAGTATTCCAAACAGCAAGAGGTATTGAATTTGAAGGTGCTTTGATTTCTTTTGTTCATCTTCTCATTACAAGAAAGAATAAATTCAATGCCATTTATGAATCGATGTTTCGACAAAACCTTCCAAATCTATCATCCATTATTTTCACCTTTTTGATATTTGCTTGCGTGATTTATGTTCATGGAATGAGAGTTGAGATTCCACTTGAAAGTACTTCTGTTAAGGGTCAGACTGGAAAATGGCCAATAAAATTACTTTATAGTTCTACACTTCCAATAACTGTTCAAAGCCAAATTGTTGGGTATATTGGTTTTGCTTCTCGTCTTCTGCATGAAAGATTTCCTTCCAACTTCCTCGTAAGATTATTCGGTGTCTGGGATAGAAACTCTTACAGAAAAACTGTTCCTGTTTCCGGATTCTGCTACTTTATACACCCCCCAGAAAACATATCAGACGTATGCACAAGACCAATAACCTTCCTCATTTACCTTTCTATCATGCTCATAACAAGCGCATTGATAAGTAGAGCATGGATCGACATCAACGAAAACAATGCTGAAACAATTGCTAAGCAAATTAAAAACCAAAGAATGACTGTTAAGGGCATAAGAGAACAAAACATAGCAGAGTATATGAACAGATACATCCCCACTGCTGCTTTCTTGGGCGGGTTTGTGATCGGAATGATTTGTGTTACGAGTAATGTTATCGACACTATCGGAAGCGGAACTAATATTATTCTTGCGGTAAGTGTTGTTGGTCAGTATTTTGAAGCTTTTGCTAAGGAAAATATGAAAAAAGGCGGTATGGTCTTCATCGAATAAAACTATGAACCTAAATTCTCATATATTTTATCTGCTATATTTTACATTTAACTATCTTATCACTTCAAATTAAATTAAGTATTAAAAAATATAATTTTGAATGTAGTATTTTATTTCTATTTTAGGCCACTTATGTTGTACAGATCAATGAAAATTTATTTATTGGTTAAATGATTTATAGAGCCCCTTACATTTGCTCTGAAAAATAATGGATATCTCTATATAACGGATTATAAATGTTTCATTTAATCACATCATACATAAGTCTTCTTCTTTTAAAACCTATTGAGGCATATTTTTTTTCTTCTGCGTATTGTTTGTGTGCAGTCTTCAACTGCAGTTGACATTCGTAACGCCATAAATATAGCTTGTGGTATTTTGTGACTAAAACCATTCACTATTGTACAATATACATACTATCAAGTGTTAAATCCGAGTAAATACTAATTTTTTATCCTATCAAGAATGAATAATATAGTATGAAAATTTTAGATTGCAATAAACACTTGTTTTAACTGACTTTCTTAATCCTATAAAATATATAATACCATATAAAGTATTGAATCTGAGTCAATACTTATTTTTTGCGCCAATTTTTATCTTAACAAGAATGAATAATATGGTATATAAATTTTAGATTGCAAAAAATGATTATATCAAAGCCAATCCTTTATTCTTTGGTAAATGTAAAATATATCATATAAATTTTTTATTGTAATAAATACTTGTTTTCAAGTCCTTTTGGCATCTTTTGTAGTAGGATATTGCATACAAAGTGTTATGGTAAAATAAATTGTCGTATTTGAAGTCATTTTTATCCTTTGAAGGTTTAGTATAGTGTTTAAAGCTTAATAACATATTAAATTCTCGTGTTTGAAGCTTTTTATTCATTTTAGAATTAATTTAATTTAATTTATAAAAATATAAAATTTGTGTAAAATCGTAAATAAATGATATGTTTTGTTCAAGAAATTTTTTAGAATTTCATTATAAAGTTTCTTCATGGCCTTTAAAATTATATTTTTATAATTTTTTTTAAAACTAAAATATGAGATTCGCTGTATTTATGGAAATATGAATATAATAAAAATCAACAGGAAAAGTTATTACCCACAAGTTTAATAAGGTATATTTCGATTATAAATTATTGAAGAAATGCCGAGTGCCTTTTTATAGATATCAAATAAAAATATATTAGTTTTTAGAAATACTTTTCTATTTATCAGCGACTATATCTTTTATTCCTTAATTTTCTACTATAGTGATTGAAAGCTGTCTTATTAAAGTGTTTTGATCACGTAATGTCACGAAAAAAAGTTAACGATTAATAAATAAAAATTGCTTTTTTACTTCGATAAATATTTTATAAATGAATTTTTTCATCATTTTTAATTTTGACAAAGTTATTGCTGCTCAAAATATACACTTTTTAGTTTCTGTGCATTTAATTTCTTGAATTCTTGCATAAAAAACATGCTTGAATTCTCTTTAAAATTGTCTCTGATTTTCACTTGTATTTATAATCTAGTCAAATTAAATTTTTTATCAACAAATGTACTTTTAAATAAATTTTATATTTTTATTCACACATTGGTTCATTTACCACTAAAACTATTATTAAACAGATGTATTGATAAAAATAAAATTTTGATTTATTAACTAAAATAACAAATAAATTCACTTAAAAATACACGATTTCAAAAAAAAATAATTACTGTTTAAAAATGTGACAGGCGTAATCTATCTGACCTATTTGATTCATAATTATGAATTTTAACAGGTTGCATGTTTTGAAGACATTCACACTTATAATAAAATGTAATTTTTATTAGTTTTAACTGTAAATATAGAAAATTTCGTTTATATGTTGCGAAAAAAATCCATAATTATACATAAATAAGTGATTTTTATCGTATTAAATAATTATATTATTAATGGAACGTACCTTGAATTTAAACCATTTTTAGAAGATAAAAAAAGATTTGATATTATAAAAAAGAATTGGCAATATTCTTACAAATTAAAATAATTTCAATTATCTTTATTCTTTTTATATGGTCAAAATACAAATTTATATGCTCGTATTTTTATTCTGATTTCATAAAGAAAAGGATAATATCATTTTTAATATACACTGGAATTTTATATGTCGCTATATAAATTGGAAACTTATCTAAATTCCTTATAAAAAGTGAATATATAAGTAAACTTAATTTAATTTTTCTTAAATTCAATATATTATTAACTTCATCATTTTTTTTATAGGTTTATATTCTTATAATTTTGACTACATAAGAATAAAAGCGAAAAAATGTTGTATGCGGAAAATGATTTTTATTAATTACATCTTTGTAAAAACAATTTTTTTATTATTTAAGGTTCTCTATGCTATAAATTTTTAATGGTTAAGCTTATTTTGCTACAAATCGATCATGAGTAATAAATACATGAATTTTATTCAAAAGAAAGACATAATAATTGCCATACTATTTAAATACGATGATAAACCTTATTTTTTTTTCGATACTAGCAAAGGACTAAATAAATTTATATTATACGGGTTTAAGATTATAAATAACCATTAATATAGATAATAAAGCTCATTTATATTCGGATCAATCGAGAGAATAAATAAATTTATTTTATATAAGTGTATGACTTTTAATCAATATTAATATAGATAATAAAGCTCATTTATTTTCGGATCAATCGAGAGAATAAATAAATTTATATTTTAAATGATTAAATGTCGCTTAAAAAACCAATTTATGCTGTGTTTATTTTTATATTTAATAAAACTTTAGATTATACAGAAATAATATTTTCTTATAGCGGATTATTTTTAATGAAATTAAAACCTTCAAAAACTCATAATCAAAATGATATTTATATTTTCTATTAAATTTATGAAGCAAGGTACCTTATTTTATGTATAAAGGTCACTTTCGAATAAGAACCACTAAATTTTAGATTTATAGACTTCAAAATGCATATGTATATATCCCTAACATCTTTTTTACGAGATATGTATATTTACGCTGATAAATGTATTCGATCAGCAAATTTTAGTCTAAGTCTAACAATCAAATATGATTTAAATATATAATTTAAAAATTATATGAAAAGCGATAACGATTCTATAAGTCAAATAAGAAAATAAAATATCTTTTTATAATAACATATTTTATAAGACCCCAGAATATAATAAAATTAAATGAATCTGCATAAAATTATTAAAAACTTTGCGTTTGTTAGGCATAAATACTAAAAATGCGATACTTTACATTTTCAAGCACCTTTATAATTAGAATTTATACCAATATTTTGCTGTTTAATCGTATATGATTTTATGGTATATTTCCAATTATTTTTTTCAAAGAATCAAACATCGAAGAAACTGAAAGAAATTATAAAGTTCGGGATATAAAAAAAGGCTGATAAACCCTTTTTGCAATATGTTTCAAAAATATTTAAAATCAAAAGCTTAGTTTGAACTCAAAAAGACTAAAGGGGTTACCAGTTTGGATTTTCGTTCAACAGGCCACCGATTTTCAGAAACATTCACATCCCACCAAAAATTACTTTGATTACTTGCACTTGTATTCCTGGATTACTTGCACTTGTATTCCTGAATTAATTAAAGTTATTTCAGCGCCACATTCAAGCCTATATTTACACCCGAAAGCTTTCTTGTTCTTGGAAGCCACAAAAATATTTAATGCCTACATTACAGCCAAGAGAGCTCTATTACCTTTTTTCTGATTTGACCTCGCACCTGCTCGAAGTGAATCAAAACCTTAAATTATAAAAAAAAAGATCATAGTGTGAATGTTCCCACCACTAAACTAAAGCTACGTTCGATAGAATTTTAAAACACAGTAACAATCAATATATAAAAATTATTGGCTATATCACTTAAAAATTATGATATACACTTCTACATATAGTTCTGAAATTTGGCAATGAGCAATATAAAAATTAAATACTTATAATGAAGAAAGCATAAATCTGCCTATTTTATTCGAGTAGTGACAGTTATTAGAAATTTATTTATATCCCTTAAAATACAAATTTTAGTCATAAAAAATAAAATCCGACTTTCTAGAAAATTACACGCAAATAAACAAATTTCAAATTTTTATATTTTCCAATATGTTTATGGTTTATAGGTTTTGTAATGTGCCCCTCTCATACTAGTTTTCAGTGCTATTGGTGATATCTTATTTATTGATATTATTTTATTGTGTTGTGTTAAATATTAAATTTTTTTCTTATTTCAGTTACAAGTAAATTTTCCATTTTTTCTAAAAATAAATATCATCGAATAGTAAATTTGTCTGATGAATACAATAGAAAAATCAGAAGCAGAGCACTACAAAAATAAATAAGGCGAAACTGCGGAAGTAACGAATCAGAAAAATGTAGGATCAACGAAAATACACAAATTTCTTAAAAATTCATTATATCATATTTAATGACTTGGGGTAGTCACAAAATTCCATAAAAAAACAATTTAAGGGGTTAAAAATACCCGGCGAAGTAGAATCATACATGCAAGCTCTCACTCTTCAGATGACACTTGAATTCATATCATTTGATAGAAGAAGAGCAGCGGATGAAGATATATCAGGCAAAGGTGTCAAAAGATGCATTAGGAGTTGTGCAATATCCTAAATTGGTTGTCTACATCACAGTAGTTTAAAAAATAACATCAAAAAAAAACTTATTCCATGAATAAAAAATACTAGCGAACATTAAATTAGCATCGATAATGCACAAATGTAATTGAAATAGGTTTCATTCTATATATTTTAATTGAAGGTGGAAAGAGCTTGAATATGAAATCAAGACTACTTTTTTAAAACCTTTAAGTAAACCCCCTCTCCATTTTTTTACATATAAATTTGAATCTTCTTCTTGATAGAATCAATCTTAAAAAATATTTGCTCAACACTAAAGAAATATTACCATATTTTTTTAGTAATTATTCTCCTTTGAATAACATTCTAAAATAAATAGTTTTAAAATAGTTTCTTTCTCCGCATGACATATAAAAGGATCATGAAGGTAAATTACTGTGATTTTGCTTTTTGATCATAAAATGTGCTATTTTGATTGAATAAATATGAGCATTTTTGCTGATACAATATTTCATAACTTACAAACGCTAATAAATGTATTCCCGAGCGTAATATGTACATTTTAAAAATTTTTAACTATGGAAAAAAAAATATAATTAAGTTTACTTTTGATTGTGTTTAGGCTTTTAATGTGCAATAGGATGAAAATTTCTTTATGCGATAACGTAATGATGATAAGCGTAGATCGGCCAAAAACCATAGGAAAAATATGTATGAACATTAATCCGAATATATGGTTATTTTGGTGGTAAATTATGTCTTCGACCATGATTTTTTTTATTTCTTGAACTTTTTTTAAAATTTAGCATTAGATGCAAAGTCTCAGAAAAGAAGTAATCTTGCTAAGTAAATTTTTAACACAATATAAAAGCTTAATTTATTTATATTAGAATAAAATTGAATCAAAAAGTTTATTGAAATTTATAATATATCCGACTTATATTAAACCTTTATCTAAAAAATATATTGAACGATATATTCGAGGTTCATCTTTTTTTTTATAGAAAAAATTTAACCGAAAAAAAGCTCGAATGAATTTATTTTGCTTTTCAAGTGGTTTAAAAATACATTTATCATCAATACTTGTATATTTATTAGATTAAAGTGCTTGCGTCATGCTTGCATTTTTTTTCGAGATTCTGATTACTTTACATGATTTTGGTTCTAAAATAAACTGATATATTCGTAGAAAGTGCTTATGTGCATACTTTCGATATGGTATGATTAAAATCTTCATTATCGACAGATTATCAGCATCGGCATACTATTGTGATATATGCAGAGACATCTTTTCAAATGCATTTCTCATATTTTATGCTATTCAAAATATTTTAATAGCCTCTATGTACGAAAATATTTAAATGCACGATTAATTTATATATTATAGTTATAAAAGTTGATTTATAGTATATTTACTCCACTTTGGCTACAGTTAAAAGTGTTTTTTATATATCACATATAATACAATGTTTTAAAAATCATGAGGAAAAGGAAATTTATATTATAAATTAAAGAAGAAATGAATTAAAATGTGAAATTGTTTCGGTTTTCTCACCAGTTTCATATAAAATTAAGTCTGTGAGGGTATCGATATATATAAACCTCGCTATAATTTATAAAGCCTTTATTTCATCTGATTATTATATTTATTATATATTATTAAATAAAACATTAATTGCTAAATAATTTGTTGCCAAATAAAATCAAAATACTTCAAATGTATAATTTTTTTATATATCCTTATAAACTGGCTCATTTATATACTTATTCCAAAAAATGCCTGCATATTATTTTTTACATTTATTTCATTGCAGTTATTTGATTTTATTTTGTAGATTTAAATTGTTTACGTACATTTTCTTCTATTGGCATTCTTTTACTTTTTTTAAAATTTATGTATGAATAAATATATTATTAAAGTTATTTTAATTTATTAAATCCCACATTTTTTTGGACAGGGGTAACAATTTATAAAAAAAATAAATCTAACGTTACTTAAGACTTAAACATTGATTTTTTAATCTGAAAATTCAAAATAAAAATGGGTTATTTATATCGAATCTTTATAATTTTTATGGGAATTAAAAAATTTTCCATTAAAAACCTTCTGATCTCTCTAATAATAAAACTATTACACACTAAAATTTTATTTAAACGTTAATATTTCAAAAATAACTATTTATAAACTGAAAATTTAAGCTTGTAAATTCAAAAATGTAGACATTTTTTCACTTTGAAAAGGTAAACCTTTAACGAGAGCCAAAACGATATAAACAGTGCCCTTAGTTAGAATAAGCAAAGAAATAAAATATCACGGAATACAGTAAATTCATTTTTAATAAATATAACATAGTTCATGTTATTGTAAGATAAGAAATTGTAGAAACATGATGTCGCATAATTTATCTTAAATAAATTGAAGTTTATAACCGATTGAGGTATACTTATAATCAATAATATCAAAGAAGATCTTGTATTGATAAAATAAAAAAGGATAGGAGGCATGAAATAGTATTTAAGATAAGATAGCCAAAAGATCGATAAGATGGACACGGTGGAAAAAATCTAGTTTTCTTAAACATATAACATAAACCAGAAAGTATAAATAAATACACAAAAAATATAAAATTAAATGGTAAAAAAATATAATTAAATATTTATTATATCACTATAAAATTACTTGGTAATTATATTATTAACTAATCAGTTTTTTAAAGGAAATCAAAAATAAAATATCAGAAGGATTTCATAATTGATGTCAAAATATATAATAATTAATGTATGTCAGAATTTTTTGTGCCCATAATTGTTATGTAAATAACTTTTTTGTGAAGAAATATCAGCGATTGAAGGCGCACGCAAAAATAATGGGATTGACAAAAACAATTAAATACTTGTTTTAAAAACAGAGGTTACACATAATAAGGTTTTTAAGAGAATTAGTCGACAAAAACTATAAATATATTTTGCACTATAAAACGATTTTAAGTTTTTATCAGCTAAAAAGAGAGGCAAGTGATATAAACAAATCAGGCCGTAAGACTATTTTTAAAAGTTGTTATGCACGTTAATTTTTTGCATCTCTTAGGGTCTTAGAACCCCTCATGCTTAATTTTACAAATTAAATATATAATGTAATGATTTTAGAATAAAGAAAAGACAAATTTTATTTTATATCAGCAATTTTTTGCAGTGTTTACGATTTTAAGACTTTAATTTCATTTTATTTTATCGAATACCGAAAAGTCTGTGCTTTTTGTAAATATTAATCGCTATGAATTTATTACAATCATATTAATAAAATATCTTCATTTTCGTTCAAAAAGAATATGTCTAAAAATTAAATTCTGTGTTTGTTTTATTGTTGAACTTTGAGTAAATTCTAATTCCTAATATTAAGGATTAAAAATTCAAATACTTTGACATTCTTTAAAATAAAAAAAAAGTAAAAATTTCATTATTTAGACCTTCAACCTATACATTTTTTTGGAGTATACGTATTATTAAAATACCTTTATCATGAAAAACAAGTGCTAAATAATAAGATTAAGTTAAAAATGCAGAACGAGAATCGTAAAATATTTTATAAAATTAGATACAGAGGTCAAAAAAATACATAAGTGGTATTTTAAGGTATTAAAGTTCCTAAATAAAGTAAAATCATATATACAGTCAATAGTGTTGTCAATAAAGTTTGAATTTATAACTTGCGAAAGGAAAGTGAAATATTAAGAATTTTACAAATATTTCAAGACAGAAGTTTTATCAAGTATATATATTACACAGAGAACTCAAATGTTTTGCCAGCTTAAGTTTTTATGGATAAAATTCAAAGAATTCATACATAAATTTCAACGAAAGTTGAAGCAAAACAGAAAAAAAAATTTTAGGTGACATCTATATAATAATAAAGTGATGTTATTATGTGATCCCATAAAAAAATTTAAATATTGAGAAAAGACTAAAATAATTAAACCTTTGTAAATTAAAACTTATTGTTGGCGAAAATGCGCTTTAAATATAAATAGACAAACAATTTTACATTTTATTTTACGCATAATTTATCCGGTTTAAAGCACAAAGAGACACGTCATCACATAAAATAATTAAGAAAAACCAGCGCTCTTATGCTAAAATTAATGTACAATATTCATATTTTAGCTCTTTAATATGTAGAGTATATAACAGAATATTTCTCATTTACTCAAATATTTTTAATTATAGTAAAAATAATTATGTAGATTTTCTAAGCTGGTTAATCGCGTCATAATTTATATAAATATAATATGATTAAAAAATCCGAACTATTCTTTATAATTTAATAATTTAAAAAAACGTTAAAGCAATTAGATGTATAAGGAATATAAGGTGTAAATAATCCTGCTAGTCTCTTAAATAGCTGTAGGGTTTAAAATTAAAAAAAATGCATCATTGGTAATCAAATTCTTTATCATTGAAATTATTTTATATCAACGTTCGTATGATCCAGCAGTGTTTTTTTTATTCACATAAACCGAAGTTACTGAAAGTTTTTAAACGATTATAGTATTAAAATATTGTGATTAAGATAGTCATCGACTGTTGTAAGAGTTTTTATAAAATTTCGTATTTTAATGCGAATAAAGAGGATTTAAAAATTATGTGTATTAAATACCAAGAACTTCCTATTCTACATGATGCAACATCGTATGGATTCGTGATTAATATGGTGTGAATAGCGAATCAGTAAAATCATGGAAATATTATGTGGCTTAAGATTATAAAAAGAAAGTTTCTTGTGTTTCTTCATATATGTAAAAAAGTAAGATAAATTTGTGTTTACAAAGATTTTTATAACGGCTTAAAAGCCATTATTATAGTTATATTGATCAATACATATATCTTTGCAATGCTCGTTTGCCTCTTTTCACATTTTTAAGACTTGAATATATTATTAAAAAATAAGGAGTGTAAAGGGTTTTTAACAAAGCATCTACTGACACGTGGGATTCGTATAATCTAAATTTATAAGCGCGTCTATATTTTTCTGCGATAGTTTGATAATCATCAATCGATCATTGTCTGATATTAATATTAAGTACCGTATTTTTCAACTCTAATTTATATTCCGAAATATACATGATGTTATTGTAATTTTTATATTTTCTATCTATACCGGGATCTTTAGAACTCGAATTTTAGATTCTACAATGACAAATACTCGTTAAAATCATAAAACTGTAACAGAATCGCTTCTTTTTATCCTACAAAAATTGAAAAGCATTTATTAAATAATACTCTTATACCTAGAAGCCTATAAGCAAATGTATTGTGTTCTTTTTTGGATAAACTGCCTTTTATCCTTCAAAAAACCAATTTATAAGATAATTCAATTGCATTAAACTAAATTCGTTTAAAATGAAAATTAACAGAAAGGGCTAGCGGGGCCCAAAGTCATTATTTAATTACGTTATAATACAGTCTCAATATAAGATTACACATAATATATAGAATAAATTTTTTTTTGAAATAAATACAAATGAAATTGTTATTTACATATGATGTATGTATGTTATAATTACTTTTTAGCCAAAAAAATTTAATATAAGGAAATTTCTTTATTAGACTGGCGCGTTCTTCTTTCCAATTAGATCCAAATCAATATCTATATTTTTTCTAATTGATTCATTATACTTATTCCCAAGATATTTAACAGAATATACCCAGAAAGCACACATAATAAAAGTAAAAATAAACAAGCAGTGTGCACCCTGCCTTATATCCGTCGCACCACAGATTCTCAAAACTATTATTGTTATAATACTTCCCCCCATTTTACCCAATCTTCCACAAATACCATCATAAATTCCCTTGGCTATTGGTCTATCCTCCTTATTAATTCTCATACTCAATGCTTCTTTTGCAATATCAAATGCTGCATATTTAAAAACTTTCAATCCACTTGTACCTATCATTCCTAAAATTTTTTCGAGGCCAATCTTGTATTCTTTTCCCTTCAAAATATCATTGATAAATTTTGATGAATTCTTGCTCTGAACACCTGTATTGTATATGGCCAGAATATTAATGGCTAAACACGCAATTATAGAGAAAGTAGGTGTAATATAACCGGCAAATCTCCACCCTATGAATTGAATAATTTGGGCAAATGGTGTACATAATAGAACTATGACTATTGTCGCTATTCCCATTTGATTTACTGATTCTGTTTTCATCACCGAAGCAGAAACTGTCAAATTATAATATTTAGCGTATTCTTTCATTGCGGGTTTAAAAACCGAATCTGCAAGATTAGTACATATATTGTAAGCTAGAACAATAAATGACATTCGAATTAACAACTTGCTTTTCATCATATACGACAATCCTTCTATCATTCCAATTTTACGCTTTACGCGAGGCCCTGAATCTCTTGAATTTATAATACAAATAGGATATGGTAAAACCTTTTCCTCGAGATTTTTTTGAATAAAATATATTAAAATGCAAGCTAATCCACAAATCAAGAAAATTGCATTATATACATATTGGTTTATACTGTATGAACAATTTTCACTTATGGTGGATAAAATTAGCATCGTAAATCCGCTAAAAAGCAAGCCAATATTGGATACAATATAAAACAGCGGAACAAACCGAATTGATTGTTTAAAATGGCAAACATCATTTGAGAAACTCATAAATAAAAGTGATAGAACCAAGCTTCCCCAAAGTTCGGATGTGACATATAGCACTGATGATGTCCAGAAATTCAGCGTTAAAAGAAATGCCAGTACATCATTTAAACCTCTTGCGCCCATTTTACCGTCTCCAAACATATCTTGCGCCCAGAAAATATTTGGTTCAATAACTGTTTGAAAAGGTAATAGTATTAAGCCATAGACTAAGTAGTAAGATCCAAATACAAGGTTGGTCCATTTCAAAACTGTAGCCACTGAATTTGTCTGTAAAGCCTTTTGAATCAAGAAAACACCTAGAATAGAGCACGGTGTTACAAAAAAGGTTTTTAAGAATGGAATAGATGACGGGGCCTGTCTTTCAGTAACTATGGCATCCTTTGTAGCTCGAAGTATTGAATATAAGTAAACTATAATGAAAAAAATACTTGCCATTCGCATAAATTTCGGTATCTCTCTATGGCTAATTTTCCAAATAGAGAGCGGCCACACTTGCCTAGATAATGCTTCTCTTTCTACTTGTTCTTCAGGGGGCAATATTGCGTTCTCAATATCATCTAATCTACTATCAGACATTTTTACTTTAATATTATTTTTATTTGTTTATATATATTTTTGTGTTTTTGTGATCAGATGATGTAATAAACAAATTTGGTGATAAAAAAATGATTTCAATCGAAAATTTACGAATATATAATATTATTATTTTAGTTTTGGAAGAGATAATCTTTTTTTTGGGGTCAAGAAGGTAAGATTTTCATTTCGGCGTGCTAGAAATATCTTTAATTAACACCTGTCAAATATTTATACATCTTATCAGTGATTTCAATCAATAATAATCATTTTATGAGTATTATGTTTAAATTAAATGATAAAATCTGGGATTTATTGCATATATTTTTCAATTGACAGGTTAAAATGAATTTATCAATCTAAATACAAAGATAATAATAAAAAATATGGACTTTTGATAAATATTGATAATGTAAGAACATTTTAAATAACATATGTTTTGGTTTTAGATTATCGAAAAATTATTCAATGTATGCTATGATTTTTAGAAAACTAACCGCGATATGGTATAATTGTATCATTACATTAAAAAAAGAATAAGGAGTTATTCAACAAAAGTGTCTTGTAGTCTAAAATCTTTGAATTTTTCTGCATCAGTGTGTATAGCTGACTATATTTCCTGATTCTACGATGTCACAAATAAAAAATAAATTTAAGAATCATTGATAAATTCACAAATACAGAAAAGGACATAAATCCATTCTGGAATTAAAATTATATATAGAAAAATTTAGTGTGTTTATATTTTGTTTAAAGTGACAAGGTCGAATAGACTTACTTATAAAATAATTGATTTTCAAGTCAGTGTAAGAAAAAAACTATTGAACTTATCTCATAAACAAGTTATTTACGTAACTATCAAACCAAAACTTATATTCTTTGATTTTCAAGTAAATATTTTGGACATTTATATATTGCTTTAGCAATTTTGGACATTAAAAATGAATTTTTTCGTAATCTAAGCAAAGATACACTACTTTTATTCAGATTATCTAATATATTCTATTTAAATTTTTTAAAACATTTTTATTGGAGCGTATAAGGTTTTAAAAAACAAATTTAAGAAGATTTTTTGTTACATATATAATGTATTTAATCGTCTTGAGCTGACAAGATTTTTTCTCAAAAGAAACTGATGCATTTAAAACTCAAAAATACTGCTTTGGTTCTAATTGTCATTCGAAAAATATGGGCATATTATATTCTCCTGTTTGACATTTATAGCACAAATGTAAATCCATATAAAATTTATATTTATATAACCTTATAATTATTTTAACACTATTCCTAACATGTTTAGTTCTTAAATTGATATTTCATACAGCTTCATCTTTATTTTATTATTATTTAGATTTTTCGGATTTCGCATATAATATATAATGTAATAGCATAATTAAGATTTTCGTAACTATGAAAATAATAATTTGAATGCACTTATTATGTTTTTATCAATGTGATGAGTCAATCTAGACAAATATAAAAAATTGAAGTGCAAATAAGCTGTAGTTTAATTTTTGTTTCTAATGAGTTTTACTATAAAGAAAGCAAAATTTATTGAATGCAGTAAGAATTCTAGAATATAAAAATGATCCGATAGAATAAAATTAATTTATTGGAAAATAGAATCATGACAAATATATCTCTAAAATTAATGTTTTTAAATTTAGTAATTCGTCGAATTTTTGAATTTCAGTCAATAATATATTTAAAATTTGTACAAGTATTTCAGAACTTATATGAAATGAAAACAGTATTTGTGAAAATTAGTTCTGATTAAAAAGAAAAAAAGTTTGCATTGAAGTTTTATTGCCCAATAAACTAAGGATTAAACAATATATAGATATGAAGGCATTAATTTCTGCTTGATGAAACATAAAATTACTAAGATTCACGTATTTATTCCCCATAGTATCCTAATAATGATATATAAAAATAATATATCTAGAAGCATTTGCAAGGTAGATACTCAAACGTTTTATATTTGTATTTAATAAGGATTTATAAACATTATATATCCAGAAACAGTTGCAAGGTATATACT
This sequence comes from Rhyacophila brunnea, assembly GCF_057557595.1. Lineage (NCBI taxonomy): Eukaryota > Metazoa > Arthropoda > Insecta > Trichoptera > Rhyacophilidae > Rhyacophila > Rhyacophila brunnea. The sequence continues at coordinate 502,423 of NW_028232778.1, forward strand.
CAAGCGTTTTGTATTTGTATTTTAAAAATGTGTTTGCAAAGTTAAATATAGAATATCATACTCATAATAAAACTGTAATTGCAGGTGGCAACTAATATATCCTTTAGTGATTTCCAGTATAAATCTAAACATATTGTGTCCTGAATTGTTCTAATCTATTTAAAAAATAAGAATTCTTAAAAAATTGAAAAAACGATTTAAACTATTTAAAAAAACATGAAATAACGCATAAATAAGCATTATAAACTCTTTTGATACATTATTTTACTGAAAATAGTCAGAGATATAAGATTGGATTTTTCGAACAGTAATATTCTATATTATGGTAAAGTCAGATATTTTATTCATTTCTGGGCATTAACTAGTTTTAAAGGTTTGTAACTTGATAGAAATTTCATTCTAATATTTTAAAAACACTGATAATTATTTTTTATCCGAATGAATAACAACATTGAGCCTGGATAATCACCTTTGCAGATTTCCAACTTTTAGATATTACGATTTGACTACAGTAGAATAACTTTGGTAAAAAAATTAATCTGTTGAGTCACTGAACCAAAACACATTTTAAAAAATATTTTAATGGGTTAGGAAAGTCAAGAATATAAATATCTAGAAATATTGTGTTTTTTGCTTCTTGTAAAATGAAGATTCAGGAAGATAAAATTGTGTGATTTCTTTAGATCAAGTCAAACTTTTGTAGCTGATCTTAATGTGTCAAAAATATATCAAACACCATACATAATATAATGATCATATTGATCATATGCATAATAATATTTTTGACGTATCATAGATCATAATTATAGATTAATATATTTTACATGAAAATAAATAAAAAGTTCGAATTTTTTTTTTAATATATGGTATCTTTCTAATATATTCTAGTTAAATATACATACTCGTGTAGATATTCTAGAATTTGTCTTTATTCTTCATAAATTTAGTTAAAGTAGAAAGCCATGTCTAAAGCCCGCATAAAATAATATTGATATAATTTCTTCTAGCTCACATATCCAATTGATTTTAATTTGTATAAAAATTAAAAATGAAAAAGATGGTAGATAATCTGAATAAAAAGCATGAAGCTATGATCAAACCATTTTTCCAACTAAGCTGAAATAAAAAGAAATCACAAAGGATGACCGATATACACAAAACCTACGATACCTAAAATTAGATAAATGTCAGAAATTCGTATGTGTAATTTTGTAAAAAAATTGTATTTTTTATCTATGATATGGTTACCGTGTCTTTGTATAAAAACAATAATAATTTATAAAATCTATATTTTATATATTATAATCAGTTGAATTTGCATGCTTAATTTTGTATAAATAAAGTAAATTAAGATTATTATTTTGATGATTCGCCTTAAAAACGATATAATTGTTGTATGTATTTTTTTGCACTTTATTTTCTTCTGTCGCCTCTTATGTCTTTCCATTTGTTATTGAAGAAAATATCCGATAACTATCCCCTTTTAACCCATGATTTTCATATATACTCACCAAATCTAGAAGATTTTGCATAGTTCTGATTCTATCTATGATATGTACCATTTCTGGAGCTCGCTTTATATTGATTTCTGCAAACGAAATTTTACTCTATCATTTTTAAATGAGTAAGAGTGACCAGGGGATGGCTCCCATCGTGTGAGAAATAACAATGACTACAATAAAGTATTATATCCAAAAAAATATATTAAGTGGATATTTTCGTCTATTAAAAATAAGTTTCTCATGATTATGTATTTTTAATTGGCTATTTGATCGCCTTATTTTCGTCTTTTGAACACTACATACACAAAAGAAATCACAATAGTATTATTCGTTATGCATGGAAAAAACATTGAAATACAGCATTAATTCGCTTTGATGATTTTTGACTTTCATAAAACAAAGTTTTTTTATTTAGTTAAATATTTAAGCCATAATCAATTTTATAGATCACATTCAATGTACATATTTTTATATTTGGAAAGAGGAAATCATTACTCTATTATAATGAGCAAGCAGTATTTATACATATTTATTCACATCTGCCCCACAAATTCATTTACATAAAATTTTTAATAAGACTTGATAATTCAAGTGTTTATTGCACACAATTTTACTTTTTTCGGTCCGATTTACTCCCTTAATCTTCACTATAAATTTCTTCCTTGGTTGAATTGAAAAATTGAGTTACTACTTCTCACATGTATACTTCTTTTGAAATATCCTCTTCCGAATCTTTTTATTCAAATTTATTCCCTGACTTATGAGATTACCATAAATATATATCTATGTCATAAATATTTATTATTTTAATTATATCTGAAAGTTTTATTCAAATTTTTATCAGAGTTTTATGAGATTACCATATCTTGTTACCATAATATATATCTATGTCATAAATATTTTTTATTTTAATTTCATCTGGTCGTTTTTATTAAATTTTTTCATGTGAATCATGAGATTACCATAAATTTTTTTCTATATCATAATATTAGTTATTTTGATTTCATTTAAACGTTTTTATTAAATTTTTCTCCTTACAAAATTTATTAATTCTAGTGTCTAGATATATGCTATTGTTTGAGCATCTGCTTTTAGCGCAATTTCCAACTTCTTATTATACAACTAATGATATTTTGTAATCCCACCATTTCAATTTATGATTGTGGTATTATATTTGTTCACCCTTGTAAATTGACTTTAATCTATAAACAATACAAGTAATTTTCGCTATTTTTTTTTCCAACATAGTAATTGTAATTTATTCGAATATGATTATTTCTCTTATAAATATGATTTTTAGATTGAAAAAGTGAAAGTTATTATTAAGGAAAGGCATGTTAGACAAGTATCTGTTTGGTTGTATAAATACATTCAATTTTTATAATGGATTGATATTCATATCTGTAGAGGTTTTAATATTTTGGTTAGAATGAGAAAAAATGATATAAAGTTCCTAAGTGAGCTAATTATTTAACGAATACACCTACACATTCTAAAAGAAATTATACAATGTTTGAATTTATACAATTAGGTCTATTCGTTAATAACTATCTTCACTTAGAGAATTTATATTGTTCATTTGGTGTCTTAAGCACAAAATACCCATAAATCTTAACCTTCACAATACCCTCGCATTTCATCATTCCTTTATTCTTTCTTTAGTCTGTAATTCTAATATAGATGGAAGGCGGAGTAAGGGGATTAAATCTACGCACAAAATTATGATCATATATGTGCGTCGAAAACAATTAATTTGGATGAAATTATTGATGTTTCTTTTATCGGTATTATCTGGCTTAAAATATTTATAATAAAAACTTATATCTAGAGTCATGGTATGGTGATGAATATCCGGTAAAAATTCTAAGATTACCCCATTGTATTCTATTTCCGTTATAAATGCGGGAATAATAGCATCATATTTAATACTAAAAAGATATGTATGGTTCTAAATAGGCCCGAGGTGAAATACAATTTTTTAAGCTTGTGCATACACTGCTAACAATTTTGTATGCGGGCATTAATAACACAAACACCCTATAAAGTAATATCTTATGTGTGTCTTCCAAGCAGCGGAAATCCCAATGGTTTGATCAAAGGCCTGTAGTCATTTCGCTTAAACAAAAAAAAGTACCATTAATTGTTTGGGATACTATTTTGTTGTCTATTTATGTTGAAGCTAAACATAATCTTTACAGAAAATAGAAATATCACAATGTATTATTATTGAAATTTGTTAAAATTCAACTAATGAAGTTTATAGATCGTGAAAAAGGATCATTTTAGCAATTAAAAGTTTTTGAATTTATAGTAAGCAGAATTTTAAAAAGTAGATTTATTGTTTTGATTTTTTTCCCATGATATCCAAATCAATGTCTTGTTTCTTTCTTAATGACTCGTTGTACTTATTAGAGAGATATATAACGCAGTACATCCAAATGACGCACATCAGAACAGTCATGATGAAGAGGTAAAGGGTACCTTCTCTAACATCACATGATCCCGATAATGAGTTTACGATCATACAGACGAAACTTCCACCAGCCTTTCCTAATTTACCGCAAACACCATCATAAATACTTTTAGCTGTTGCTCGTTGATCTTGGCAAATTCTCATACTTAAGGCTTCTTTAGCAATATCGAAAGCCGCGTATTTAGCAACCTTAAGCCCAGAAGTCATTATTTGGCCAACGAAAACTTCAGCATCGATCCTGTAGGTCCAGTCAGCAAATTTTCTATTAAAAAATCCGATAGCATTGGTGTTTTGTACGCTTGTATTCAAAAGAGCCATGCTATTTATTGCAACACATGCAACAATAGCCCACAGAGGTGTTACGAATCCGGCGACAATCCATCCGCAGAGTTGTACTAATTGGGCGAATGGTGTGCACAGTAAAACTATGACGATCACAGCAATGCATAACTGATTTTGGGCTTCTTTTTTCATCACGGAAGATGTGATTTCGATTCCATTTGCTTTTGCGAGAGCTTTCATTGCAGGCTTAAAAACAGAGTCGACCAAATTAGTACAGATGTTGTATGATAGAACAATGAAAGACATCATCAAAAGTAACTTGCTTTTCATCATATAAGACAGGCCTTCGATTATACCTATTTTCTTTTTAGATTTTTTTTTCGCGTCTCTTTCATTTACGATAAAAATGGGGTAAGGGAGTATGTATTTCTCGAGATAAATTTGTAATCCAACCACTATGAACGAAATAATCCCGGAAATGGTAAACATCCAAGTGTAAAGACTTTCTTTATTTGCAAGTGATCCATTTTCGTAAAAATCTGAAAGGAAAAGCATGCAAAGGCCAGATAAAAATAGACCGACATTCGAAAAGATGTAGAAGAGAGGTACGAATCTCAATGATTGCTTGAAAGGACATACATCATTTGAAAAGCTCATAAAAAGAAGCGACAATACTAAACTTCCCCATAACTCTGAAGTTACGTACAATAGAGATGATGTATAAAAATTTATAGTTAGCAAGAATGCACGAACATGTTCCAAGCCTCTAACTGACATTCTTCCATCACCAAAATTATCCAAAACAAAAAACTTATCAAAATCCCAAGCTTCTTGATATCTTAGAATAACAAGCCCGTAGAAAAAAAAATAAGCACCAAAGAAACCCGTTGTGTATTTCAAAACCACACCAACTGTAGTTTTTTGAAGAAAGATCTGAATAATCGCGACACAAACGATGGAAAATGGTGTAACGAAAAATGTTTTCAAAAAAAGAATAGATGCAGGCACTTGCCTCTCCGAAACGACAGCATCTTTAGTAACACGAAGAACTGAGTAAAGAAATGCAATCATTGTAAACATCAAAGCCATGCAAATAAATTTTGATCTTTCACAAGCAGCTACTTTCCATATCGATAATGGCCACATTGAATCTCTTAATGCTTCACTTTCAACATCCTCTTCAGTAGGAAGAATTGGCGGTACAACATCAACACTTGAACTCATTTGATGGGTAAAAAATTTTCAATTTTATTTAAATTCGAAAAGGAGTATTTTTCAAGAAAAAAAAATCGGGGTACGATATTATTAAAAAAATTGTTAATTTAAGTTTCGTAATCGCAGGTTAAGAATTGATCTAAGGTGATTTTATCAAATGATTTCAAATACTCGAAAAAAATTGAATAACCTATTCAATTGAAATGAATAATTAATTTGGTGATATTAATAAGGAAAGTAATTTACAAATTCAATATGACAATTTGGGACTAATATAAAAAGGAGTTTTTTGATTAAAATTCTACCTCGGAAACTGATTTAACTTAAATGATGATCAGTAAGAGACTTTAAAGTATTACAAAGTGTGTTTATATATAATAATCATGGAAAGCATTACCAATATATTCATGATTTTAAATTATAAAGTCTCTATTCTGTAATGTCCAAACTTATTTACGAATGTCATTTCTAGCTAATACATTAATTATCTATCTATTATTTTAATTTCTGCTGATTTATATTTGCTTTTGCCTAGGCTTATTTGTTAAATATGATGCCAAACTTTTGTACATCAATTGTCATTGAAATAATTCATCATTAACTCATGATTATAAATTTCACAACTCTCTATTCTGTTTTGCCTAGGCTTATTTAAGAAATGACAAGCTTTAAACATTATTTATCATCGAAAGCATTCACCATATGTTCATGATTCTAATTTCAAAAATTCTCTATTTTCTTTTACCTTGTCTTGTATAGGAAATGTAAAGCCGATTGTATTTAAAATATTCATAGAATCCATTCACTATTGTATTATGATTTTATTTTTCACAACTCTCTATTTTCTTATGCCTATGCTTATTTAAGAAATGACAAGCAGTTATACATTAATAATCATTGAAAACATTCACCGATAAACTCATGATTCTAATTTTAAAAATTCTCTATTTTCTTTTACCCTGTCTTGTATGGAAATGTAAACCCGACTGTATTTAAAATATTCATAGAATCCATTCACTATTGTATTTATGTTTTTATTTTCCACGACTCTCTATTATGTTTTGGCTAGGCTTATTTAAGAAGTGACAAGCAGTTATACATTAATAATCATTGAAAACATTCACGGATAAACTCATGATTTTATTTTCCATAATGTCTATTTTCTTTGGCATACACTCATTTAAAAATCAGAATGATTGTAAAACGAATTATTGTGTCTTTTGACATCATCCGCATATTCAAATATTATAGAAACCATATAAATATATTTTACAAATACATTTCGATATCACATCTCAATTAATTGATAATATTATAAGAGACAATTTAATATATAATAATGTAAATTATCATCATTAAAACTGATGGTTTATCATCTAACACATTGTTTTGGTGATATGTAATTTGTATTGTTGAAAAACCGATTATTTACAAAAAAAAAAATAAATTATTTAGTTAAAAAAATATAATAAGCTCTTCTTAACACAAGTCATATTATGATGCTTATATTTTAATTAGAAATGATATAAATATATTTTTCTAGAAAAAAAAGTTTTTTAGATCTAAAATTTGTAAATGTTCATATTAATCATAATATTGATATTGGCAGCCAAGCAACATATATGTATGAGAGCTATAATCTGTGTACAGCGTTAAGAAACGCTGTTTAGGTTGTGATTTTTCAGGCTTTCTATCAAATATCAGATAAATTATGGGCCTAAAAAGCGATAGTAAAACTATATTTTTTATGAACTATTTAGTAATTAGATTCATAAAAAAAAGCTTTTTATTTTCGTATTCCCTATTTCACTAGATTGACCAAAAGCATTTAGGTATTAGTTAAAGATATATTCGTTCTAGCAGTTAAAAATTATAAATTGATAAAAGTATAACATTTATGATTTGAATTTTTAGAAATAATTTATGAACTGTGAAAATTATAATGATCAGACTGAAATTTCTAAATTTTTATATTGTTTTTATAATTAATATGACAAGATCAAAATTGTGTTGCTTTTTATTTTTAGATTTTTAAAGCATCAGATTTAAAATAATTGACATATATTTTTAGTAGTTACGAACGCTGTTAAATCTCAAAACACTGCTGCTTGAGTAAATTTGTGAATATACATAGCTCTTAACACAATTATATACTAGTTTGCTTTTAATTTTTGTAGGATGTTTAAACAGATTGTAAATCTTATATACACAATTTAATCTATTTATGGTCTAACATCTAAATTAATTTAAAAATATAAAAGAACGAAAACTGTATTTTATGATCTGTCATATAAAATTAATTTTAAAATATAATAGAACGAAATCTGTAAATTTTATGATCTAACATGTAAGTATATTTTTAAAATAAAAAGAATGAAATCTGTATTTTATGATCTAACATTGAAGTATATTAATAAAATATAGAAGAACGAAATTGTTTTTATTGATCTGTCATATAAAATTAATTTTAAAATATAATAGAACGAAATCTGTAAATTTAAGATCTACATTCTAAATTATAATAAATAATTTAAGAATTTATAATAATCCTTTTTTTTTGCAGAAGAAATCTATGCTATTCAGAAAATACAATAACTTTCAACATTGATCTATTTAAATTTATATTTTAATCGTAATAATCTTTAATCTGATTAAAAAAAATATTTACTATGGTCTAATTTAAACAACAATCACACGCCATTTTGGTTTGAATAAAGATATTTCAAAATTTTATAATTTAAAAAAGCAAACTAGAATCCATATAATTCTATATATTATTTATTGTCATAATAATTACGCATTATTGCTTAAAAAATTGTATTTTATATTATATAACTTTAATTCAAATTGATGATTTTTTATTTTTAAAATTATAAATCAAAACGCATCTGAAGATTCATTTATATTACGTGATTATTTAATCAATTCTATATGATATAGCCGCCACGTACAATTTAATCAAATATATTACATCAGTGTTTTTATAACAGAATGATTTTGATTGATTAATGGTATAATCTAAAGTTGATAAATATGGTCTTTTTTTATCTTTAAATGTAGGAGAAATAGTTTACAAGCGATTTAATGAAATGTAATTGAATTTTTTTTTACTGTTATTATACCAAAACGAATTAAAAAACATTTAATGCAATTTTAAAAAGCTATATAATAATTTGGAGTTATTTTTATATAATCAGTTATGGAATAAATTTTATTATTTATTTTCAGAGTATAAGTACTTTATTGAATATATTTATATTCATTATTGAGTAAATATTTATTAAGAGCTAATTTTTCTTTTAAATTTTCATGTTTGCTCGTGAAATAATTTAGATTGCTCTATAATACTAATTTTCTGTGTGCTCTTCTATAAACATCAGCCTTACACCGTCCGCAATACATCTTATCCTTAAAAAATTATTACTCGGGTGTGTTCTTCAATCCTATTGTTCGGGTGTAGGCTTCTTTAAATGAACTGTTGTTATTAAAAAAAAAAGAATCAGTCAATATATGTATAATTTTTATGCTCAAGTGCCAACAGTTCAAATAATCACTTATAATTATATTGTAAATTTAATTTATAAACAATAACTTAAAACTCAATTGAAACTGGAAATGTATAAAAAGCTGCTGTCGTAAATATACATGAAATTAACCAAACAGATGAATTAATTTTACAATATATTTTACATTCCATGAATTCTTAACTCAATTCTATTCTTATCGTAATATTATAAAAAAACAGTTTCTGTTTGATTTCTGCATTTAATTTCACAATATTACTATTTTATCTGCAATTTTTTTTATTTTGTAGATAGTGATTTTACCCACATTTCACTTTTCAAATAATTTTATGTCAATCAATATTATAATTTTGAACTTTGGATAATTTAGCATTTCTTTTGATTTTAAAAGCTTTTTAGAAATTGTTGTTTCTTAAATTTCTTTTATTAGGAAAGTCGATTTATAAAGTATGGATAAAATCGTAGTTATATCAGATTTGATGGGTTGGTCCCATTACAATATAATCATGAATACAATAAAAAATCTGTAGTAGTGCCAGATATATTTGCAAAAAATAAAAACCAAATAAGAAAATTATCGATTTACCATAAAAACAAATGATCTACTTTATCGATTTGTTTAAATAATAAAATACGTCTCTAGAGTGATCAATTTTATAAGTATCGATATAAAATGTATGAAAAGAAATTCCAGACATTAAAATAAATTTGCGTGTGTGAAATAAAAAAATTACGTGCCAATATAACATGCTTATGGGTTTTTGTTTCGTATAAATAATTACTAGAATTTAATTTTTAAAATTTTATTATTTACAAGCCCGAATGTAAAATTCAATGTCTCTGAATACATTAATGCTCCCCAAACAATCTAGTTAAACCAAGTTTCTTTATTACTAAACACATCGATAAATTATGATTTTGATTTTATAGTGTTGTAATCCAAAAAAATTAAGCATATAATTTTTATAAAAAAAAATGAAATTCATTTGTAAAATTATGGATCCGGTAGTTTTTCGCTAAAAAGGCCCATAAAAAATATAAAAATGAATAGTTTATAATGTAAAAAAACCCTTTTTATTTTTATTTTCTGAACTCTTGCTAAAATCATGATTACCCCCCCCCACCCTATAGAAAGTATATAAATAGTAAAATATGTTTTTTTATTGTAAATTAGGAATATAAATAATATTTCTTGCAAAAATTGTAGATTCTCTCATTGAAGTCTTTTTCTCACTTAATAACGAGTGAAAATGGTTCATGCGAGTAAATAGTGCATGAACTGAATGAAGATGAACACCGATATGAACAAAAATCACGCACAAGGAATCATCATAAAGAACATCTTCTTACATCGAAATTCTAAAGTAAATTCTGGTCTACGTGTTATTATTGGAAAAAGACAATATGCAGATCTACTAATGACAAAATTCGGGCTAGTAAATTATAATAAAACTAAAATTTCAGAGGTAATCGAATGAAACATAGAAAGCATATCGTAGTTACCTAAAAGTTATACACAAAACAATTTAAAAAATTTCAAGTCAAAGTAATCCAGGTGTTCAGCATATACAAGAAGTTCACGCATCAATGGAAGTGAAAATATAGTAAAAATCCCTAAACAGTATAACAAAACAGATTTAGTCCAACTAATAAAAATGATATAATCATGTTGTGATTGCAAAAATATAAAAAAAATATGCAGTTTACAAATCAAATCCTTCGTATAGACAGGTGATGTGTAATTTTAAAAAAATCTAAGACCTATGTATGCGTCTCGGTTATCCGAATCCGATTTTTTTATATGCAAATCATTCAGAATAGAAGATTAAAGCATGAGTGGAGACACTCTTTTCTATAGTCCAAGCAAGCAATATCAAAATAAGATGAAAATTATAAGGAAAAATGTGAGAAGCCACATCTTTAGATTAGAAAAAGAAAGATCTTAAATTGGAAACAAACAAGCTTAAAAATGAAAAATCAAAGGTATATTTTACAGTTTAGTATAGACTTTCTGGGAATCGTAAAATAAAAAATAATAATAATTTGATGTGTGTTGGCATAATATGATTCCAAAAGAATCACTGAGGATTATGTAAAGAAATATTATAATGAAAATCTAAACCCATAAAAAATACGCTAAGGAGTTAAAAATACCAGACGAATTAGAAGCACACATTCATTCTCTCACACACTTCAAAACACATCACATTTGAGATAAGAAGAGCAGTTGATGAAGATAGATCAGGGGAAGGTGTCAAAATATGTATCTAAAAGTTGAGCAGTATTCCTAATAGGCTAACTACATCTCAATAGATTGAATTGATAACAAATAATTAATCCAAAAAAATAAAATTGCCAAATTATAAATAAATATGATTACAGAGATAGAGAAATTGAACCCTGGCTTTAAGGCGAGATAACATCTTTAATAATATACAAGTTAACGTACATACTACCTTTGATACGATAGATTTAATCAATATTTGCAAAAAGAGGGGGGTTTAGAAATACCTTTTAGGTTTCATATCAGGAAATCATTGCCAAAATTATTATTATTTGCGCCAAATTTCGAAATTTCCATGAAATAAGAAAATTCAAGCATTAATATTGTTTTATAACGTAAAAACTCTATAATATGTTCTTTTAAATTGACCGATGATTGTTTTTATTGGTTAAATTTATGACAATCATAAAACAACCTTCAAGATCTATGAACAAATCATTGTGATAAAAATCAAATAAATAATCTAAATATCTATTTTAAGCCAGAAAAATAAGAATATTTTGGTGTAATCTTGTGTTTCTGAGGATTAAACGTCATAAATATTCGGTTTTATTCTATGAACGGTTTATTATTGCACATATGTTCATATAACCATCTAGACAAAAGTTTAGCATCACGAGTAGTTCGCTGAAATTAGAATCACATGTTATAACATTATAATATTATAATATCATTCTACTAACCAACAAAATACAATAATATAGATGCATGTTAGATTATAATAAAAATAAGTATTTCGCCACATTTATATATGCATTTTTATTCAAAAATGGGTTATAAACATGATTTACAATCAATTTTCTGTAAAACAGTAAATTTTTCTTATGTCGACATATTTAAAAAAAATATCCATCGTATGCTGTATTACCTAAATTGTGCGAATTTCATATTAGATCCCAATAAAGAGAGTTTAAGATGATATAAGATCTATATATTATGCTTTAAGCATCAGGCAGTAAATTTTATGGTTAAAGGATTTTCTTTGGATATTTAGCATTTTTACTATATTCTTTAAATTAATTAATTTTTCAAATATACCGAGTCAAAACATTATATTTTAATTTTCGTGTAAATGATACGGTAAAAGGACGATGTTTGTGAAATTCAGATAATTAAATAAAATTAATAATAAATACTTAAACTGAAAACGATAAGCCCATATATTATAAGGTTTTGTATTATTTTATTTTTTATATATAAAATATTTATTTACAAAATTTATATCCATAAACCTGCTATAATGTTTACATGAAAATTATATAATAGAAGGTTATGATAGTGTAAAAATATATTGAAATTTTTAGCAAGTATGAATGTTATCTATAATCACACGAAGATTTACAAAATTTCTGCGTTTATAAACTAACTATATAACGTATTTTCTTCGGAAATAAATATGCTTCATAAATCTAATTCAATAATAAACTTAGGCAGTTTTTGCATATACTGAAAAATATGTGCAACATGTCTGAATATATAAGATTTTAATCGTCATTTATGATTCATAGAACACAATATAATTATATATTTTTGCATTCGAGTCAAGCATAGTGATGATTATTTTGTGGGAAAACACAGTAAAATTTCTAAAATAATCTTTATAGTTAAACTAATAGCATTTTTAAACAGCTTTAAATTCTTATTGAAAATAAATTTATAAATTTTCCGTGTTTTATGCTCTGTGATCTTTTTTATATTTCATTGAACAATCTTCGAGATTGTGATATAATGATATTGGCCGGTTATCGAAGCGAAAATCATATTATGGGAAAACTGAGGTTGTTTATTATGATAGAAGAACAAATTTTTGCTACTGAAAGGCGTATTTTTTGAAGGTAACAAGATAAAGCTTAATTAGATAACATATTTTTAAAATATGATGACAACTCAAGAATAGCGCACATTATTTTATTTTTTTTGCAATTTAAATTTTAAATGCGCATTATATTATTTGATGATCACCATTTTTCTTAAGTTTTTGTGTGTGACGCCATTCTTTATTAAAATCTTCTATACTTATAGAATTAAAAAAAATTGTTATTCGAGCATTATTTTTACCTTTTGCACATGAGCCAAATGATTCAATCTGTTGATCTTAATTAATGCAAATAAGTTATGATATTTAAAAACAATTAGAAGAGATGAAGCATTGTATATTCATGGAATTACATTATTTTAGGATAGAATTTTGATTTTTAAAAAAAATTCTGTAAATAAAACTAATTCATAATTCAATAATTAAAATAATGACACAGAATATAATAACAACCATGTAAAAAATCGAAATTCCTTTCAGTTCACAAATTAAACAAAAAAATCAATATTAAAACAAAAATATCGAAGCACATCAAATAAAAAACTTTACGATGAATTTTTAGTAAAAAAAATTGTTGAAGGGGTAATATATAAATTTATATCCAAAGACTATCTACGAATCTAGGGGGAAAATCTGTAGTATAATAATAGAAAAACTGATATTTTTCTTCCGTTTACAACGACTGTTAATTTCTTAGGAAATTTTTTAAATAGAAAAGCCATCATAAACGTTTTTTACTATCATTGTTTAATATATTAAAATTTCCATTGGAATATTAGCATATTATGTGTATTTTGATTTGAATCAAAAAATCTAATATTTAATTTATATTACAATGGTAGAGACAATCTTGTTTGTGAGAAAAGATGCTTTAAAATTGAAGTTTGTTCACTGTAAAATGCTTCGGCGCATATAAATCAACATCCAAATTCATAAACCATGAACATGTTTCTTTCAATATTTTTAATAATCATTGCATTATTTTTCTATTTATATATTTTGACTATTTCTAATATATCTATAGAATTGCAAAAACTAAGTAAAAAATTATATATGCTGAGCCCTGTAATATAATCCATGACTAAACAGTGATATTTTTTACTTTTATGCTTCAAAATTATGATTCTATTTATTTTATGACTTTTATCTGTATTTATGGGAATAATTAGATCAAATGTAATAATTTTATTTTATAAAAGATATTCTTACTTATGATACATAAAGAAATGTTTTTTAAAAATATTCTTAGAATTTCATTTTGTTACTTCTTGCGTAATATTTAGCCTACCTTAATCTTGTGATTTTCGCAATAAAATATGTGATATGATGACGTGTAAAACTCCTGAGTAAACTTTTGACAAGTAAAAAAGAAAGAAGCGAGAAATTTCTATTCAATATGAACTTAAATTTTTTCATTTGTGAATTAGAAAGGATTAAAATGATCGATTTTATGATAATCATATCTCTTAAAAGAGCTTAAAAATAGCTCTTCACGCATATAATTAGTTTCATGCCATGTTTCTAAACTTAAGTATTAAAGTTCTAAACTAAAATATTATAATTAATTTTAAATCAGAATTTGATCTTAATTTATTGTCTAATTGTATTAATAGGTATTATATGTGGCTATTGTGTAAATTCTAATATTAACTGATTTAAAATTTATTAAATTGTAAACAAACTATATTGGCAAATATTCAAATGTAAAAAATACAAAATAGATAAAAAATTCATGCCTAATGATACTTTAAATCGAGATAAGTATCATACTCTGCATCTAAAAATTTAGTAAGCATCTTTTTTGCAGATGGATAATATTTAAGCATAGATTAATAAAATAAATACCGAGATAATATACATGATAAATTATGCATTAGCTGTCCGCATCCCATTTTTACGCAAATAAAAGGAAACAGATAAAAATTAGAAAAATCACAAAAATTTATCAAACTATATACTTCAGATAAAAAAAAGGTGAATTATTTGAATTTTTCATTTAAAATGTGTATTATCGCAACATTTGTGGAATGAAAAAGTTCTAAACATCACTATTATAAAAATATCGAATCGCGTTTTAATTTTTACGGCAAAAAGCCCGTAGAATTGGTATTTTTTATATTTCTTAAGTTTTTTTTTGTAATTTTTTAATGTTTTTTCTTCTTTAATCTGCATCATTAAATAAACTTTGTTCAACATATATTTTGTCTTTTTATTTAAAAAATCTTTCTGGCACCAAATTATTTTATAAACGCATATAAATTTGCAAAATTCCCAAAAAAAAGATTAGGAAAAAATATGTATTTTTTGAGCAATTGAATATATATAGAAAGAATACATGAAAATAAATCAAAAGCTGCACTTGTGATTATGTAATATTAAAAATACACATAGCTGTGCAACTTACATATTTTTTTTTAAAAAATCAGTTGCATATTGCAGCAATAACCGATTAAGAATTTTTTTTTAAATCGTGTAGTTAAATTTTTTAAAATTTGCAAATTCTTTTTATTTCTACTATATATTATGATATGCATTAAAGGTTTGTACCCGAAAAAAAGTCTAGAAATGATTAAATTTTTCAAAAAGTTATTTTTAAATAAGTAGCTAGAGAAGTATTATCTTATTGTTCTGTAAACTTACCTTATTCTAAGCGATTTTGCTTTTCTTTTACATATTCTAAATCTAGCTTCTTTAACTGTTAAATTTTTAATTACCCAATATATTAATCTTTTAAAAACATATATGATACTAATTTTATAAAAATAATATTCGATGCAACTATATGTCTATTAAAACAAAAAATTTTAATAAACATGTTTATGCATTTTTTGTGTGTTTTTTATTCTCAAATATATATAATCTAAAACATTTCAGTTTAATGATAAATATGCGTACACAAATTATGTAGAGTATATGAATAGAAAATTGACTTTCAACGCATTAAAACATAATGTGTATTTTCTTATCTGTGTTTTTTATATCTATGTAAAAATTTAAATTTTGATTAATAATTAAAAAATGCACGATAATAGAATATAATTCTTGATAACAAATGTAACAAGTGTATTATATTATCCATCGTATTTTTACACATGTGTCCATACTTAAAAGAACGGGCCTTACTAAAACCCTGTGAGGTTGGTTTACCAGTTTAAATAGAAACCAAATAATATAGTTAAAAATAAAAAGTACGAAAAACATGATAAGATTATCTTTTGCATGATTTTAATACATAAATAAAAAGAAAATTGCAAAATTTCTTTCATTTAATGAATATAGAGAGCCAAAGTCTTTAGATTACTATTAATTGTTCATGAAAATTCACCAAGAAAACATATCAATATGAATTACAAAGTTATTTTGGCTAATTGGCATAAAATTTGTTAAAATTACCTATAAAATTATTGGCATGCTTATCAATTTATATAAATTCTTATTTTATATCTAAAATCAAAGTTATTAACTAAATGATATATGGAAGATGAAATCAGAATAATATATAAAAATTTTATTTTTTGAAAATTTATTTCAATATCAGATATGAAAAATAGCAAGTTCTTTCTTGTAATTTATAAGAGAAAATTATAGAGTTCTATAAACTAAAGCCTCAAAAATGTATTATTTTATATAAGTATTTTTAAGATGTCTAAAACTTTCTTAAAGGTATAATCTCATATTTTTTTACCATTAAAAATCATCGTTTTACAAAAAAATCTTGTATTTAAAGCAACAAATTATATGACTTAGAAGAAATAACAATAAAGATATGTCAAGAAAAAAAATATGTCACACTTTTATCAAACAAAACTTTTTTAAAATAATATGTGAATCCATTGTAAAAAAAATCACAATTTTGCTCTTTTAGTTTTTGAAATTAAGACTTACTTGTTTTTTATGAATATTTAAAAAAATTAATGGGCTGTTTAAATATTTTTAAATACAAAATTAGCAATAAAACGATATAAAAATCCATCTAAAAGTACATAATACTGCAATTTTTTAGAAAAAATATATTATATTGTTAGTTTTTAGTATTTTAATGTCAGAATTTTTTCATATATCATAAATATTCACATTTTCCTGCAATATTTTAATTGCTTTGATATATAGATATTGCATTTTTAATTAAAAATGTGTTTATATCAACATTAAATTTATAGATTTGCCTATAGTTCCTATATTATTAAAATAAACTAATTTTAATTGATGAGGTGATTCGTTGTTCTACAAAATACAACAGCACATATTCAAAACGCATCCACAAGGGGATTTTTGAAGTTTTTTTCATTATATACATATTTACGGCAACTTTAATATATTAGTCGGTATATATGTGAGCAGTATCATCTTTTATCAACACCAGAAATCGAACTTAGTACGTAATGTTTATAACGATCGGAAATACAAAAAGCTGAAAAATAAAGTTTCAGCATGTATTTTTTGCCGGTTTGAAATATTTAAATCACAGAGAGCATTTTTAAAACCTATAAACTTGAAATACTATATTTTTATATTTTAAATCTAAAAATGGTTTTAAAAACTCTTTTTTTCATTTTTCCAAGCTACAGGTTTTCTATTAGTAACTAAATTAGGTTTTTTTAGATATCTTCTAGTCATAACATTCGCATCTACTTGTTTCTTTTTTTGCACGAACATTAGGTTGAGAAAATCAACAAACAGTATTGCCGGAAAACAAAACTAGGTTTCCGTAAAGCTTTTAAGCCATATGTTTCTATTTTTTCTGAATTTCTTTGTTTTCGTATTAAAAAATGTGTTCTATCTGTTCCTTTTATATTATTTTCGTTTCAATTATTATTATTATTTCTATTTGCTTAATGATGTTTTTATACTAAAATTACACTCTATTTTAATCAATAGATTCGGTTTAGCATGTTTTCTTTTAGTCTTAAAATTTAAATACAGCCCCTCTAGATTTTTCTATCATAATTCATCTTTTATATGTCTGTTTTCATCTGTAAAGATTCTAACTTACCCTGTATTTGTTTTTATAACCAAAATATATTAGAATCAATATTTACCGGTTTTTTATCTGTTTCACAAACATGAATTTTCTTGTTTGGTTTCTTATGTTTTCTACGCATCAAATATAGTTATATTCATCATCTATAATTTTTTCGATCTTATTGCTGATATATATTCAAGAGAATAGATGAAACTACATCCTTTTTTACATTTCAGTGATTTGGTTTTATCAATCTTGTAAACACGGATAGGTTTACTTAGTTAGAATGCCGGTATAATTAACTTTTTTTTTATTAGAAAAACTGTTTTATCATCTAATTATTTGAGAATATTGTAAATTTTATATAGCATAATTTTATTTTCGACTGTACTTTGTCTTTTATATTTGAGTTTTGGTGCTTCGATATGATATTGCACATCATATAGAGGCAAAACAGTAGTGACTACGCCAATTACTTTATCTATGGGTGTATATATATAAAATAGCAATATAGGTTCGATTACTAATATTCGCTTTTTGGAATCGGGTCTGTTTTTTAAGCGCCAAACCACATACATGTTTAAAGCTGGAATCGATCTTCCACTGGGGGTTTACCAAACAGTGCTTGCTTAATTCTTTGCAGATTTTCGGCTATAGCTGCTGTAAAATTTGTAAGAATTCCCTTGTGTATAATTTGTTGCTGTTCAAATCATCTAAATTCTAGTTTCTATGTCTAATTTTTAGACCACTAAACTATGACTACCATAAGAAGCAGAATAGTAGTAGAAATTACCACATAAAAATTCTTAGTTGCAGCATGAATTCGAATATTTTTACATATGTGTAAATCATTGTTTTTCTTTTATAAAAACAATGTTTAAAAGTGATTTGTTTCTTCTATTCGCGACCTAATAAAAAAATTGTGTATATAATTACTCATATGTTGCATTAATATTAGTTATAAGCATATAATTGCGTTTTGAAGATTAAGTTTTGAATTTTTATATTAACTTCTTCATCTCTCAATGGTATAAGCCAATTTATTTCTTATTTAAAATTTTATGATGTCATCTATTTTGCGACGATATGATAGTTTGAGTGTGCTTAAATAATTTTTGGGATTTATTAATAGTAAACTTAGCTATATTATTTATGGGGTAATTTTCTTTTTATCAATTTTAACAATTTAGATGTGGTCAGCCCATTTGGAATACTGCAAAACTCTTTGAGGCATCTTTTGACACCTTCCCATGATCTACTTCATCAACTGCTCTTCTTCTCCCAAATAAGATGAGTTCAAGTCTCTTGCGGAGTGTGAGAGCTTGCATGTATGCTTCTACTTCACCCGGAATTTTTAACTGCTTAACATGTTTTTTATATAATTTTGTAACCACTTCATCCCAAGTCATTACATACGGTGTTATATGTTATCTTAGCTACTTTTAAATTTTTGCCAAAGGGTTTAGAAAATATATAATGTAAGTATCAATATATAAAAAGTTTTATCAGTTTATAATAAATTTCTGCTAAAATACGTTCTAAGATAAGAATAATTATTTCAAATTTTATTTTTTAGTATTTGAAAGTTAATTAATATATCACTATCTCTTTAATAAAAATACTCTATGTTTAAATATGCCTGATTGTGGCTTTTTACGATTATCAACGTTTTAAATACAAAAAAGGGGTTTTTATTCACCTATTAAGTTGTTTTGCACTGTATTATTTCCAATATATTTATTTAAGCATTTTATATAGTATTTTATTAAATGGCATAAAAACACAATGTAATGGATATTTACTCAGTCCATTGTCTTATCAACTCATAATTATTAAAGCTAAAGTAGCGAATATTCGATAGATTTTACCAATACATGGGTGTACTTTTTACATTTACATAAAATCTTATGGGAAACTATAGTAGCATATTTGAAAGGTAAGTGTATTTTGGGGTTATTATAAAATTACAAAATTTGTCCATTCATCGGAAAAAAAAGAAGTAAAAATTACTTTTACTTAAGATGTACTGCTTTTAGAAAAAGGGTTTACATTTCAGTGGTATAAAATTACAAGGATACCGAAGTGACGACAACAATGATCACGTCTTAGTAGTTGCATGATTTACAGGGGCAGTGATTGCTTCAATCCCGAAAAACTAGTTGAAAATAAAATATATAAGTCTATTGTATAATTAATTCAGTCAAAATATTTATAATATTTTTTTAAAAGAAAGACACAATAAAACCATAAAAATAATTATATTAAAAATGGTCTTAAAAGGCTTGATAATACTATATAGTTTTTTTGCACAATAGGTTTAATAAATATAATGTGAGTCGTATATTAAATTTAAATCTTGCTATAAATTTATTCTTTATTTTAATCACAAACTTCAGGGATTAGAGAAGTTTTCAAATGAAAATGGAGAAAAGATGCTTTTGATTAACTTTGTAGCGTTTACGATCTATTCATAAAAGTCTATCTTAGATTAATTTTTTATGGATTTATGATAGGTAAAAACTTATATGTATGCTACTTCTTTTTTGCAACATTAGTATGTTTTCAATTTCTCTGTTAGATTTTCAACTGTTCACTTTATTTATAAGTTTTTGTATAATATTTATATTTTAAATTCTATAATATGCAATTTTGGACAAATTATTTTTCCCGTGTATGTATTTAAAAAAATAGAGCTGCTGACTTCAATGAAAACTGCATATGTGATTGAACTTATAAAAAAGTCTAATATAATTATGATAGTGGAATTATAATAACAACATAGCAGTATCCTTGAAAATTAGAATTAGCAGTTTAATAAGAAGATTGATAATATGGAACATTATTTCTTTTTAGAAATAAGAGAAAATATCTACAAATATTATATTATACAGAAAAAAAATACCAAAATAAAAAAATATATATCATTACCTGCAATATACATAATACCTAAATAATAGCTATTATTTCATCGCCTATGAATAACAAACTAATCTTCAAAATATACATATGATGCAGATAATCAGCAGTAATAATTTCTATAGATTTATAAAATATTCTAGCACATTTAAGTTTTTTGATTTCAAGAACACATTTTTTTTTTAAAAAAACATGCTCTATTGAATATACCGAATTATATTAAATCATTTGTTTTCGATATTGATAAAAACATATTTTTTCGTGATACATTTAGATTTTTTCAATACATATTTTGTTTACTTTATTTATATGCTTATTTATTACTCCTATTAACTTAAGCTATTTGATATCTATTGGAAATAAACAGAGTTTTTGTGTTATTTTTCAAGTTTTATTTCATCTAGATTAAATATCTTATTGCTAGCTCTTAAAATTTATGTAAAAAAAAATTTAAGGTAAATTTTATATTTAGTCTAACTTTTTGTGAGCCTTAAAAGGCAGGTGTAAGTAATTTTTTCGAAACGATGTTTTTATAGCTCAAATGAATGCATGATAATAAAAATGTAAAATTATAACTTTTATATCAATATTAGCCTTCAGAATTGATTTTCTTTACAAAATATTAAGTGAAACCGAAGACATTAGGAGATTATGGCATGAAAAATTCAGATTTTTAAATTAGATGTTACATTTAGATCGAATGAATTTTATGGAATAAAAAAAAGTTTACGTCAAGAAAATTTTAATCAACTAGAATAAACATATATGGTTGATAATCCTATATTTGTCTCAATGATATATGTGTGGCGGATTTCAACAGCTATAATATGGCCCACTTCTTGTTTTGGGAAGTTTATTATTAGTCCTATATAAAATGAATTATCAACGCTTGCATTGTTTTTTCTGTATTTTTCGCTGTGATTGTATTCTTCCAGATGATTTTTATGATCTTCAAGATCATAAAATCCGCATGCTAAATTTGTCTCACAAAAATTTGTGCATGTTTCAGAATTTTTGTATTCATCAGATTCCTCACTGGAATTTAATTTTAGTAATTTTATAGAATATTTATTCTGTGGTTTAACAAAACAATACCTCAATACAAGTCTTTTTTGCTTGCCACAAGGGCAATATAGAATTACAGCAAGATCACCTTTATAATAATACGTAGATGCACATATATCATTTTCAACTGAAAAGAAATGATCAGATATTTTTTCGCTTATAGAAATAAAATTGTATGCAGCTAAAGAAATACCTGTTGCAATATTATGATCTGAAGACTCTTTCAATTTGTTTATATTATGGTTCTCACAAGCGGCAGCTGATGCACCAGGGTTAGATTTTATTTGTTGAATTGGTACATAAAATATGGGCGCTTCATTAGTATATATATAAATATGTATTAAATTTTCGCATACCATGAATTTGCGAATTGAAATGGGAACGTATCTTGGTTTTTCATGGTAAGAATTTTCAAATAAGAATATATTTTCAGCATCATTTTTTTCCACAGCGAAACTTAAATCTTTTTCTTTGTTATTTTTGTGAGCAAGGTTGATTTCATTTTTTTCTGATTCAAAATTTTTATCTTGTTTATTTTCTGGTTCCAATGAGTAATCAAAATCTTTATTTATCTTTGCATCACCTTGAAACACTTCTGGGTGTATTTTCTTTGTAATATGTCTTTCTTTTAAGATATTTGATTTTAAATCGCAATTTGTTTTAATATCTGTTTCACACCCTAAAATATTTGTACACTTTACTTTGGCAAAAATGCTGCTTTTGTTTTCCAAATAAGAACATTTCATTATATTTTTTGAATCCTCGCTAGACTTAAAAGCCTCTGTATTTAATTTTATATGATCTTTATTGCATAAATTTTCTAAGTTTTTAATATTTGATTCTTTCACAGTATCAGTCAGGGTTTTTTTATCCCACTTGTCACTCTTTTTCATAGCTTTAGCATTATCTTTTGAGTAAAATTTGATTTTTGGAATATCAGATATTAACTCTCTGTGTATTTTTTGCTCTTTTGAACAGATTTTATCTTTTAAAATATTTTTTATTTTTTGATGCTTATTTTTTCTTGTTTTTGTTATAAATTCACTGTCATGATCATCTATGTCTCTATAAATTTCTACACTAGGATTCTCTATTTTCGAACTATTTTTTGCATTTAAATCTAAGTCTTGTGATTTCGCGTTGATAAAAATATTTTCCTGTGTTTTACAATGAAGATTCTCATTCACACATTCAATTTTTATATTGACTGTATTTTCCTTTTTGGTGCTTTCAGTATCTGTAACATTTTTATCTCTCTTCTCGTATTCTTTTAATGTTATATTTTCATTTTTTCTGTGATTATTTTCATTTAATGCCACGTTATTAGTTTTACGATTTTTACTTACTTCGGACGAAGACTCACATTTTTTTATGCTCCGTTTCGAATCCTTACTTTCAATACGCTTATTAATATCTTTTTTCAAGGATTTAGCTTTTTTTGAATTCGAATTATATATTTTTTTATTATTCGTTTTAATTTGTATACAAAAAAGATTTTCAGTTAATATTGTATCGATAATCTTCTTCGTACTTTTTATATTTTCAATAAAAGATGTTTCGATCAATTTTAGATTAGAATTATAGCACAAAACTTTGGTTTTTGCCAAGTTTTTGAATTTTATATTGGTGATATCATATAATTTTTCAAATTCTATCTTTTTATCTTCAGTTAAACGTTCTATAAATTTTAAAATTTTATGTGATTTGGAGGATACTGTATGTTCGTTCGATTTTACGCAAACATAAGAAAGTTTCATCCCTGTTCTTATATAAAAATCCAGAAAAAAATTATATGACATTTCACTGCAAAAGAAAAACCCCAAAGTAAGTTTAAATGCTAAAAATATTTTTGCAAACCACACGTTAAAATCTTTCACATTTCCTAACTTAGGTTCTTGTTTTTGAAGTTCAGTTAATATTTCTTCGAGTTTTAGACATAAAAATGTATCAAACATTCTATTTATTCTAATATAAAAGCATTCGGCTTCTTCTGTATTTGATGATTCCTTCAAAGTAAAATTTAAGAGGTTTTTTGTATTAGAATCGATTATATCAAAAGTATTTTCACTAAATTTTGGCACCTTGCCTTTTTTAACAGTATGATGATCTAATATATTCTTGTATGATTCACACTTCGCACATAAAATACATCTTCCTGTTTTAGAATTCCAAAGAACATTGTACATAAGTTTGTAATCATTTTTCAATACAAAAACCATAAAATTTGAAATTTCAAGGTGAATTTTTTCAGGCGAATTTTGTTCATAATTTATAAAATCTAAAGTGGTAAATGTATTTTTAACAAAATTGTCTTTATTTGCCCGGTTTATATTCGCAGTAAATTTTTTCAGTATATGATTCACGTTTTTTTCGTGTATATTTAGTGGATCTTGGATCGAACACAATTTAAGAATGGAAAATATAAATGAGCCATTTTCCTCAGTGTTAAAATGCTCTAGTGATTTCTCTTGTTGTTTTTTTTGAATTTCATCATAATTAATAGATGACAACATCAATTTAAAATAGTCGGTTAGGCTGGTTTTGAGTATATAGCCATTAAAATATTCGTTCAGAAAGTTTTCAGTCTGTAAACAACATAAAACAAAATTTGGATAAAATAATTTCATATAAATTATTTTGATTTGACTATTTATATTTCTTTGTGTTTTATTTGGAAATTAAATGTCAAGTTATTAAAAAATTATGTTTCGCTTCTTCCTATTTAAAATTATATGAATGTCAAATAATTCGATTTGAAATCAGAACGGTTCAATTTATACAAAAAACAGAGAAGAAATTACAATTAAAAAACATTGACTAGATATGTGCGGTTAAACATATAATTGGATATCGATATGATAAAAAAAACAATTAAAATTTTAAATGCACATAAAATTTTGTGCGTATAAATATGATCTATATATATTTTAACAAATATTTAAACATATAATTATTGCTAATAAAATTTCTATTAAATTTTTTTGAAAATAAAGTTATTTTTCAGTGATATTTACGAAACTATTTCTGTATAACCCATTCTGAGTACAAGTGCCTAATTTTTGTGCACATTTAATTATTATTTGTATTTTTATTATGAAATTGCTACGCATCGGTACAAAATCTAAAAATAATTATCATTTTTAAAAAGATTTCGGAATGTATATTCTATCACAGTCAAAGATACAAAACCATATAATATAAAAAAAGAGCTGTTTATAGCATATGATACGAATCTAGACTGTCCTACATAGTGAGTTTCATATTAATTGTATTTAATATATGTACAGAAATGGCTGTTCTAATTATAAGACAAATTTGTTTAAAATAAAAAAACATTAAACCATCTATCAAATTTTTTACATTGTTAGATTAAAAATATGGATATAAGACGTTGTTGTTAAACCAAGTTATAGAGCAAAAAAAGTGTCTTATTTAGGATATAAATGTCCTTTTGGGTTAATTAATTGTGTTTTCATTGCTAATTGCGATGAAAAAATCAATTAGTTAGCAACTATGTTGAATAAAATGCTAAGATAAGATTGCACACAAATGAAAATTAAATAATGGATACATTTCTTTTGTTTTATCATGGTGCTCCAATTATATGAAGTAAAAATATCAAAACTCTCTCAGGTCAAGAAATCCGCGTAAATGAATATACGTTCATTAAGGAAGAAATCAGAGAAGTACACAAATATTATTTAAAATCCGGAATAGGAAATTTATTTAGCTATAAGATAAAAAATCAATTATTACTACTTTGATTGAATTAAGCTAAACATGGCGTGATAATTTAACAGAAGTTGTGAATGAGAAATATGGAAAGTAAATCATTATAGGAAAGAACTTGGTTTAATGTACAAATTTACAATTAAAATTTCACCATTTGTCTGAATTTGATAGGGCGTGGTTACAAAATTGCGTTTAAGATATATTAAGATGCTAAAAACCCAAGACGAAATAGAGGCATCAACGCAATCTCACACACTTAAAAAGACACTTAAATCTTTAATATTAAAAAAGGGGCTTTATATGAGTATAGATCAATGAAAGATATCAATTGATAGATTAGATAGGCTTTCGATATTCCTAATTGAAAACCATGTTTTGGTTAAGAGAAAAGGAGTGCAAACAAAATTAATCCATAAATAAAATTAAAACTAATTATCAATTTTAATATTTATATTTCAAATCTTTTGTAATCGAATTAAAATTATATTTTTAATAGTACAGTCTGTCACGTTTGTCATTGATAGAATTTTGTAACTTTGATTTTTTTAAACGAAAAGTTAGCTATATGATTTAACAACGGTTTACTACAAATTTCATTAGCTTGAATATTTAGAATAAATTAAAATTCTCCAAGAAATGTATAAATAAAATGCGTCGATTATGCTATGAAAAACGAAATAGCATCGGCATCTTAACGGAGCAAATCATAAAAAAATACATTTACTTTTTAGAATATTTTCGCGTCGAAAAATGTTTAATCTAAAATGCACTTAGTATAAACCATCTGATTTTTTTTCTTTTTTAAAACCTTTTCTAAGATCTGTTCTGAAATATTTATAGGCATCATGTATCTTTGCAACTATAATTTCTGAACATACCAGATATAAATAGTTTTGAATAAATAAAAATGTAAACATATTATAATTGATTTTTTATTTTACTATCCTAATCATAATTTCATTTTCTCATATATTGATAGCACATTTATATTTTTTAAAAAATTACATACACTAATATACAGTTAAAAGCTATGTATATATTTAAAATGCATTTAAATTATCAAAATCAATATGAAATAACTCCTATGAACAATTTATATTTCAATAAATTTGAACCAATAAAAATAACACCTTGAGAAATAGGTTTAGTAATTCAAATAGAAAATTCCCCGAAAAATCATAATAATTTCTTAGAGCATTTTAGTGAAATTTTATAAAGATTTTATGTTATCGAGCCTCTAATTAATTCAATTAGCTTTACAAAAAAATTAAATAGGATACCTGTATTTTTAAAATACAAGTATTGCGTCACAGATAAATATGAAATAATTATTGGTGATAATTACACAGATAAATTTTTTTTTCGCAATGTAATTGTTTTCTGTACGATGGCTATATTTTCAAATCATACTAGAGTGCAAGGGTAAACGATAACACATTAAATAAATAAGAAAACTAACACCTCAAAATAATTATGACCATAAATTTCGTATTCTTAATTTAGAAAATGATAAAAATTAGTTTAAGGTGTGTGATTCCTGATCAATTCAATCTAATTGAAATTGCGGGAAACATTATATTACAGGTGTTACAACTCTGTAGATTTGAGGGGTGTAGAAAATAACTAGTAATATTTTTGTGGCAATAAAAAGACCAAGCATGAATATTTTGGTTTTTTTTTTACTTAAATTGAAGAAGTAGACATCTTCTGACTAAAATAGATTAATATTGTTGTAGAATATCGAAATCATCTATCAAATATAATTTTTATGTAATCTAATTTTTTCTTCATCATTTGGTCTAAAAATATTTTAACTAGATGCGAATTTTTGAATTATTGAATTATTGAGTATTTTAACCTGTATTTTTATTTTTAATTTAACATCATGTGGAACTTGTATTTGAATAATTCATTCAACTGTCTAATTACTCATTGCTACTGTAATTTATATTTATTGTTATAGCATATTATAATCCGTGTGCCTTATTAATTTATCAACTATTTTGGTGATTTTATAAGCGCTTTAAATTTTATTGTAATCCGGTGATTATTTTTTTTAATGCCTCATCACTTATTAGAATTGCGTTTTAATTATAGTGAGCCTTATAGACTATTATTATATATCATAGTATATAGTGTGCTTTAATAATCAGGGGAATGTATTATTAACTATTTATTTTCGTTATAGATTATAAGTAAATAAAGATACAATTTTGAATGTATCTTTTGGAAAGAAATTGCGTTTATTTGCCTATTGAGACTCTAGTCTATCGTACTTTTTGTTTCCAATTTTTTTGAATTTCCCATATTAAAAAATATATGAAAAGGCAAAACAATTAAAAACCACAGCCATAAATTTACATAGAGAGACTAGAGGATATAAAAAAGAACGATTCCCGTCAGATTTATATATGGAATTATGAATACTAGCCTGTAATAAGAGAATAGAACATAATAAATTAAATTTCATAAAGTAGACCAATGTCTAAATTAAAATCTTTTAAAGTCATGTATTTAAAAATTTACGTAATGTTAGATTTATTTGAGAATATATTATCTGGTTAAACAAATAAAGATTTAGATATTTGAAGAATAACAATTGTCTGTAAAAATAATATCCGAAGAGACATTAGAAAAAATTTCTGGCAACGAAAAACATAATCGATGATATAATATATTTTATGAAGCAGATGAAAGTAAATTTGATTGTCTGGAATATAATTGAAGGTACAGTGTAGATGGCATGTGGGCTTTAAATATGGTGGATAAAAGTGAAAGAAGTGAAATGCGTTTATTCACCATCTGAAATTGAAAAATATTTTTTAAGAAATATATTCATGGAACATGTTTTCCAGTGTTTCACAATGTGCACGGATATATCGTGAGGCTATATCGATTCGTTTGCATCTGGTTTCAATCATAAAACAACCATTGATAGTGTTAAGCTTGTTAAACATGTAAATGATGTGCTCACTTACACTTTTGAAGTCAATTCGAGCTGTTAAAAATCATAGATACTAAAAAGATATCTACCATGAAAAAAGATTGGATCATATTTAATTTTGGCAATTATTCACAATAATAAAAAATTTAACCATTTAACCATTATATTAAAATGATAAAAATACTTAAAATTATTTTTTAATATGTTTTTTTGTTGGTTTTGCTTTTGTAGTTATTCATCGAGAACTTAGTAATAAATCTTATTTTTATTTATGGGTTAATTTTGTTTTTATCTATTCTATCTATTTATCTAGACGTGGTCAGCATATTGGGAATATGCCACACTCCTTATTGCATCTTTTGACACCTTCCCTTGATCTATCTTCATCAAAACTGATTTCTTCTCTCAAATGAAATGAGTTCAAGTGCCCTGCGGAGTATGAGAGCTTGCATGTATGCTTCTACTTCGTCCTGGATTTTTAACTCGTTAATAATAATTGACTTAAATAAGGGGTTAAAAAAAATATTTTCTGTTCGGTCAAAATAAGAAATGCAAGAGTCCTCTCTCCCGCTTATTTTCTACTTTTTTTTCTCAAGTATATTTCGTGCTATTTTTTTATAGCTAATCTAAGTACTTCCCTTGTAAAGGTAATGGGTCAAATTGATAATAATGCTTCATTTCCAGTACTGCTATAATTTGTTTTTTATGGTGATAAAGTCAGTCTTTCAAATTCTTATCCTCTGCGTTCGAGATTTTCTTTGGTATATTCACCATAAAAATTCATTAAAACATCTATAAATGTATCTGCATATATTAAAGCGCAAAATTGATCTTTTATATTATCTATCTAGTTATATATTCTAAAACATAGGTGAAGGTTGTGTGATCAAATTTTTGACCTAATATCTTATATTTTCATAATTAAAGGTTCGAATCCTTCCACGAAAGTGCGTTAATAAACTATCAAACCAGTAATTAATGCTTCCCTGCTGCAAGTACTTACGCCCGACACTGCCAGTCCGACGCATAGTAAAAAAAAGCTCACTGTTCTAAATATTCACTTAATTGTGACGCTGAAACAACTTTAAATGATTCTATAGAACGCAAGTGCGGATAATAAAACCCATTTTGGTATTACGGGATGATTTGACGTAATGTGGATTCTATCGGCTTGGTTCAAACTGTTAAACCACTGTGTCTGTAGTTACTAAATTATAGTAGATGAGATTTTTTTACTCTGTTGAGTAAAATTTCGCCTTAAAACATTTATTCATCGATATGCACTTGTGAAATTATTTAATGTTCTCTATTTATATACCTATTTTAAAAACACACTTTAAAAACATGAATTTATGACTCTGCTTGTATGAAAATGCAATAAATGGTCTTTTTTATTTATCATTTGGTAAGAAATGCCATTAAAATATTTATACATCAATCTTTTTAAATTTAAACGACACATGAATCTTTTTGGCACTGATATTAGAAGGAAAATAAGAAAATTAAAATAATGACAATTGATTTTTTTGCCACTTAAATCATTTCTCATGTATTTTATGCACATTTCTATAACATTCTGATCTAAATATATCTAAAAGATATTCCTCATGTTCTATTTAGACTATAAAATATATATTTTTTGTTTTAAATTCAAAAAAAATTGAGAGCTAGTGTCAAAATAATTCTATATATAGAATATTCTTCTTTTTGTATTACGATTTCTTATTTAAGATAAAAAACCTTTTCGATAGATGACTAAAAGATAAATATTAAATATCATCCGTTTATCAAACAATTTTTCGGGCGCTTATTTTTAGAATACTCAGCAAATTAAAATGATATAAAAGTACTTGGGGTTTTCAATGCATCATGATAAATCATCGATGATATGATATGTGTTTTTTTATTTTAATACGGTGAATATGAAATTATAATAGAAATCTAAGTTTAAATTCGATATCATTAAATATAAGCATGTACCGGCTATAAAATCAAATTTCATATAAAAATGTAAAAATTAACAATAAAATGCACTTTTTAATTTTTTTTAATGCTTCAATAATAGTATAATTTTTAGATTTTTTCGGGCTTGCATAGATATGATCTATCTTGGCATATTTATCATTTTTATCTTGATTTATTTGACACCTTGATTTTAGTAACTATAGCATTTTCCACAATATAAAAATCCCCCACGTCCATGAAAATGATTTTCACTTTTAAATACAAAATAAACCGCATCAATGAAAAATTAAATGATTTCAAAGTTGTTCAAACATGCCCACTTTATATTGTGTAATTATGTTTTATAAACACTAACGGGATTTTTATCGACTAAAACATACAATTTTATATGCTTCTATGACTGATATCTAGTTAATTTTATTATGTATATTTTAAATGGTTTTTTTCTATTTGTATGGTTTTGTAACAGAGAAATAACATTAAAGGTATATGCGAAAGTTAAACACAATTTTATAAATGTGAAAATATACAAAAAAATTTCAGTTTGCTTCAAGTGTAATCTTGGTAATCTCCAATGCTTCAATCTGAATTTTTAGTGCTAAATAGATGCATTTTTTTTCAGAATTCGGTGGTATAGCGGATATTAGGCATTTTTATATAATTTTCCAATTTGATTATTCAAGTAATGGGGTATGATGGTAATTCGATTCCCTAATAATGGATAAAAAACATTTTGTGCTCAAATTTTTTCTGCCTATAATTAATAAATAGAAACCTTATTATCTAAATGTATAGAAAAAATAATTAGAGCACTTTTTATTTATTATATTTTAGAAATGAAAAGGTGAATAATATTTCTTTTAAAATGCAAAAGCTCTTGGTGTTATATTTTTGTTATAAAGACGGGCCTAATTGTATTGGAATTTCATCGTTCTTGCTTTGTGTTCTTACTGGATTTTTTTTTCACTGTTAGGCATGATACATAGCCAATATATAACTAAAGTTACAGATAATTCGTATTTTTTACATAAATTCCAAAAATAATGGAAATACTTTGTTATTTTTAACTGCACTCCATAATTTACAAAGCATAACCTTGTTTCTTTATTTTGTTTGTCTGCTTTTCTTGAATAAAATGTTATTTTTAAGGAAAACGATATTTTATATTCTAGTTGGATGTCTTGATATGCATCATTTTATAATTAAAACGGTTTTTATTTCTTTTAGGTAGAATTTGAGTATAAATCCATTTTTTAAATATATATTTACCGAATTTTACTCATGTGATGCTATTATTAAGAATATTTGTTATCTTCATAATATAATATAATTCTTGCATATAAAACTATTCAACTAGGGAAAACGGATGTACCATAAGCACCAAAAGAAGTAGGATGTAGATGGAATGTAAGAGATGGCAAAATATGGATAATATATAGTCATGAAAACTAATCATATTAAACTTAGTGAATAAAAAAAATGTAGAAGCATTATACAAGATTAAACATAAATATAATACATGAATATAACGTATATTTCGATGCATTTTATTATTTTAAGAATATTATCTGTGCAAAGTGAAAACACTTTGCGCTCCTTGCTTTATTTGGAATTAAGACATACGAAAATCATTTATTTTTAGCTCTCTGGAGTTTGAAGGTGTCAATTTTTTAAATTATTATATACCTTCCTTATAGGGACACAACCGACTTGGCTTCGAACTTATTTTGGAAAGTTCACCCCAATAACTAAAAATGACAACCGGATGCTTCTTAATTGAAGAATTATTGAATATTTTAAAGAAGATAAGCCAAAACCATACAGTCTTGGGTTTTTACCAAGATTTTTTTAGAAACAGCTTGAAGAAATACAAGAATCTATCGAGAGAAGAATATAAAATATTTGTTAACCTTAGTAAATCCAATATATGCAACACAAAAGAAATTAAATTTTGCGATTTGATGTACACAGCTTCCAATCTACTTTACCTTCATATACAAATTTTAAACAAGATAATTAAAGACAATACATCATATGTTGATAATGTTGAAGGCGGTAATATTATTGCATCTTATACGCTGATGAACATGGTTTTTCCATTTATTGATGAGTTTATTGATGATAAAGATCTTGTTATTGATATCTTTGAAACTTATACTGAGTTTCTTATGGTTATTATCAACAAGCCTGATTTGGAGCTATCGGTTGACAGTCTTTTCAGCAAAGATTTAATCGAAAATTTAAAAAATGTGGTTTGTATGGAAAATTAATTTTGTCGACAAGTAATAAATAAATTCAAGTTCCATTAATTAATTATTTAGGTTTAATGGAAATATAAGCTTTTCGATGCATTATTTACTTGGTGAGATCATAGTAAATAGACTTGTTTGAATATTATTTTAATATAATTAACTTTTTTGATTTTCAAGAAAAATTATTCCGGAATTTCCAATACAAATAATACTAAGTTTAAAAAAGCATTTAATTAAATAGAGAAATCCGCCTAAAAAAATGTACAGGATATCAAGAACCCACATTCCTTTTACTGTTCTTGAATTCAACCTTTTAACCATCAGTAGAGGATCGAAATAACTAAATCTTTCATTAGATTTTTTGACAAAAATGACTAAAAGATTGGATTTTCTAAAAATTTAGATGAACTTCAATCATAATTATCCGCACGTAATTACACTTAACAATGTTGTAAAAAAAAATTTTAGGGCAATATAGAGCGTTTGAATTTATTAAATGAAAGAACTTGTAGAATATAATATTTAGATTTTAGGTAGCTTTTATTTATGTTTCTTTTTCCATTGTGAATATTAGATGATTTGCTTCATGTTTTTATTTATTTCAAGGCTAAATTATTCGTTATTATTTTAGTTATTGCTATCAAGCACAACTTGCTTGATCTCTCGTGCGCACAGCATATTAATACTTTCGACTATTTTCTTCTCTCTAATGGCTTCTTCAATACCTCTCCTCCGTTCAAGACTTATTAATTCAAGGGTTTTCACAATCCTAAGATTCGTATATATGCCTTAATCTGGTTGGTTATTTTGCTTCATGATATATATAATTTATTTTCTTTATATTACTATTATATTTCGCTGCAAAATAATGCTAGTAAAAATACAATTATCATTAATTAAGATGATATTCTTAAATAAACATTTCCAGGCATTTATGTGTCTATAACACGAGACTATGAAGAAAAAAATTCAAATATATAAACCATAGCCTCTTCTTATACACATAATTTTACTATCATTCAAGCCATATTTTGTAAAATAAAAAAAATATTTTATTAATTATATACCGAGTGGTATGGTAGAGTGGTCTACAAGTCGGACTACTGTAAGGGGTCGCGGGTTCCACTTTCACCCACCCCACATATCTTCAAACGGATTTACTCCAAAGAAAAGTACCTAAGAGGGCGGCCAGTGATAAATAAAAGATAAACCATAAAGCATTGACAAGCCACGAGAAATAGGTGGTTGCTGAATAAGCCGTTGAACTGTGCCTCCAGTATGCAAAAGATCCAACACCGTTCAGCAAGGATATAGGTAAGTGTAGAGTGTGGTTTTAGCTTGTATATTTAGCGATAAACAGTAGACAGAATCCCATTCCCTCCACATAATGACTGCCGTCTATGAGAAAGGGCCAAATCCGTGGTGATTACTTGTGACAAGAAGTGCTGGGGAGTCCCACAAAGAGACGCAGCAGTTAAGCAATGTTTCCTATTAATATAAAGCGAAGTTCCTAAAAGTAATAGAAATCAAATAAATTCGATTATAATTTAATTATGTACCAATTAATTTGATTATGAAAACTATATACAAGTTGTTCTCTTTTTAATCAACGGATCATATAGTATACATTATAATTTATGTTATTAAAATTTTCTGATGGCAGCATACACAACGAGAAATGCAATTAACTCGTGTTTAGAAAATGATTCCTTTTGGGCTCTAGATAGGTTGAGTTGCAACTAAATATTTGGAATAAAAATTTTTAATATAGAAGCTCTAAAATACAAAATTTATATGAAAGTGAGGAATCATAAAATGTGAAAATATTGGAAAAGGCAGGAAAAAAGTTGGAACTGAGAATAGATACAAATTTTTAAATAAATATTAACAAGAGGTGTGGGAATAAATATAAAGTAAAGGCGATCATTTATTTCATTGAAGGAAATGTATATGATTCTAAGATACAATATTACTTAAAGGATCGATTTTGCTTCAGTAAGAATTTTCCGGATAGATAATCAAATATAAGGTGGAATTATTTAAAGAATACAACTAAACTAAATTAAACTTTATAAAGATCCAGTTTATTATTTATAGAGCATATTTGGCAGCTTCTTCTTTCGATCTTCGCATTTTTATAACATCCGCAATTCTTATTAATTTTTCGAGATTTATTATTTCCTGTCCTCTTCCTAACCCTATTGTTTGTGTGTATAGTTCCGCTTCAAATTTGAATTCTTAATTCCGTAATATATGACTTATGGTATTTTGTGACCAAACTATCAGATTTTATGTTGCATGATACTGATCTTTTAATTGCATTTTGTATTAGAATATTTAAATTCACACGTGAAGCGCTTTTTCATAGCTTCACATTTTAAAATTATTCTGGATATTAATACCCGTCTTCAACATGATCTTAGAGTTTTTCAAAAAAATATACGTATAATATATTCTTATATTTGAATCAAGCTATGTTTTATTTTTTTTTATTATTTAACCTTTTTTCTCAAATATTCTCTTAATTTTATTTTGTATTACATATTGAAGATCATAGATAATATTACCAAAAAAATACATATGGTTACTAAAAGATGACTTTTTTCTATAGAAAAAATTGTCTCAAAATTTAATATACTGAGCAAAACTATAAACTAAAAGTTCAATGGTATTGAAACGTACGGATAAAATTTGAATAGAAAATCTTATAAAAATCTGAAATTTATTTTATTTTACTAATAATATATTATCATCTCGATCTTAGTCTTTCAAATAAATAATATACGTTTAAAAAAATCCTTGTGCTTAAAATTCGATGCAAAAATATATATTGAAAAATTCCATATTATAACTTTCATTAAATTGCTAAAACATTATTAATGGCATTTAATTTTGAATAAAACATTTTATTTTGATTTTAATTGTGATTTTTCTTTTCTTAAACTTTGTCTGAAATTTTAAAATATTATAACTTGTAATTTTACATGTAAAAACACCCTAAACTTGGCATATTTGTATCAACACGATGATTTATTTAACAAATAAATGCAGTGATGACCCCAGCTAAGAAGTTGAAAAGGTGATTTGTATTTTCGAAATACATTCTAAGGCGTAATTATCGTAAAAAAAAAATTTACAGTAGCATAAACTAACCAAAACTATTTTATACCTACTCTGCCAAAATAAATGGTAAATATAAGAAAGTCAAACAATTTAAACTCTTGATTTTGACTTAAAAAAACAAAATAAAGGCAATAGCATGGCAAATGTATATTTATAAAAATAAACTGTTCTTTCTTGTAAGAATAATTTTTTTTTTAAATATATAAGTTCATTTAAACAATATTATTTAACTATTGGCTGAATTTAGCTTAAAATATTCAATCAAACACACATAATAGCCGAATTCTAGCTAAATTTGTTATATTAGATTCAATTATTTAAGTACGTTTCTATATTATTTAGTAACACGTAATGCAACCTGAAAATATAATTTCAATACATGTAAAAAATAATTATATATTTTTCTATTAGAAAATGATTATATTTTGAAATAAAAATTGATTAGACTGGAAATATGGTTATATAAAACGAAAACTTGAGCTAAAACTCATATAAATTGTTCAAAACAGGGAAGTTTTTTTTTATTTGAAAATTTAATAAAAAATATAATTTTTAAGATTGATTCCATAAATAATTTTAATGGTCTTTTTTTGGGTTACAATACCCACCACCATTATTTCCCGAGGTTTTATATTGCCATTGTGTTTTATCAACCATTATCATTGTAAAAGATTACAATGTCATTGAGCAAGCATACAAGAAAGGATATAGATTATTTAAATTTCATTTGAGATTAACAGTTTTAACCTTTAATAAGCTAAATTTAATGATATTTGAAATATTTCAAAATATCGTCGGCTTATTGTAATAATAAGATTATTAAAAAAGGATTTTACAAAGTTTTAATTTCTATTATAATAAAGTTATGAAACACATAAAAAACCAATAATAATAGCTTGAATAATTCTCGCAATGCCCATTAAAATAGTAAATAATCGATCATCAGTATTTCTATTATAGCCGAAAAAGCATGAATATTTGTTTTACTATATTTTTTTTAAGTTTCATATCATTACTATTAATTTATGGGTTAATTTTCTTTTTATCGATTTTATCTATTTAGACGTATTCAGCGTGTTGGGAATATTGCACAACTCCTTAATGCATCTTTTGACACCTTTCTCTGATCTATCTTCATCAACTGCTCTTCTTCTTTCAAATGAGATAAGTACAAGTGTCTTTCGGGGTGAGAGAGTTTGCATGCATGCTTCTACTTCGTCCGGGATTTTTAACTCCTTAACATATTTTTTATGATATTTTGTGATCACCCCATCCCAAGACATCACATATGGTACTATTCTTGTTTTACATTTTAAGTTTCATAAAAATATATTTTCGTCGAAATAACACAAAATTTCAATCTTTTCGATAAAAAAATCATCGATTAAAAATACATTTGCATTTTTGAAAATTTAGATATAAAACAAATTTCTTGATAATAATTCTTTTTATCAAGATTGTGTGGTTATTTCTTATTTATATTGAGCGCAATATTTTTACAACAAAAATTGTGTCATGAAGGAGGAACATAAATCATTAATTATACAATGTGGATTCGGTATTTTAGCAATACTTTTTATAATTCTAGTGATATTATTGTCATTTTTCTTCCATATATTTAGGAGAAAAGCCGAGAATCAGAAAACAATAGAAGTTATAAAACCGAATATCTATCCGTTTGAACCAAGTGAAGTACAAAGGGTGGTTAACGACATTCTCGAAATAAAAGATTATGAAGTTGAGGATAAAGATTTAGATATTCTGTATTTCGTATTGCGGTACTTTAGTAGCTCGAAATTTCCATCACGATTTCGAGTGGAGTACCTTTTTAATCGATTCAGTAATAAAATAAGTTATAATTTCTCGTCATCGTCGATGAATGCGACTCTAAAATCACAAATACAAGAATATATAGAAGGCAAATACTTCTGGCGAATAGATTTAAAAAGCACCAAAGATGCAAGTAAATATAATAAAACTCAAGAAGAAATCGATAATTTAAATAAAGAAATTGATAAATTAGAAGTTCCTGCTGAGATACATGGTATTGTTATGGAAGGTGAATCGACTGGCGTTTTAACCATGATAAATGTTGCAAATAATGTCGTAAATGAAGGATCATTAGAGATATTGAAAAACAATTGCAGTATTGATTGTTTAAAAGAAATATTAGATGCAATTAAGGTAGTTAAGATCGAAAATGTGAATCTAACAAAAACAGAGTTATTATTTTTAGGAGAGTATTTGTTGAGCTGTACTGATTTTGTTACAGGTGATAAAATAACAAATCCTGTTTTTCTTGATTTAACAGAAGCTGCACCTGATCTTTTAAAATCAATAAACTTTAAAGAAAACACTATTTTAGTGAATAAATACGATCAAATAGTAATTTATAGAATGGAGTTTCAACCAGATGAACTTTGTTTGAAAGCGGCAATAAAATATTTAGCCGAAGAATTCGGAATAAAGGCCCCTAAAATTTTCCTTGATGCTTATACTGGCTGTTTGATGGAGGATCCAGTTTTACTTGTAGATGGTGAGAATGAATTTGTAGATAGAACAACTTTGGAGGATAATATTTTTGATTGGAAAGGTCGATCACCATTTACGGGTTCTCGATTGAGGGAAGCTGTTTTAATGGAATTTATTCTTCTCAAAGACAATTTATCTGGTAGTCAACAGGAGCCGGGAATAGGAAATTTAGGCGAAAATGATGAAGCTAATGATATTGTTTTAGAAGAAAACTTGGATGATATCACGGATCGATCACAACTTTTAGAAATCGAAATACGCAATTTTTTATGTCGAACGGGTAAGTTTGGGCAATTTTTTTTAAATTTAAGAGAACACAAGGTAGATATTTTGGGTTCGGGATGTTACGAATAAATAAAATTAATTTAACTTTTTTTATATTATGATTTAATTTTTAGTTAATTGACCATAATTATGATTTAATTTTTGTAATGCTTATATAGAAACAAAGTATGATTTCTTGACATTCCATTGCGAATATGAAATACTTTGAATCAATTGATAAAAAGAATAGGATTCTGAAGTCAAAATTAAAATAAATAGCAATATCACCAATATATCGAAATTAATTGAAAGAATGCAAGATTGGGAGGCAAATATATAATTTTTTGTTTTATAGTAGCAATAAAAAGTCCGAATAATCAATTAGCGTGCAAGATTGGGAGGCAAATATATAATTTTTTGTTTTATAGTAACAATAAAAAGTCCAAATAATCAATTAGCGTGCAAGATTTTGAAGTAAAATTGAAATAATCAGTAATATCAATAATGTACCGGCATTAATAAAAATTAGAGTATCTTTTGATTTATAATATAAAGTTGATATCAATCAAATAATTCACATTTGAATTTGCTCTTAATTTCTATTGAAATCAAAAATCTTTTGTGAATATAGGTCACCCGAACGGATTAAAAAGATTCCATATGAAATTTTATCTTAAATTAAGCATTTTGTATCCACCGTTGAATTATATCATAGTATGTTCATACTTTTTTATATTTGTTCGGACTAATTTTCATGTTACAGCTCCAGATGTTGTGATCAAATAGTTTAATCAGTAAAGATATACCCTGATGAAAGTTTGTGTGATTGGAGCAGGACCAGCCGGTCTCTACACATCAAGATATTTGCTTGAAAATGGCTTAACTGTAACGGCATATGAAAGAGGGAAAAATATATGTGGCAATATACTTTGTTCATTTTACAATAAATACGATCCAAAAATGTTCAATGATGTTTTAAAGAACAGCAAATTTAAATTAAAACTAGGGAAATGTGTTTTAGATAATGAAAAAGAACTTAAACTGTTGGAACCTCGATATGATGCTTTTGTTGTGGCATGTGGTTCTGATAAGCCAAATAATATTTTTAGTTTTGGGAATGAATATTCAAATAGTATGCCGACTTTAAAAAGTTTGGATTGCAGCCTAGATGAATCGCGTAAGTATTTGAATAACTTAAAATCAAATAATATTAAGGAAAATGTGTTTATTGCGAATTCAGAATCTACGAAGCCACATTTCACATTAGACACAAATTCAGTAGATATCATTTTAAAATCAAATTATTCGAAGGAAACAATTGATAATTACATTTTACCAGCTGATAATAATCACGGGGATATTCATTCAATTAAAAGTAGTGATTTTCAGAATAATAATATAAATGATGAATCCAATATAATTAATAAAAATACTAAAAAATATATTATGAATAAAACAGATTTTATACATGCTATTGATATAGCGAAATATTATAATGGATGTATAGATCAGAAGCCAGATATAGGAAAAAGGGTACTGATTATTGGTTGTGGAAATGTAGCCATGGATGCTATAAAATTTATATTCAATAACAATAAAGATGTAAAAAATGTAACTGTTTTAAGTCGTAAAGACGTATTAGAAAGTGCTTTTACGAATGCAGGTGTTCGAGATGTTTTCGAATTGGAAAATGTGGAGATAAAAACAAATATGGATAATGAGGTGGCAATTTCAGATACTGGATCTTTAAAAAGACGAATAAACATTTTTATGAAAGAGACACGTGGTGATCGAAAAGCGATTTTTCTTTTCAACACGGATGTAAAGGGAATAAAAAAAATAGATAATGTCTATGAGGTATCACTAAATTGCAAAGGAAAAATTGTGTCACGTGTTTATGATACGATTGTTCTATCAATGGGATTTGAGAAATCCAATTTTAATTTTCCTTCTAATTTTAAAAAACCTATCTATTATGTTGGATGGGCTAAAAATCCAACGGGAAATTTAAATGAAATGGAAAGAGATGCATATATAACTTCTCAAAGGATCTATATGGATATTAAAAACAAAATTACAAAATAAAATACATATTTTCACGCTAAAAATATGCATATGTAACTTCTCAAAGGATTTATATAGATATTAAAAAGAAAATTAATAAATATATATGTTCAGGTTACAAAGATGCTCATATAACTTCTCAAAGGATTTGATTGAATATTAAAAAGAAAATTACATAATTAAATCTATATGGTCTGGGTGTATATAATATTTTGTAAATATTCCGCTTATATTGTCTATTTTCAGTAATTATATTTCTTATATTTCAGGTTGTTGAATATATGAAGATCTCTGTTCTTTAAACTCTTATTTTTTATAGTAACATCGAAGATAGATAATTTAACCCCTTTTATAAAATCATTTATTTCATTTTTTATACTTGGAAATATAAAAAAGGTGGGAAATACGATTTATTAATCATTTTAATATGGGCAATGTTTAATTAAAATTTGCCTTTATAAAGATATTATAATTTTTGAAACGTTTATGCACAAATTGAAAATTTTTAAAAAATCTCTCATTAACTTAATTAATGATTTCAAAAGGATATTTTAATAATTTTTTTTTCGAAATAAACGTAAATTGATTTTTCTAATTCTATAGTATATTCCTAATATCCCAAGATCCCGTAATCCTAGATAAATCTGTTTTTTTTCCAATAATAATAATAATATTTTCATGTATTTGAATTATATGAAGAAGGCACTAATTTGTTTTTCATGTTACTTAGTTTTTATAGTTCATTATTTTCCGGTTAAATAGGTTAAAATATGTAAAAGGTAATATTATAAGACTAAAACACAACAATTCTTTTAATCATAATATTATTATCCTATATTTTCATAATAAATTTAAGTAAATAAAACTTACTTACTTCCTTTTCAATCATTTTTAAGCATGTATTTTCTAAGTAAAAATCAACAATAACAATCGATAAATTTTAGATTATTATTAATATTGGTTTGGTGATTTCGGTTTTGTAGTATCACGTCACTTTTTAAATAGGTTTAATTTTTTGATATTAGTTATATTATGAAATTTTCATAATCACTTTGAATGATAAT
Organism: Rhyacophila brunnea; assembly: GCF_057557595.1. Taxonomy (NCBI): domain Eukaryota; kingdom Metazoa; phylum Arthropoda; class Insecta; order Trichoptera; family Rhyacophilidae; genus Rhyacophila; species Rhyacophila brunnea. The sequence continues at coordinate 544,403 of NW_028232778.1, forward strand.
TATTCATACAAAATTGTAATTTTTAATAGAGAAAATTATGTATCTTTATCGAGTTATTAAAAATTATCACATTTTTATAATATTGAATATATTGTGATATATTCTTAATTTTAAGTATTGTGTATCATTTTTGTTAATAAAACGTCTTTATTGTTGGTTTTAATAGGTCGGGATGGATTTTTCATTTCGAAAAAATAAATTTCAATAATTATCGGTCCTTTTTATATAAATAAATTTACATTTGATCAACAAGTTGCTGGAATATACGATAATATCATTCGGTTTCTTTTACTGATATTTATATGCAGGCATCTATACATTAAATCACCAAAATAAATACAAGAAAGTATTGTACTCTTTAATAAAATCAATATTTTTTTGTGTATAATATACCTTATATTTTCGATTTGATTTTTAGCATTGTCTAAGACCTAAAAACTAGAAATAATATTCTGTAAATGGAACTAAAATATCTTATAAGTTATAGTAGATTGGCAAAAATAGCATTAATATTTGATAATTGAACATAAAAATCAATACAAGTTATGGTAAATTTATAAAACTAACATATTATTATTTTTGATATGATAAATTATAGAATCTGTTGCAAGTTATGGTAAATTTATAAAACTAGCATATTATTATTTTTGATATGATAAATTATAGAATCTGTTGCAAGTTATGGTAAATTTATAAAACTTGCATATTATTATTTTTGATATGATAAATTATAGAATCTGTTGCAAGTTATGGTAAATTTATAAACTTAAAATATCATTATATTTTGTCTCTGTTAATAATAATAAGACAAATAACATAGTAAATTATATATCTCATGTGTCATTATAATTCAGTTTATCTTTCTAGAACAACATTTTTGTGTGTTATTTGGCCCACGTTAATGTCTATATAAACCATTGAATCATTCATAAAATTTTTATTGACTTTTCATCGATCATACAACCCCCATGCTCTTAAACAGATGAAAGCCCTGTAGGTTTTGTTTTAAACCACACAAATTTTCAAAGATATTATCAGACGAAGAAAAGTGACAAAAACAACTAAAAATATTTTTTTTTATAGGCAATTATTTATGCTGCATCTATTGTATCTCACAATTACATTCTAATTTCATGATAGATTTGTAAAATATACAACCCATAAAATGATTTTAATTATCGATACTTATAATTGCACAGCATCAAAGATAATTCAAAAATTCAATCTCACAAGACATACAACATATACCATAGACGAAAAAGATCTAAAAAAATATTGCTGTTTATTAGATAATTTAAAATACGAAAATTGCATATTTATTGTACATTCAGAAACCATTAGTGATTTTAGAAAGTTACGCTACTATTTCAATGAAATTTTTCAGGTCTCTGACGATTATTTGTATTACTGCAATAAGAAGAAAAAAATCGGAAAGATTTATGGAATTGGGTGTGATTTTAAAGAAGTTGGCAAGAAATTTGTGGTTCAAAAAGGAAATACGATTGATAATAATAAAATTAAAAGTTTACCTTTTTTAGATGTCCAGAAAAATGAAATTGTGGATTTTCCTGATGATAATGAAGATGATGAATATTGATCTTTGCTTTCATATATACATATGCTTTTTTGATACTGTATCAGATATCTTTTACTTGACATACACATTAAAAATTATTTTACGGATGATGATTTTTGAAATTCTGTTTCTGGTATCTTTTACTTGACGCATATATTAAAAATTATTTACAGATGATACCTTTTGCAATTCTGTATCTGATACTAAAGATGATGCATGTATTAAAAATATTTTATTGTGATTTTATCAATATTTTTTTCTGAAAATTTTATTCATTGTGATAATAACATAAAAATAAAAATATATATGTATTTGAATCTAATCTCAAAATTATATTATTTCTTTTATTTTATTTTCCATAAATAGAATTTAATTATAAAATTCAGTTTGGAAAACAGATATCTGGACGCTTAGAAGAACACGAGGGTGTATATAAATTTTTAAAACCAATCAAATAATATCGAAAAATTATCTTTGTAAATGTTAAATTTGTTGCATCTGAAGTTTTTGGTAAATGGCTAAACAAAATAATTTATCTTTATACTATTATTACATGCCAAGGGAATGCTAAATATTATGAAATAAATGTAAAAAAGTGTGAGGGTTGGCTCTTTCGTCCATTTAAGAATACTTTAAAAATTTATGCTTTACGTCTAATATTGGAAAATATATTGATGTCTTTTGTGCAAAATAGTATCTGGAATTGTTAACCATGAATTTTTAAATATATTGGTGCTGAGGCATCATTTTCATGTAAAAATGTTATATAATATTTTTCTAAAATTAAATCTTTGAGAATAGGGTAACCTCATAGAATTATTATTATTCGGTTTTCTTTCGCAAAAATATTTGTCTAAAACAAAATCATTCGATTTCAATCGAGTATGTCGCAAAATCGAAACGCTTTTTTTTCACAACTTTTTAGTTATTTCTTATATAAAATAATAAAAGACCTAAAAATAAAAAGTTATCAGCCTTTCCCATAATTTTCTTTATAAAATATAATTAAAAACCAAACAGCTTTATAAAATATAAACGAACTAATGCTATTTATAAATATTTTGGTATTGTGATGCACATGTGTTTCATTATCTGTATTTATAAATGTGAAGGTTCTAGAATACTACATTTACGATATAATATTACGTGGTGTTAATGTGCTAAGTAGATTATATGTTATATTCTTCTAAACTAACATTCTTTCTAATATCATTTTTACAATTTACGTGTCTTTGATCAATGATTTTTGTTTCATTTATTTTTTTCTGCTATCGAAACCGTTTCAAAAAATTAAAAAATTTAATTGTGTGGTATAGTTATAAACTGGGCTTTTATTGAGGATATTTTGTAAAAAGAGAACTAAGTTTATAGTGCACAATAATAAAAGTAGAAATATCACTGTTTGCAATGTTTCCCTTTTAATTAATCTGAAATTCTTAAAAAGATGAGGTTTTATGTATAAATAAATCATGAATCCTAGGAATACATGAAGTTGTTTCAATTTATAGTTGTAAATTTTTGCCAATTTTAGCATTTCGGTAGCTCTTAAATAAACATAAAACAATAAAAAAAAGTTCTTGTTAAAGCAGGAACCTTCACATGAAATTAATTGCTCTAGAATATATAGGAATAGATCGAATTTCACAATAAAAAACTTCAATCATGGCCTTGAATGAATATGTATAGCAATTATTGTTTCAAAAAAAAGTATAAACATTAATATTCTTATGTATTGAAACATTAATATTCTTATGTATTGAAACATTAATATTCTTATAGATTGAAACTGAAATATTCTCTGTATTCCTCAATGAAGCTAAAAAAATAAAACAGCAAGCAAAATCTTGAAAAATACTGGTTTTTTCGGGATGAAAAGGTTGACATTTAAATTTTATTATTATTTTAGATGAAATATGTACATTTTATCTTGAATAAAAATTTACTAAAAATTATTCTTATATAAATATATTTATTAATCGATTAATTTCAATTGGAATGCGGTGGTTACAAAATTCCATAAAAAATATGTTAAGGAGTTAAAAATACCGGAAGAGTAGAAGCATACATACAAGCTCTCACACGGCGCAAGACACTTGAACATATCTCATTTGAGAGAAGAAGAGCAGTTGATGAAGATAGATCAGGGGAAGGTCGAGAAAGATGCATCAAGGAGTTGTGCAATATTCCCAATATGCAGACCACGTCTAAATAGATAAAAATGATAAAAAGAAAAAACCAATAAATTAAAATTTATCAGTTAATTTCAAGATACTTCAACCCATATCACTTTACAGAAGATGAGCAGTTGAAGAAGATAGATCTGGGAAATGTGTCAAAAGATGCATTATAGAATTGTGGGCTATTCCTAATGAGCTGTCTATATCACGGTAGATGTAATCTATAGCAAAAAGAAAACATTACACCCATAAATAAATAAAAAATATTGGTTAAATTAATTTTTAGCTATCTAAATTTTTTAGAAAAAAATTTGGATTTCTCTGGGCAACAGACGCGCTTAAAATTTCTTTCTGCAAATTTGTCTTTACCATATTATTAATGTTTCATCATATTTCAAGAGTTATTAGTTAAAATTTTTACCCAATCCCATTGTTTTGTGCATACGTTTCCTGTAGTATTCCTAAGCCATTAATATACAATTTATGATATTTCGTGTTCACGGCATCATCATTCTTATATAAAATATATTCATCAGTTATTTCTATCTTTTTTAACCAAGAAAAACTTAATATGCTCTTTGGAAGTGTTTGTTTAATACCTTTTTCAAACACACATCTTTACGTTCTCGAACAAAATAACGCCAAGCTTAAAGACTTATTGATCCAATTGTTTACTAAACAATATTATACTGCTTTACATCGAATAATCTTTATTTTTTATAATATAGGGACATATTATATTAAGCGCCTTTCTCAACCTTATTATGCTTCTTTGTAAAACACACTATATAGATCCTAATTTTTATGATATTATTAATTAAACTATCTAACTCAAGACTACTACATCTCTTCAGACCGCATAATCTATATGTATTCGTTAAAATATTTATTATTTCAAGTGTCTTTTCGGACCCTACTATATCCTTAGATCGTATCCTAAATATATCTTTACCTTTAAAAAACTACTTAATTCACTTTCTTACTAAACCATTTTATGCTACTTTCGATCATATAATCACCACAGTCTCCACCTTTCCATCTTCAAAACAGGGACTTATTATTTCGTGTGTCATTGCCTACTCGATTATTTGTAAATGTTTTCCGCTTCCGCTAATTTACATGATAATAAATATATGAATTATGGTATTTTGTGACAGTCCCGTTCGTCATTATGATACTGGGTATTATTCTTGTTGATCAATTGCGGATTAGCGAGAGGCATCTGGTTTAAATTTTTATAAATGCATGACTTTGTTAAAATTATCTATAAATTAAGGCATTTTAATGGTCTATTCTATCACATACTATTTAAAATCTTTTTTCAAAAATCTAATTACACGAAGATCTTTCAGTTCGAGGGTTTTTTCCGATTAAACTGTTTAACAAGCTTCAGATTTTTAAAAAATATCCACCATGAACTTTTTAACATATCTTTTAATATTTTTGAGTTACAGATGAGTTATGATATATATTCAGATTTTTATTAAAAATTTATTCTGTACAAATCAAGACAAACAAAAAATATTATGAGTAATAAATAAGGTGAATAGATGAATTTGTTTCGATTAACAAGGAAACGAATGGAAAATTTTTTTTTGAATAAATGCTAGAGAGTATTTGCACATAATTTATCCAATATTTTTAAACCATTATCTTAAATAGATATTTGAAAACGATAAAATTTTAAATATTTTGCTTGCGGCTTTAATTATAATTTAGAAGATTTCCTTAAATTTTTTATGGTTTCTTAAAAGACCAAATAAAAATTTTCCAATAATTTTGAAACTTACAATAAAATTTAAAATTATCCTTAAATTTTTTATGATTTCTTAGAAGACCAAATAAAAATTTTCCAATAATTTTGAAACTTACAATAAACTTTAAAATTTACCAAATTGGTCTATTAAATTCCATAGTTTTTGATAGCCTTGATATTTTCCAAAAATAAGATCTGAAATTTAAAAACCAAAATTGGATTTTCTTCTTTTCGATGCATGATAAGTATTTCAATCACATTATATTTATTTTATTTAATAGGGCCTTTCACTTATCACAATCAACTTTCCTTAAATATTACTTTCTTCCTGAAATCCAGATTCTTTGCTTATATTTACAATAACTCTTCTTTCTTTATAAAACCGTCGCTTCAATTCATAAAACTTGTAGTTATAAAACTGTTTCTGCTCGCAAAATTTGATGATTTTTCCTGCCTTTACATAGCTTTCTTCATTCAAAACCTTCTCAAGCAATCTATGGACCAAGAATTCGTCCTCCCAAACATTCCTATACTTCTTTAAAAATTCTTTAGATGTACAATTTTTTAGATCATTGTATTTAAGAATTCTTTTCATTACTATTATAGTTTCTTTATTTTCTTCGTTTTTAATCATGTAGTCATCTAGTATCGTAAAATTATTTGCCTTTAATCCATATGTATATATCTTTAGTAACTGTGCTTTTTCGAGATTAATTGATTTTTGTTTTTCTTTAATTTTATTGTTGTTAACTGATGTGAACATTTCTTTAGGGTGAAATTTGATCATTATCTAATTGTAAATTCTATTTTATTTTGGGTGAATTTAAAAAGTAAATTTCTAAATTTGTATTAATTAAAAATCTATAGAAAAGCTAAAAAAGCTTATAGAAGCTGCAGGATATATATTCTATATTTGTGTAGAAATATTTACCATTCTCTTTTTAAACATTTAATTTATATCTAAAAAAAATAATTCATTAATCTTACTCTTTTGAGGCTGTTTATTTATCAAAGATGATATTATGCCAGATTAAAATCATATTTAAACTTTAAAAATTGATAATATTTTATTTTTCATAAGTTGGAATAAAAGCGTTAAGAAAAATATGGCATATGTCCATTTGAGACTGATATAAAGAGTGGTGTGAAACGCACAATAATTTATTTTCTGAAATGGAATTGTGTATCATATCAAGTATATGTCAACATGAATTGTTTTTATTTAGAACTGCCCAAGCGAGAAAATATATTTCGTTAAATATAATCTTGATCCTAAGTAAATAATATGGTTTTGAATTTATTGAATAAAAATAATTAATAAGTAGCTCATGTGTAAATTCCTATTATTTACAGTGAACTTAATTTATTATATTTAAAAAACGATTTATCAAATAATGCCACTTCAACACAAACCCAGAGGCAAATAGAAATATTTTAAAACATATTTAAATGTAAAAACGAAAAAAAAACCTAGATTTTATGCCTTTATCAAGCTTTTTGTGCTCAATCGTATTTCAATTAAAAAAATACATAATAAAAAGTGTTTTTATCAAAAGAACTACTTCAAATTTAAACAAATGGCTGCCATAAACTATTGATTGAAACCCAAATCTAAGATATAACCCTGAAATATTTATTAATGCTTGAAAATTAATTTTTATTTTTAATAATTTAAATGGGCTCAAAATAGATTTTCATTTCCTAGTTGGATAAATATAAAAAAAATTTATATGAATGCATAAATCTGTGAAAAGAGAAAAAAGTAGACGTGGCCAAATTTGAAATAAAATCTCAGTTTTTAAAGGTTTCTATAGAAAATAAATTAAATTTATAATGTTTTTTTCTTTAAGATTATGTTTAATTTTAGACTTATAAATGTCCAAAAATTGTTTAGTTAACATATACATTTTATATTTTAGTATTTATAAGGTTTTTAACTTTTGAATATTTTCGTTGTTTAGATTCCGTTGTATTTTTCATGAAAATACTAAATTAAAAAAAATATATCAATGGTCGGATGAATTAGGCTTTTTTTTTTGAAAAATGTATGTTAGCTGGATTATTTAATTTTAGAAAAAAAAATTTTATGTATAATTAAAATAATTTAGGAAAGTATTTGATTACAGCTATTCAAATTTTATTACGCGAAATTTATGATTGCTCAAAGCTTTTTTCTGACTTATTATCTTTAAATTATACTTAAATAATTTTTTCTTCAATAATTATTGATTCAAGTCTCTTATCACAATCCAATTTTTTATGCGTATGCTTCAGTTTCAGTTGGAATTCACAACAGCATTAAACCGACCTTTTTTTTCTATATTTTGACTTCAAAATATTTTAAACCAAAAATTTAATTTTCAAATATGTTTTAAGAAATTACCACATTAAATTCTTATTTTAAGGGAAAAGTATTTTTGTTATACGACTTATAAAACCACTAAGATAGATGAAAAACTAAATCTGATACTAAGTTGGGCGTTTATTATTTATATAGATAAACACATTTTTTATATGTTGTATCACTATACGAAGCTAAAAAAGCGTCGAAAATACTGTATATGATTTAGCGCACAAAAACAGTCAAATTTGCACAGTTTTAGCAGTTATGAATGTATCATATGTCGATCCCTTTTCAATTTTGACTATGCCAGAAATAATTTTGTTTTTACCCTTAAAAATAAGCTATAAAAAATCAAAGACAAGTGAAGTTAAATTGATTTTTGATAATATGTACAAATCAAGAGTAAAAAAGTTCGAAATGTAAGACGCAAAAATTATAATAAATCTAAAGGGGTGTAAATCAACTGTCCTTAATCATTATATGGTCTGAATATTTGAATTATCAAATGGTGTATGTTAAAAATTCCTGACTGGATTAGGTAAATATTGAAATATACTCGAGCTATCCTTGCAATAGACGCCTTTATATTTAATACCATTTGTTTGCAAGGTTTATAGAAAGAGTATACGAAGAAGATATTGCAGATTTTAATACTAAGAATCATGAGTAGTTGGGAGTAATTGCTTCTAAATCCGAAACAAGTTCGAGTAAATTGGAAACTGAAAATATTATAAAGGAAATTTATTTGATGGACTATGTGTCTTTGGTATGACTGAATTATGGCCAATAAGAGTTGAGGTTGGCTGTTATAATGACCGGACTAAAAAAACATATACGATAAATTATAGAGAGCTTGAATCAAAAGTTCATTATATATTCTGATTATTAGAAAGGCTATAGCGATCTTAAAAAATAGTAACGGGGGCTCAAACAGTTTATTGGCCTTAAAAATTTAAAAATTACGAACCCTTAGTACATATTAACATAACACGAGAAACTTTGTCAAGAATTAAGATGCTTTTTCCTTTGCGTAGCAGAATAATATAAAAAATTAATTTGTATCCAGTGAACTATACATGATTTTAAAACAAAGAGTCAAAGGTATACTTTAGTATATTATATTAAATATTATAATTCGTTATAAATAGAAGGAAATGGCATAATATTTTTTTAATTTAAAATTTATAATTGCCCTTTAAACCGTTTAAAATATCGCAACCGACAAATTTTTTGAAATAAAATATTGATTAAAATGTTTTACTTATATTTTAAATTCAAAATATGTGTTTAAGTGATGTTATTTCGTATATATTTTACATAAAATATTCTTCTATACCCTGAAAACCCATGTATGTAATTTTCAATTATTTTTAGAAAAAATATCATAAAAATTTATGAATAAGTCACAGGAGGCTTTTTTTTTTAAGTCGGCATAATATTTTTGAATTTATAATTTTATCTATGGTTATTGATTTTAGATTTTTATATGAGTTTAGCAAAGTTATTCGTAATTTTACTGTTTTTGTTGCGTGAATTCATTTTGCTATTCAATTTTTATAATATATTCTAATTTTATGACAATAACTTATTGGAAATCTACTTTTATTATTTACGAAAACGCCATTATATTTTAATTGTCGATTTCACAGTATTTCGTGCACAGAATTTTGATTATAAAATATATAATTTTTGATTTAGTATATCTATCCAACAATTTAATAGAATTGATTAAAATCCTTTTATATAAAAAAATTCAGTATATACTTTTAAGAATATTAATAAATACAGAAATCTTGACAAGGGTGTCAAATAGCCATATAAATCAATCCTTGAAAAAACATGTAAGTTCGATTTTTTTGTAAAAAAAGTATTGTTATATTTTCAAGTATAGAAATTCTCATAGAGCTGTGCTCAATAACTTCTACAATAGATGTACTTTTTATTTTATATCTAGGGTTTAGGATGTATCAATCCAACAAAAATTTTTATCACTGTATATAAAAAAACGAAAATTTTTGGTGCGTAATATTAGCATCAATATACAAATAAAAATATTGAAACAAATTTTATTAAAATACATAAGGTATATCAATAAACGATTGGTGGTTATAAAAAAAAGATCATAATTAAAAAGAGGTAGAAAAATTAACTGTGTGCCAAATTTTTTTTTGTATTGTTAGAAAGACCTGAAAATCGTAATATTATGCATCAAAAATTTAAAGAAAAATCAAGATAACGCGATATTTATGTATTTTGTTTATACATATTAATAAAGTTAACATAATATGAACATAAGGTTGAAATACATTGCATTCCAAGTTTTTTGAATAGATTGAAACGTATGGGTTAATATTATATAAAAACTTAAAATTTAAAGGCTCACGTAATCTGAATTTTTTCATCAAAACTTTATATATCAATCTAATTCAAATCAAGACATATTCAAACTGTATGGTTATAAGTATGAAAATTTTCAAATTGTCTAATAATCATTATATATAAAAATATTTAGTGAAAAATAACATTCAAAAACAGAAAAACCATACTTTTTGATATTTAACTTAATTTTTAGGGGTATAAATATACGGAAATTAGCTTTAATTTTTATATAAATTTCAAAATTGAGTTCTTTTTTTATTTTAAGTTTTAAACGAAGAAACCTATTTTTTATATAAATTAGTAATCCTATTGATCATTTTTCAATTCAAATAGAAATTTAGGAATCCGAACTAGATATTTGAACATAATAAAATGTTTTTGTTAAAATTCTATTTTATTTTAGGACTAAAAACTGTGAGAGTATTATTTTAAAAAAACCTTTCATCATAATACCATAGTCAATATTGGCCTTAAAATATAAGTATGAAGAGGTGAAAAACATTTATTATAATATAATTTAATGCAGTTTTATATCTTCATACCATATCAAATATTTATTGTAGATATAGATAAGTAGTAGTAGGATGGTATTTCAAGAAAAAAATAAAGATGGTTCATACAATCTTAATAATAATGTAATCATAAAAATTACATACTATATTTATTTTTATAACCGGTAATTTATATTTTTCGATGTTGATTTTTTTTTGTAGCTGAAATAATCCGAGTTTTTTATATTTTTAAAATAAAACTATACGTTTGTGGTGAATGCATTAAAGTTTTCTTTTGAACTTAAATATTTTGAATGTTAATTTTTTGAAAATATTACCATATGACCGTGGTATATGTAATTATTGTGATTTTTAAAGATAAAAGTTTGCCTAAAATCGCTAGAATTAAATTAATATTTATTATAAAACATTTCATTTAAGCACAAGACTTTGCTATTTCCTAAGGAAATTATAATGGTGCCATAAGAATTTGATTTTGTAAAAATTAGAATTGAGTTAATATCCAACCGTGAAAATGGTAAAGAAGAATGAAAAACCAAAATCAGCCAAAGAAGCAAAAAAAGAGATAGAAGACAAAACTTTCGGTATGAAAAACAAAAAGAAATCACGAGAAGTAAAGAAACAGATAGAGCGTATAAATACAACAACAGTTGTAGAGCGAAAGAAGAAGAAAGAGTTAGAAGAAGCCAATCGACCAGTTCTTGTACAACCAAAAGCGCCAATTGGAACAGATCCAAAAACAATTCCGTGTGTTTATTTTCTGAATAAGATGTGTGAAAAGGGAGATAAATGTAAATATGGGCACGAAAAGAAGGTTGTTATAATTGACAATGAAATAAAATCCGAAGAATCACATTCTAAACTCGTATGTAGATTTCTGATTGATGCAATTAATTCTGGACATTGTTTGAAAAGCTGGACGTGTCCTAATTTAAATTGTAAGGATATACATAAATTAAAAGAGGTTGGTGATGTTGAAATTAGTTTGGAGGAGTTTATAGAATTGACTAGACAAACCCTTGATGAAGACCTGACTCCATTGACTGAGGATACTTTTAATAAATGGAAGGAGCAGAAAAAAATTGAAGAAGAACTTCATAAAAAAAGGGTTAAAGCTTTGAAAGAAGGTTTGAGTGGTGCTGATTTATTTAAAGAAAGGCCTGATATTTTTATTGATGATGAAGAAGCCACTGATGTTGATTATAATGAACGTAATTATTCAGATGAAGAGGATGAAATCGTTAACAAGATGGGAAATCTCGAAATTAAGCAAGATAAATAAAACAATTTTTATAATAAATAATAATTTTATTAAAAATGAATTCACCGCTAAATACGTACAATTTGTGAACAAGCTTTATTGTACACCTATAAAAGAGTTTTACAAAGAAAGACATGTGTTTCTTCCCCTTGTCAAGTTTTGTGTATATCGAGAAAGGTGTCGTAAATTACATCCATTTACTGCAGTTCCTCGATATTTTCCACTAGAACCCTCATATTCAATAAAACATTCTATTTACAAGTATATTTGTAGTTTACGTGTCTCAAACTATTTATATTCCTTTTTTTGTTTATATTATAAATTCTTGGGCTAATTGGTGAAGCCAAGTATAATAAGGATTTTCTTCACAAATTAATCCAATTATTACCTTTAGCTTAAATATCCCTTTAAATTTTTGACACTTTATATACAGTCCTTAGATCACATTAAAAACATCTACACGAAACTCAGGCCCATTTTGATTTTTATTTTATGGGTTAAGTTTCTTCTTTTTATAAATTCCATCTACTGAGATGTAGTCAGTCCATTAGAAATATTGCACACCACCTTAATGCATCTTTTGGCCTCTTGTCCCGATCTATCTTCGTCCACTGCTCTTCTTCTGTCAAATAGGATGAGTTTAAGTGTCTTGCGAAGTGTCTGAGCTTGCTCGTATGCTTCTACTTTGTCGGGTATTTTTAACACCTTAACATATTTTTTATAGAATTTTGTAGCCACCCCATCACTAGTCATTACATATGGTGTTATTTTTGTTTTACATTTGCATATTAAACCGAGTTCATTCACCAAGTTGTCATACTTCCTATATTCCTCATTCACAACTTCTGTTAAGTTATAAAAGCAGGTCAAATCCATTTTAATCAAGGCAATGAAACACAGGCCCTCAGTATATATCTACAATAACATCATTTTCATTGTTCAAATTATTTTTTATTTATGTGTTAAGTTTTTTTTTATAAATTCCATCTACTGAGATATAGTCAGCCCATTGGGAATATTGCACAACTCCTTAATAAATCTTTTGGCACATTGCCATAATCTATCTTCATCAGCTGCTCTTATTCTCTTATATGAGTTGTGTTCAAGTGTCTTGATTTCACATGTTTATTTATATTTATATAAGAATAACTTAATTCCCAGGAATTTTATTTCTAAAACTTTTAGATCTACCAAATATTATTTACCCGTAGTTTTACATGCCGGTTAACTACAAAATTCAAAAAAATATATTTGATGATGTTCACTGTGATGACTTTTTAAAACTGTAAATCAGTTGGAAAGCAATTGTAAAAAAAATACTGTCCGTGACTATACTACAGAAATACATAACGTAATACCAAGGGGTATTTGCTTTATGCTATCAAGATAATATAATTTCAAAAAAATACGCAGACACACAGTAGTAGAATTAACGGAAAATGAATGCTCGGTTATCAAAGTAGTTACGAGAATAAAAACCGATAAAAAATTAAGAAATGATAATTCTGATATTTTTATTAGAATAAAAAGAAGAACCCGTTCACTCTCATAGAAATTTATGTGAATAGCATATAAAAATAAACATATTTGAAGACAAAAAATTCAGAAGTATGATCTGCTAGCATCCGAGCTGTCATTAATAAAAAATTGCAAGACAAAAATTATTCCATTTTTATAACTTGAGACGGTGTAGTAACACAATATCATAAAAGGCATCTGAAAGTACGCGAAGTAACTGACTAGATTGAGGCATATATACAAACCTTGGAATTGGGAAAAACGCACGAAATAATAAGTCTTGAACAGAGGATTGTAATGAAAAGGACAATAGAGAGGAGAAAATAGCTGCTAGTGTTAATACGCTGTGCGCACGAGAGTTCGAGAAATTTGTGCTTGAGAACTTAAACTATAACGAATAATTTAGCACTAAAATAAATAAATTTAATTTATTGATGTTAACTAATAAGTCTGGAAAGAAGAAGGTGACTTAGAAAGATTGTAAATATGACGAAGTGGAAAGAAGTGTTAGACTAATTTATTATAAAGAGACGCACCGAAGTTTTTTTGACAAGATTAAATAGCTAAAAATATAATAAAGAATAAATGATCTATTACATTTATGCAAAACGTTTTTGACCAGGGCGAAAACATTGCTTTACAGTGTTTCAATTTATTTACATATAAAAATAATCTAAAGTCATGAAAAGCCAGAATATTTTTTATTTTTAAGTATATTTAAAATTCAAGTTTATTTCTAATTTCATATAGGTAATTTTTTTTATGTCATTGTATCATTTTAAAACTATTTATTCATCCATGTCTTCTTTAAGAAATTTTTAAATTCTAGCTTTACAAATTTAGAAAAAGGTATATAATGTAAAAACATAATAGTGTAAATAAATTTTTTTAAAACTTGTGTTTTGACATTTTTGAAATCATATTTTTCATTAATATTTAATATATAGTGCTAAATATCTTGGGGTTCTATCTTTATACGTTTAGAGTTAAGAAAATTCATGATAATTATACTTATAATAATACAAAATGTAAGTATTTGTTTAAGGTTGTAAAATTAATGTGTATAAAGGTTAAAAGCTATATGATAGAATTACGATTCTTTCTAAACCAATTAAAAGTGCGAAAATCGTTTTTTCTAGGGGTATAATCTTTTATACAAACTACGTAGAATTGCATGGATTATATAAGAAATGGAATATAAATCCGTCAAAAAACAACAAATTGAATTTCAAACTGATTTTATATTATATTTATTCTATAAATATTTGATTTCACCTCTGAAGCTATATAATCGATGCACAGTCACAGATATAGAATTATATAATATAATTATTTTTCGACAAAAATAAAAATCATAGAAAGTAGATTTGAAATTATATACAGTAGTCGGTGAATATTGATATTTAATTAATGTGTTCGCTCTTTCATAGAAAATCCAGGTAATTTCGTTGTAAATATTATAAAATTTGACTAATTTTAATGCCAAATAATAATAATGCGACTCAATAACAAAAAATTAAAGCAATCAGAAGCTTTATCGCACAGTTATACCATAAAAAATTGTTATTATTTAAGCTGGCTTACATTTCTAGTACAAAATTATAAAAGTTTGGTTTATTCTTATATTTAAGCACTAAAATCTGTTTTAAATAAATTTTACCTTTTTTTCTCTGATGTTTTTTACGAAGATTTAAATTTCAAAAAAATATGACAATAAACAATTTTGCATTTGGGAATAATTGACAAAAATTGAAATCAACACCTGATATGGGCTCTTTATAGAATAAAAAAATAGAATAATTTAATATTTTATTCTAGGTAAATAAATTAGAATATATCTTAGATTAAAAAGGATAATTAAATGCTTTTGAAAATTCTTGAAATTATATTTTTGCTTTATAACTGTAAGTTTGCAGAAAAAAACAAATTTTATGAACCAATCTCTAAAAATATCAGATCATATTCTTTTAAACTAAAAGCTTAGGCTAAAAAAATTATATTTAAATTGAATAAACATATTTATTGACTATAAATATCCCATAAGTAAATAAGGAAATTTATTTAGAGATTATTTATTTTTCCGTGATTATGGTTGCATTTATTTTTATTCTCACAAAATTTGACTTTTTCTTATATTTCATGTACTATACAATTAGATTTTGTTTAAGTGTAAGAAAAATTTTGTCATAAATATTAAAAAAAAATAGAAACATGATCGATAATGATTATAATTAGAAACTTATTTATAATTATAACATATGCTAAATTTTTTTGATTATTTCTTAAGATATTTATTATATTTATATAAAAGACGTACATCTAAAAGAAAACAAATAAATTTTTTAAAATAAAATAAAGAAACTTATAATTAGGTTTTGTAAACAAAACTAGAATTCTTTTATTATTTTTCATGAAAAATGGCTCTAAAAAAAATTTTATGCTATAATTAAATTATTTTAACATTGATCTTAGCGCATTTATATATTTTTCTGCTGTATAAATAACTTTTAAAATTATATTTTCCCTTCGAAGATATATTATGACCCTATTTTTCTGTAAAGTAAACGTTTAGGAGAGCCTAGGGTTAAAAAATTTTCAATAATTTTTACATTATTTTCGATCGAACATTTTATTCAAATAAATTTATTGGAATAAAATCTAGTAATAATACACTGATTTTCATGCATATTGAGATCCAATCTCATAACTTGAGAATACTACGATCTTCTTGTATATTAATGCAGATTAATTACAAGAAATCTTAGCTTAAGATTTCGAATTTTAAAAACAAACAAATGTAGAATTCGCAAGCGTTTTTATATAAAAAAAATGTCGTATGAATTTTAATCATAAGACCCCGCAAAAAGACGACTTGCACCAATATAATGATAGTGCCAAAACGATAATGAAAATGCAAAAAAATACATTCAAGCATATCCATATAACTAAAATATATCAAATTGTAAATTTAATGCGATATGAATATTAAAATGATTTCAAATATATGCTTTTCCATTTTTTTCGCATAATTTTTTGTCTTTATCAGATGTAAATTTTAGATTTATTTAACTAGTAGATACAAAATATGATAGATATAACAGAATCTATAACATATGTTTTCTTAAAAAAAGTTAATGATTGTTTTTGAAAAGAACTAGATAAAATTTTCAGCTGAATATGGAAAAAATGTTATAAGTACTTTCAAAAAATTTTTTAGAGTATATTTTTATAGGTAATTAATATTTGAAAGTTTTATGTTTATTGATTTTGGTGTTGTCATATCTAAATGAATTTTTCAGGCATAAATAAAATACTTTCCTAATAAGAGAATATTATCAAGTAGTTTTTAGCATCTTAGAATACAATTAAAAAAATAAGATGTTTTTCAGCAGCAAATAATTATGCTCAAACTATATTTTTTTTAAATCCCCCTTTAATCCATTTAGTATAAAGCGAGTTAGTATAATTTTGCTGAATTTTTTAATGCAATAAATTAAAAGATATAAATACAAATATTCTACTAATTGTAAAGCTAGTCAATACAATGCTGACCTAACTCCATAGTACAACTTTTTAAAAATTACAATGCAAATATTTTGCTTTTGCAGCGCGTTTTATATAATACTAGCTGAACCCTATGATATAGTACTAATTAAGATTAAAAACTACATATTTAACACATTATTACGCAAGATCATGTAATTTTGTTAAACTGTAAAATATAATTTTTTTAAATATACCCAAAAAATATTTTACTTTTATGATGTGGGCTAATAAAATGTATGCTAGACTGTAAGATACATTATTTCTAAGTTAACGACCCAAATACCTTACCAATTATAAGACATATAACGTTAGAGACTTTCAAATAAGCAATTATAACCATAGTATTATCACTTTTAATTTTTCATAAATATCCATAAAAAAATATCCCATTAAGTAACTTAAAAGGAATATCTTTTTGCGTTTTATGGAAGCACATTGATTGAGTATTTATAAATACTTTTTATTTTCAGCTATAAAAGGGTTTTTTTTAGAAATAGAAAAATGATACATCAAATGTATAAAAATAAATACTTTTTATTTTCAGCTATAAAAGGGTTTTTTTAGAAATAGAAAATGATACATCAAATGTATAAAAAGATACAGTTCAACATATATATTTGTTGTATTCTTTTAAATGAAAATCGAGGGTATGTGGTTTTTTTATGTTTTAAATTCATTTTATAAGATTAGATATATTTTGATAGAAGAATGTAAAGTCAATATTATATTTCCATAACCAAATAAAACATTTTATTTGTGAAGCGGAAAAATTAAATGAGCAGAAATCCTTTCTATCCCTTATAAAATCTTGATTGGAAAAGAGAAGTGATTGGATATAGGATCAAACTTTTATCATTAGTTTTAAAAAATATTCTCAAATTTGTGTAAAATTCTAATTCATTGAAAAAAGAGCCTTTATTCTTTATAAAATTTATTGATATCATTTTTATCATAATTTTATTTGTCTCTATTACATTTATACGTTAAAGGCAGTATTATATCAAAAGATATATATATCACTGGATAAATTATAGCTCTAATTTATATATTTTACTATAATGATGATCTGTAGAACAAAATGAAAAGCACAATTTTCATAATTATGTATAATCATTTGCAAAACAAAAATTTATTATCTCATATAAGACAATACCTAAACGAATGAAATCAAATCAGTTTCACAACCGATCTATCAAATTAAACCGGATGAATTTTATTCTTAGTAATCTAATGACAAGATCGAAGATGTTAAAGTTAAAGATCCAATATTCACTAATATTTTACTTTTTAAAATGCAAATTTGCGAATATGGAAGGTGATATTGAACAATTAAATACGCTTGACACATTTGAAATACTTGATGATGACTCCTCATTTGCAACCATACCGAGTTCATATCCAAGAAGACATCCCTTCACACACATGGAACATCGATTGAGAAATTCACCACATGATCATGGAAATCATCGTCGTGTAAATACGTACTCGGAGAGCCATCCACACAAGCGTCATCATCGTGATTCAATGATGACAGGGCACTCCCATGGGCATAAATCCGATATGCCAGTTCATCGTCCGCATAAAAAAGATGCATACGGTCACCATATATTTCATAAACACTATACGGGGGCTTTAAATGTTAGTCCATCTCCTGATGTATATGCACCGTATCAGACATACCATTATCCGGGATTTCCATTTAAATCCGACCAAGACAGTAGTACAAGCGAAACATGTGAATTGTCTGTCGAAAATGAGAATTATACAAACGGACCAGCATTTCAATTTCATTAGTTTTTTAAAAAAAATTTATAGTCAGAAATCAGAAT
The DNA here is from genome assembly GCF_057557595.1 of Rhyacophila brunnea. Lineage (NCBI taxonomy): Eukaryota > Metazoa > Arthropoda > Insecta > Trichoptera > Rhyacophilidae > Rhyacophila > Rhyacophila brunnea. The sequence continues at coordinate 563,301 of NW_028232778.1, forward strand.
TATTGTTAATAAAAAATCTAGATTTATTTTTCTCCTCTTTTATAAATTATGTCTAATCAGGGAAATATCAAAAATAAATTATGCCTAAAATAAAATTTTCATGTACTAATGTAAATTCAAAACAATAATCGGGGGCAATAAAATCGGAAAAACTTAAAACAAAAAAATTTTCTTACCGAACAGAAATCTTTATACTAAAAAATTGATAATATATATTTCAATGTCCATTATAAATATCATTTTTTTTGTCTGTCAAAGATGTGCTTTAATCTATGACACCATAAAAGCCATCAAGAAATCACAACAATATTTCAGATGTCTCTTTATTTTTGATGATAAATTGATCATTCATATATGCTATTTTTATTGAATGTATCTGAAAATTGTAAAAAGGCAAAATAAAAAATTATATCATGCTATTATGCTATAGACACTTCTGAATAATAGAAGTATGTAATTTAGAGGCATAGAAAAAGGTGCTTGGAGATATTTTAATTTTTTGTTGGAAAAAAAGTCAGATTAAAGGTTTTTAAACTTCTTATTTATGCATTAAAAGCTTTTTAATTTTATTAAACGTATAATCCCATCATTTCAAAACTATTCATAATAAAGTATATGGATAATTAAGACTATACCTGTTTATCGAACAAAGGTATCTAATTTTTACATATATCATTTTTCTCTCGATATTTTATTATTAATTATAAAAACAAAAGATATATTAAGTTATACCAAAAAACGAAAATATTTTTAAAGGTTCATATAAAGGAATGAATTTTAGTGATATAATTTAAGAAAATAGCAAAATCAGAATAAAAAATTATGCGTTTTTCGATATTACCATATGAGCTTTTATTTGTACTTTTAAAACCAAAGGGCCTGAAAAACAAAGGAGCTTTGAAATATATAAACAAATTATTTTTATATTGCGAACAAAAAATTTGAAAGGATGAAAAAGTAACATTTAAGGCATTTATAAAATCTTATTATGATAAATCAAGAAGTCTTTATGGCTAAATGTGTGTTTGTTTTATGTTCTCGAATAAAAACGAAATTTATTTAAAAGAATATGATTTTATTTATAAAAGACATTCGAAACTTTATAAAACGCATTCAATTTTGATAAAGAGTAAGATGGAGCAACAAAAATTTATAAAACTGATAAGAGATCACAATAATGCAGTAAAAACAGTTTTTTTCATATTACATATGTTTAAAAAACTTATAATATATGAATTTATTTCATACTTGATGTGTATTTCTTTCTAGTATGAAACCTATTTTTCAAATGAGCAGACTTATTTTTTCATATATGTATATATTCCTATAATTCGAATAGAACACACAATAACAACAAAGCATCAACTGGATTTTTTTTACAGATTATAAAACATCAATGTAAATTTTATGTGTTGCAGAGTTTTATGAAAAATCATGTCTTCATTATCACTTGGTATATTTTATAGATTTAAACATCGAATAAAATATTTGATGTATTATTTGGGAAAGCTTTCTGCAAAATTCATCTATATTATTTATAATTTAGCTATAAATAAACATAATATAAATAATTTGAATAGAAAAAAAGGACGGTATTTTTTTCTATTATATTATAGGTTAATTATTGCCTTTATTCCACATTAAATGTTATTTTGGCTTTTATAATCCAAGTAAAAAAAATTTAAAGGTCAATGTTATTTTACATTTAAATAACCATAAAATCAGAAACTTTCTGAATATAAGTTACAAATCAGAGAAAAAGAAGCAAAAAAAATCACATCATTTTCCGTCAAATTATTTAATTATACATATTCAAACCTATTCTATGAAATTAAAGCGTGAAATAAATATTTTTTTTCCAAAATAAAAATATAGATAAGCTTTATCATGCATATTATATAAAAACTAACATACACATGAAGCAAGATATATTATATTTGCAATAGTATATGGGTTAAATTTATATTTATAGCATGGATTTTCACTTTTTTCAATTTAAATAATTTATTTTGCTTAGACGGAAAATCAGGTTTAAATACCCCTTTACAAAGTTTACATATAAATATGCAATTATTTACCAGTGTTTTTTTATTTTGGAGAAAATATAAAACAAATTCATAGTTCTAAAAGAATCGATTTAAAATTGGTAAATGTGTTGAAAATTGCAATTACTTGTAATTTAGAAAATAATCATTATTATAATTCAATTGCATATTTTTAAGTAAATTAAAGCATTATAAACTATGATAGTAACGGAATAAATGTAAAATCCCTAATATTAAAATTGTGAAAACAATGCAAAAAAATTATAAAATACAATTATCAAGGAATTACAGCAATTTATTATTATAGGATTAATATATATTTTAAATGATGTATGAGCAAATAATATTTTACAATTAGATGTATTTTAGTGATTAAATGTTATTAGAAGAATTATCACATAAATTTTTTTTAAAGTATATATGAAAATTATATTAAAAATTTAAAAATAAATTACCGGATAAAATAATAGCGATTTTAAGCATTTTAGATCTAATTTATATTGAAATCGATATAGATGCTTTAAGATTATTGGCTTGAACCATAAATTTTATCGCCCCAGACATTCCAGCTTGTTTTTATAGAATCTGAAATTTTTAAGAATACCAATAGAAACTTTTAGTGAATTTTTAGACGTGTCACAGGCATAAAAATTATAATGAAAACAAGAATAAGGCGGGAAATATAATCTTTTTATTAAATTTTTTTTTTACTGAAGTTCCATATCTACAATATGTATCACGTAAAGTCAATGGATTCAATCAAATATGGAATCAATTATGAATATACATAATACCTTCCATAGATATAGCTTTTATTAAAACAATAGAATACATATAAGAGTTATTTAAGCTTTAAAATTGGATTTTTCAAACCTTGTTACAAAAATACCACATAAAAAAGTGAATGAAAAATAAAAACAAATGTTACTCTCTAAAAAAAAGAAGAATCTAATGCATTTTCATTAATAAAATAACACCCTATAATTTCTTTTTGGTATCGATTAAAGAACTATATAATAAATTTATTATCCACTAACTCCTAGCGCTGCATTATTAAGATTAAAGACTAGCTTAAAAATATGATTGAATTTTATTCCGTAAGCGCATCTTATCTATTCAAATGGTTTTATGATCTTTCCGTGAATTCTCGTCTATACTTCCAATTTATTTTGTAAATTTTTGGTTTAAGGAATTTTTTCTGTTCAAGCCTTGAAGTTACGGTTCGATTCGGTTTAAATTAATTTTTTGGATACTTTTTGTGATATATAATCACAATTTCTTATCATTTTTGAAGTAATGTTATGACGGAAAAAAATATATTTTCTTGCTAGATGAACTCCATGAACATAGGTTTAAAATATTTACAGAAACAAATGGAAATTAAATAATATTTCAAATAGAATAAACACTGTTGAAAAATAAAATAAATAGGTTTTTTAATATATAAAAAAAATATAACCAAAAACAACCAAAAATTTTAAATGTGATGATTAGTTTTGTATTAGTAAAAAATGGGTAATAATATAGCACAAATTTTATTCACACATCCATTCCAGTATAAACATTAAGGACATTCAAATCACATAGAAATTACGATTTGGTTATAATATGCGCCACAACAACAGCAAAATATATTTCTACTATTAAAATTCATATTTGACTCTTTTTTCAAGATTTCAAAATTTACTTTAATAGAATATTCCTAAAATCAGCCCTCAAATTTTTTAGCTTCATGTAATAATAGCCATTCCAAGCTAACTAGATCTTTAAAATATAAAATTATATTAATATATAGAATTTTAGAATGTTTTATATGCAAAATAAATTAAATAATATGTTATTGATGATTTTGAAAAACGAAAATCGCTATATAAGTAGAAAAAAACACATTAAAAATAATAAAGACATTATGATACAGAAAAATTAACCTTCTAGCAATATTTATCTCTATTTTTACGAAAAAAACACCGGCTCGATAATAATCAATATCATAAAAACAATACAATTGATAAGTTCATTTCTAAAGGAAAAAAAATATTAGATCAAATAAAATATGTGTTTCCATTACTTAGATAGACTTCAATTGCTTTTCATAGTAGTTATGTTTATCTTAAAACTTCGATAATTTCTTTTCTTTATAAATTACTTAGGGAATAATTTGAATTTTATGATTTTATTGCGTAAGTAAAATTTTTGATAATTCTGCTGAAAATATTGTAAATAGACCATTCTATGAAGAATAAAAAAATTTAGCTGATAGTTATCAACAATAAGACTGCACAGAAAAAATATTTTTTTAACAGTAAATATCTCTATTATCGAATATTAAATACAAAAAAATATATTCAAAATCATAAAAATAGATAAAAATGTACGTCTGCTACATTTCTATGTCATTTTATCAATATAACGTTATATTGTGGATTTAAAAATACATAGCTTATATTCTAATTTGGGTTTATCATTTTTGTGTTTTTATCATTAATAGCGTTGATTTTCTTGATAAAATAATTTACTTTACTGATAATATGTTACAATGGGTAGCAAAAAAGTTTTAATTGTTTATAATGAGATACAATATCTATAATTTTTTAAAATAATATAATAAAAATTATGGTTTTGAAAAAGCAGCAATCTATTAGTTTTTGGCGTATGTATTCAAAATTAGCGAGCTCATGAAAACAAACAAAAATTGACAGAGTTCACAAAATAATAGGGTAGAGTTTCAAAAGCAAAGAAATCATCAATTACTAATGATAAAATATGCAGTGATTTGGGATATGTAAAAAAATAAGTTGCACAATTAGGTAGCTGACAAATTCCAACAGGGATTACAATTACTACACAAATAATTATTAGCAAAAATTATCATTTTATCATTATAGTTGTAATTATTTCTATGAAAAATTATTATTTTTTACTAGTAAAAAATTTGTAAAACAGGTCATGTCATGCATTATTGTTTAATTATCTTTCTATATCATATACGGAAAAAACATCACAAATTAAAAAGTATATTCTTTATTTAATAAATAGAATACACCTAGCCAATTATCGTAATGTAATGATTAAAATTATTATTTCAAGCCCTGTACCTTCTAACAAAAAAACTATATAATGAAGCATATTTTTGTATATTGTGCATAAATTTTTATCAATTTTTGAATTTTTCTAAATCTATCTAGTATAAAAAGTTTATAATCAAGAGAATAACACCTTTGATTGCGCCAATCGGGTCAGCACTACGAGGAAACATCCCATCTTATCCACACAACCCTTTATATCCTGCACTTGCATTCTGCAATCGATGAAACTTTTTTCTGCGCTATTATCAATTTATTTTGTAATGAAAAAATTACATAAACTGAATGTCGGCCATATAGTGTTTGTTGTATCTCTTGCAGCAGATGTAATTAATTGCTAGTTTGGTCTTTTATAAATGCATAAATGCGATGAGTTCTATTGCCTTATATCATTTGAATTTGGATGCAAGTCGAATATTTATACTTCTTACATATCGCACATTAAAATTTAAATAAGATTTTTTTTTAAGACAGATTATATTTTCACGTCTATTTTAGACACTATTAACCCCAAAAACATATTTAAAATGAAATAAAAATCGATTGAATGCTATTAACGGCATTTACAAAAAAAGGAGACAACAGGAAATCCATAAAATAACAAATTAGAATGTAATACTCATATTTAAAGTGTCATATACATAGATTATCTTTAGAATTATATCCTTATTTTTCTTATTTCCCTTCTAGGCGTAATTTATCTGCTTTTTTAGCACATGGGTCATTTTTTTTTGTAAAAAAAGTTTATACATAGCTTAAAAATGGATATATATGAGACAAAATTTAAATCTTCAGCTAAATAGTTTATTAAAAATGTGAACTCTTACGAAAAACACAATATAAATTTCAGCATTAGATTCGCAATTAAATATACATTGGATGTTTATGATATCTACTGGTCATTTTTATGCGCTAATTTTTATATTTTTAAATTTCATTGATTTTTGGGGGTTTTGTATTATTAACAAAGACATATCTTCCATGTATATAATTTCAAAGTAAAATCACTATAAACAATATTTAAAATTCTTGTTAAGAAGAAAGATAAATATCTTTATGATATGATATCATATTGTATAGTATTTTTTTAAAATCTGTACTAGATTTAAGAGAATAATATTTTACTAGCAAAAAAGATTATAAAGATTTTTATGGTATAATTTTATGCAAAAGCATCAAAAAACCATAGCGATTTCAAGAATCTAATCACAATATTAAATGATGTAATATTGCACGAAAAAAAAGATTTTTACATGAAAAAATTACATGAAAAGACAATTTTAAAACAGTACAAAATTTTTAGATTAGTTCAGATGCAATTCCAAACAATATTTATTTTCATACATCTATCCTAATTTGCTATTTATTAAATTCATCCAATAAAATTCAATACTCTAACTTTTTATTGCACTTAGATACTTGAACAAATATTTAATTAATCTTTTGTTCGGATAGTCACCTAAACTTATATTATAAACGCAAGAAAAAAGCACAATTTTCACAAATCGTCTAAATAAATCACAAATATATGTTATTTAAATTTCACAAATTTATCTATGGCTTAGTTTTATCTTATTTATATTAAAAGAAACTAAATTTTGAATGGCTATTATATTGTGCATACCATATATTTTTTCAGATCATAGTGATCCTCTATGAATCATCACGCTTTTCAAGATTATTAATTCGAAAGTCTTGTGCAATCTTATTGTTTAAGCATAATTTATTTAATCCCATAATCATTTGAGTGAAATGGAAGTTAGGTTAGAATATTATTTATGGGCAATTAGACCAATAAGTTAAAATTGTAAAATTCCTAATCCAGAGTTTAGTATTAAAAATAAAAAATGAAATTTTTTTTAATTGATAAAATATTAAATTATATTCTTCCACGCTTAATTTTTTAATTACTTAAATAATATTTTGATCGTTTTGATAATGGAACCGATAAGAAACTCTTATCTTTTAAGTTCCAAATATGTTCAAATTAAATATTGTGTCAAAATAACTCAAAAATCGATCAACACTTTTTTTTGTGCTCAAACCGAATAACATTCACTGCGTGTGTATTTCAAAAAATATATTTTTTGATTTCAGATTAATTTTATTTCATTGGTTAGATCAATTTACGTGTCATTTTACACATCCCAATTACAAATTAAAACAATCAAAATATTTGTTTCCGAAGTGTTTTATTGTCTAGAACAAGTAAAACATTACATTTAGTTTGATTCAGTGCGTTTAAGTAAAAACTAGTGAGTCATTACAATATTTCATCATACTGATTCAAAAAATATTTACAGAATCATAGAGAGAGATAAAAACTGACCAATGATCTAAAAAAGATCCCCTTTATGAAACATTTTACAATAAACCAATACTAAACACCCCAAAACAGGATATTAATATTTTTACATTCATCCCTCAAGATACAGAAATAATGACTACAAACCACGATATCTGGCAGAAACGAGAAGGCGCGATAAGAAAAACAATTATTGAAATGATAAAAACAAAACGAGAAGAGCATTTAGGTGTACTTTTACATCGCAGGCTTTTTGAAACGAACCGTGAGGCAGTTTTCAATTCATCAACCACGTTGAAAAGAAATGCAGACAGGCGAAGAAAGAGACAAATAGAAAATACGATGCTTTGTGAAGAAGATATCAACGAAGACTTGTTTGCCATATTTGGAGATAAGTATCTAAGCAATAAAAATAATGAAGGATCTAATAAGAAGCAAAATAGAGAAGGAAGAAAAAGATTGTGCAGTAGAAAAAGTGATGAAGGTAATTTTACACTTAATCGAAATGTAGATGAATCGGAGGAAAATGTTTTTATACTTCCAGAATCGGAAAATCGTATTGAAGAAAATAATAATGGTGTTGATGACAGAAATAGTAAATTTAAAATTGATGTAAAGCTTAGGAACCCAGATAAAAGTGAGTATTCGGTTACTGTGAATCAAGGTACTCTTAAAATTAATGATAATGAATTTAAAAAAGGAGAGAAAGTCAAAGTAAATCTTTTTAAAGAAACTTATGTTGGTGAGATTTGTGGGATGAATTATAATGAGGTTATTGTAAAAACTAAAATTGATAAGATGAAAATCCAAACTTCTAGTCTTAGAATAGGAAACGCGTTAATGTCTAAAATTACACAATAAGAATCTATTATACATTAAAAATTGGTATAATATGTAATACATTTTATGTTTTTCGCTTTAAAAAGTCCCATAAATTACCTTCTTTTTTTTAGGTTAATTATGGTATTATGATTTTACACTTCTCTTTCAAGAGCCCAATATAATTTTAAATCAATTTAGTTCTAGGGCCAATTAAATTTATATATCTAATTTTAAATGAAAATGGGCCAGAATCCAATTTTTACTTATAATCTTAATTTAAAAATACACATGCGAACCACAAGTATCCAATGCGTAAAATGATCGGGATGTGATTTTCAACTGATCATTTTTTATATTATCAACTTATACACCCATTAAAAATTTATATCTGGCCATTCAATAAATCAACAATATTGTATTATAAATTTTATAATATTTATTTGAGCTACCTACCTTGGGATTGAGAAAAACACTTGAATTAATAGGTCTCGAAAAGGAGAGGCATTGAAGAAGACTTCGGTGAGGAGATGAAAACCGAAATTATAAATACGCTGTGTGTACGGGAAATCAAGCAAGCTGTGCTTGAGAATAAAAACTAAAATCATAACTATAAATTTAGTCCCAATAATTGATGTGAGAAACTAAAATTTATTTATTCATCTGAGGACAATAAATCAATATTTTTCAGGCTCTATTTACCCAAATCTTGATCGAAATTCTTTTTCTAAGTTTCTTCAAACTGATATAATAAATTGCCATATTTACGATAAATTTGATTTTTATGAATATTCGAATTTTTGAGTTAGTTGACATCTAGTATTTTTTAAATCGAATGAAATAATAAAAAATTATGAAATAATATAAAATTAAACATTTAATTAGTCTAAACCATTTGAACATAGTTATATAAAAAAGATTGAAAGTATTTTATGTATGATATATAGTTCAAATAAACATTTTCTCGGCTTCCACCATTAACCATAAGTATATAAAAACAATTGAAATATTATACATATTACATGTATAAATAAGCATTTGCTTAGTTTCAATATTTTGAGTATAGTAATAAAAAAAGATTGAAATGCTATACATCTTTTAGATATTACAAATAAACATTTTCTCAACTTCAACCATTAATCATAAGCATATAAAAAACATTTGAAATACTATAAATATTAAAGGAGTGTCTTATATGGCAGTTTCAGGTACTAAAATAAATATAATATTAATTTCAAAAAAAATGATAATTTAGTTCTAACATGTGTTGTTCAAAAAAATATATAATATAGGCTTATAACAATAGAAAATCTTAATTTCAAATATTTTATTCATGAAACAAGATCTTAATGAATAAATTCCTTTTTGTGACATTTTAAGCTTAAATATATTTTAAGATTATTGAATATTTAATGCGTACCCTTTACCTTGAAACTTTTCGTTGTTGTTTAATCAGTAATATATTTTAATTAATTACATTTTGATCTTTAACAAGAATTTTTGCAGGAAGTATTTATTTCAGGTGTGATTTTTGGTATTAATTATAGTGATTAAAATGACAACAATTATGAAAGAGGGCGTATGTTGTATCTGATCAGAACAAAAACCTCCAGAGATATCAAAAAATATATCATTATAACACATTTGGTAAATCCTAAAATATTTTAAATATAGACTACCATAAAAATTTAAATATATTAAGATCAAAGAAATTTCAAGCTAGGTAGGTGCCAAATATTTTCGTTATTTTTCCAGAAAGTTACAACCGGATATAATCATAATAATTACATATTTCTGCAAATATAAAATTAATTTTTTATAATATATTTCCTTCACTCAGAAATTTAGTCCGCAAGGAAGTTTGGGCTTGTAAATCACAGCTGCGCAAAATCAACAAAAACAAAAGAGATAAATATTCGTTGAATCACAAAAATAGAAACACCAGCATCTATAAAAAATGAAAGGAAAACTAGATTTTAAACTTAGTTTTTCTATAAATAAAATAAGTAAATTGGTATTTATGAGGATGAGCTAGTAACAAAATACCGTAATTCCTATATATAAGTTCTAGGAATGCCAACAGAAGCAGAAAAATAAGCACAAACAATTGAATTAAGATCAATACTTGTATTAATAAGTCTTTAAAGAAGAATATGCATATATTAATGTTGTAAATATGATGATGAGGCTGAAAGAAATTTTTCGAATATGTTTTATAGAGCAATCGAACACTTATTTGATCAAATTCAAAGAGCCAAAGGATATAAATACAAGACAAACAAATGTCTATAAGAATGATATTGATGTGACAGGAAATACCATGAATTGTGTAATAAGAAATTACGAACACCAGCAGAAGCGTACGCTCAAACAATAAGATTCAGGAATACACTTGGAATAATATGTATTGAAAGATTAAGGTTACTCGAAGAAGATTTTAAAGAGAATACAGCTGAAATAATCTCTAAAAAAGTCTGTTTTGTTGAGAAATCTAAAGTTTTGATTGAGCAAATGCAAAAACTAAAAATAAAATTAACCCATAAATCATTTTCTTGTATATTTAAGTGACCAAAAATTTATATAGCAGGAAAGAAATATGAAATCTATAATAATAGATACGCCAAAACTATAAAGTAATGTTCATTAAATTCAATATGTGCAAAAAAAACAAAATAAATCATTTTTTCTATTTCTTATAACACAAACTTTATTGAATAAAACGATAGATCATTCTTCACACTTCGTTATTAAGGTCAAAACCATCATTTATAATAATAATCATTCTTTTTTATTATGTCCCTGCTTTTATTTTTAAAAGTTCAAATTATATCGAATTCGTTATACACCTGAAGAATCAGAGCAAATGAATAAATAGTTATTCTTTATCAGAATAGACCCCTATTTATCATCAGAATCGACGATGTGTTTTTTATTCGGTAAAATCGTTCGATCGGTCTGGTGATACAAATTCGATTTAAAAATAGAAGATGTAACACTATTTCGGAATAATTTATTCAGGATTAATTTATCAGATAGACTATATTTATCGTAAAAGGGAAAATTATTCTTATTGGACCACAAAACAAAAAATACATTTTTTAATTATATTCTACACCAGAACAAGGGTAAATATAGTTAGAATACAATTAGAAAAAAAATTTCAAAAATCAAAGAAAACCATACTAAGATCTTCTAAAAACCACATAATTTCCTAATTATCATGAATTAAACACTATGATCAGCCATTTTACTATTTTCTCTGTTATAAATTATATTTTATATAACTAACCTTGGTACTAGCAAAATTATCTTTAAGTGAAATTTCTGTAAAACGAAGGAAGATGACGCAAACTATATAACAAAACTACATCATAGTTTTGTTGAAAACTGTTAATTGAAAGTTATAATTTTATTAAATAAATAATGAAGTATTCCACGACTTGATCTCTTAACTCCGTAAATTTTACGAAAGCTCAATTTTTATGCAGAAAAACAAAAAAGACAAAAATTTTCAACAATATAAACAAGTCGCGGAATACTTCATTATTTATTCAATAAAATTACAACTTTCAATTTATGCTTGTGATAAAACAATCTCAATATTTTATTATCATGAATAACAAATAATCCACTGCAGAAATGAAGCTGTGCGATAGTGCAAAGAAATTAGAAAAATTCGCTATATATTTTAAAATTTATTTTGAGAATTTTTTTTATAAGTAATGATTTGGTTATATATAGGGCTTTTCTGAAATATTTTTGCTAATATGGTTTACATTTTTATAAAATTTTTAATAATAAAAGGGGCTAAAATCCAATTGGTAAGTTTATATCATATTTAATAGATAAATTTACCATTTATATCAAATAGATAGCCTTAGGTCCAATTTATAACAGATACATATATAATTATAAGAAAAACAATGCCTAAAAATCGTTTGGAGAAATTTAAACCCTAATTGCTGTAATTCGAGACTAGCCATTCGTTTTAAAATAGCTAGCTATACATCTTATCATGTTTTAAAATAACGTCTATAAAAAAAGAAGATCACCAAAAATAACGATAATTGTCTTTGCAACAGAAGAAGGATTTTCTAAAAGTATTTCATTAGTTTAAACATTAATTTAATCGCCTAAAGCAAAATACATATCCAGTATAAAAATTTTTCTTCGTTTTTTGTTGAGACGGAAAATTAAATGTACATTTTTATGCGGAAATGCACAGCTGAAATCGAATTTCCGGCAACCATAGGAATTTATACGGTTTTAGCACCAAATTATACAAACTTTTATTGACGTTTAAAAATTGATTATAATGTATGAATTTATATTGTTTCAAGAGAACAATTTTCGTATAAAGCCTAATATTTCCCCAAGGAGAATATTAAACTCGTTTCCTAACAATAATTAAAAAGATTTAAATTTTTGGGTTAATGATGGTATCGTAATTTTTAATTCTTATTAAATCAAAATTTGATGGACTTCCTGTGCATACATCATATTTATACTCTTAATTATATCCCTTCTCCTACATTTTTTGCGATACCTCTCCTCTTTTCAAGTATAAATATCAATGGTTTTCCTCAATCCTATAGTTTGAATATATGCCTCGATTTGGTTTGTGACTTCGAATTCTTTCCGATAATTTTTATGATGATATTGTGTTTCAGACAAACCATGTTACGACATGCGGTATAATCTTTGGATATTGGTTATATAATATAAGATAACGGCTAAATAATTCAAACATTGCATAATAAAAGTTATATCATTAATTAAACGTAGAAATATATAATGTTGAAACCATTGAATAATTAAACCATCATATCTAAAACATTGAATAATTAAAATATTGGCGAAAAATATTTTTTAATCATGGGTTAAGTTTCTTCTTTTTATAAATTCTATCACTGAGATGTAGACATCTCATTATGAATATTTCACAACTCTTCGTCTATTTTTTTTTCTTATCCAGATATATATTCGTCAACAGCTTTCTATCTATCAAATGATATGGGTTCGAGTCCCTTGCGAATTGTGAGAGATTGTATTTATTCTTCAATTTCATCTGAGATTTTTAAATCATCAAATCAAAAAATAAATACATGATATTTTATAAATAAGTAATTTTCAAAATTCATTGATAAATTAATGAATAATCACATATTCTAATAAAGTTCATTATTATATTAAATTCTCAATGGCGCTCAAGTAATTAAGACAATATTGAAGTATAAGCAAAACATCACAATGAACTGATTCATTTATAAATTCCTATACCCTTACTTTTTTTTTAATCGAGCTTTAATTCTTTGTTTAATGATTCGTCATTCTGTGTATTAATTCCTGTTAGACCATTTGCAAACATGTATTCGTGACATACAGTGCCGAGAGTATAATTTAAGCTTTTCAAGTTACGATGTACCCCAATGCACATCTATATGGTTTATACTACCTAGCATAACTTGGGTACATATAATAGGAGCTATGGCGGAAGCTTTTTTTTGTTAGAAACGATAACTGCAATACACCTATCAACATGCCTTCACTTTCTAAAATAATAAAGAATCAGCTTTATTTGCAGGTAAACTTCCTCGAACCATTTCGGACTTATAATTAAGCATGGTTTCATCGACTTAGGCTATTGATCCAAAACTATTAATTTATTTTTATAAAAGTTTTATTTGTAATTTTTTTGATGTGACGATTGGTTAATTTTAATATTATACTTTTACTGATCGGAATAGATGCATTGATAGAGTAACGAGGTTGTCGAATAGCTAATAAATCAACACCCTTGAAGTATATTTAAAACTTATAGAAATGCCTTCAAGAAATGAAAATATCTTAATTGGTACATATTTCTTTCATTTAGTAGAAGTTCCCGTAGCACACATTCACGTGTAATAATTGATCGATTTTATGTATATATTTCTACATATTTGGTGTCTACACTCACTACATTGAACCGATATTTTAATTTAATTTTCACTCATCAAAAATATTATTGCATCAAATCAGTATGCGTTATGAGAGAATCGTTTAATCTTTCCCCTTTAATTGCAATCATTAGGTTTTAGATACCTATAGATTTTGTAAGAATTTTTTGTATTACAGCAATTATTTTTTAAGGAAAAAATATTGGATCTTATCATTATTTTTGGTTTTATATTGAATAAAAATATCTTTTTAATAAGTATAATTTCATAAATAGCGTCATATTTCTTTATTTTATAATTTTGTATTTCTACCAAATTCATCTAAACAAAGGAACTTCGATAAAGATTATTGAGACATGAAAAATCTGGACAACAAATTTAAAGCAAATTAACCTAGATATAAATTTTTAAAAGAGATTGGAATATTCAATAATCATAAAATACGAAAAGAGCTATATAGAATAGCAAGAAAACGTTTCTATTGTCCAGATAAATGTGCAATATAATCTTTTCTATCAGAAGCGGAGATATAATATAGTATAAAAGAAAAAACCACATTTTTGTTATTTTTATGGATTAAAGTTTAATGATTTTGTTTTTGAATTTTTAATTGAGACCCTATTTTACTAACCTTTTGCATTATTTGCATCGAAATCGATCTTATCGAATTTAATTTACATATTGATACAAGCAAGACATCCTATCACAAAAAATATAATAAGAGAAAAATAGAATCAGATTAGATGCATCGACGGCAAATATAAATTATTTTTTTTGAACGCAAAATTTCAGATCAATTGGATTTTCGATAGAATATATTACATATTTATTTTCATTTTCGTTTTCTTATATATTTTTGTAGTTAATCCGTGTCATAGACTTAAGTATATTAGAAAATATGAAAAAAAGGTTAATTACAAATATTACACAAATAAAAAATTTAGCATTTCACAATTCTAAATATTATTTAAAATATTTATTTTTCAACCCCTAATGAATTTATTTTTACAAATTTTTATTAGATCTTTCGTATGCTCGAATGAAAACGAAAATTATGATATTCACCCGGCAAATTTAGATAGTAGAATCTCAACAGATGGAAATCACCCGCATTTTTTCTCGACAAACAAAAAAGGGACAGTCCCTTCCTCTCAATGGCCCCATGATTCAATAGCAGGAACAAGTAACATTACAACGATTCAAAATCCAAAGAAAATATAAGAAAACGACAGCATCAATACATGTGATCAACCAAAAGACTTGAAATCACCAGATACAAACACTGAATTTAAAGACAAGAATAATTTCCCAAACCAATATAGGGCATTTTTGGGAGCTAAGTTTGTAATTTCTGATTATGACAGCACAATAGAAAAAGTTGATTGTGTAGACCATACAAAACCAAGTTTAAAACTTACAATTGAACCCTTAACACCTTCGCCTATGTCTTTAGAGAACTATCTGTGCTTTTGTGTTAACTTTTTTTTTGATAGCAAAAACCGAGATATAATAATATGTTATAGCGATATCATACCTTCTAATCCTTTTTTAAATTTAGAATTAAAAAAAAAATACATACCTCTTTGTATTTTTTTCCCGGAAATCATGATTTTAATTCCCAAGCTCATCTATCGGGTCATATCTATGATCATCATTGAAAAAGCCGCAAAATACGAGAATTTCTCTTTGATGGGCTGCAGTCATGATATATAAAACAGGTTTAAGGTATTTGAAGAGGCATACTTTGTGTGTTTAAAATTTTTATCGAATACATTAAAAAATTCTCACGAGGTTACAACTGATATTATGCTGCTGTATAAAGCGCAAATGGACTTTCCTAGTTTATTGATCATCCTCGATTTTTTTAATGATCTTGCAAGAAATATATTTACAGACAAGATCGTTGGCTTTTACAAACAAATCTTCGATATATTGCGATCTAAAAATGTAGGAAGTATAATTATCAAACCACATGTATTCCATAAAACTTATTATTTTTATTTATTTATTAATTGCATTTTTGATGTGTAAAGAATGCATATGCATAGAGAACCACAAATATCTTATAAAAAGATTAGATAGCGACGACATATATGCTGAAGATAACAACGGAATCCATTTAGTGAAAGAATTAGCCAGTTTTCTTGACAATTTATCGATATTTACAGAAATAACCTCTATGGAACATGAAAATATCGTATATAGAAATATAAAACCGTGGAAATATATGAATAATAAATTTTATTTTAAGAGAAATGTCGATGGAAAAATCTTTGAAATGAATGTGGTAACATACTTAACGTTTATAAATGATGTAATAATCCAAATTTTATTCAAAAGGTATGAAAATTGCTCAAAAGAATCTTAAATAAAACTAAATGATGAACAAAAATAATTTCACATAATATAATAAAATGAAATGCATATTTTATATAAAAAAGCCAGCTTTGTTCGATTAAAGCGGTTTAAATATGATAAAAACAACATTAGCTGCCGTTTAAATAGTTTACAAGGCATTATTAGGTATAATATTGTGTTGTATTGTTAGAAATGTATAGCTACACCATGGCTTTGATTCAATGATGTCTCTAACACAAAAAACATGTTTTAACTAAAGTGATAGTAAATAATATCATAAAATTAAAATCTTAGTTACATAAAATTCAGTAGTCATATTCAGATATATTTAAAATTTTATTCATGTTGATCCAAAAAAAAGATAATATTATCGTAAAATATAATATTAACATATTTGGGGAGTATAAAAATTATATCCGCTTTTGAATATATATTTTTGCACACTGATATATTTAATCCACCCTATTTTAATTTAAAATATAATAAACTTGTGTTTAAATTGATGTTTTAGTAAATAATCATATATTATTTTTTTAATTGTATCTAATAATTTTTATATACTTGGTACCTTATATTTTATCGAGGTATTTCTATTATACATCAAAAATATTGAGTAAATTTGGTTTCACTACTATTTTATTTTAGCAAAATAAAAATAGTTATAAATTTGCGGGACAAAGATGCAAATGTAAGAGAATATTGTTAAAAATTGTGTAAATAAACACATAAATAATTTTCATTCTATAAAATATACAAACATAAAAATACAAACATTTCATATTTTAATAATCTTTTTTTACAATCAAATATAACTATGATCTTTACAAAGATATTTAATTAACACTTCAAGAAAATACATATGGATGCGTGTGAAACTCGTAAACTACATAATTAGATTATTAGCAATAGATTATTTGATATAAAAGTTAAAGAAAGTAGTTAGATGATTTTCAAAATAAAACCCTGAACTGTGATTACAGATAATATATGTGCTTGACAATAATTTTATGTAGAATCTAAAATATTTGTTTCTGATTAAAGAAAATTTCTATATATGGGGATGCATCAATAAAGCATTGTTCCTTTATAATTATTAATTAATTGTTTTTTAGAAAACCAAATTTTTACGCGTTCTTACATTGTAGATCAATAAGAAATTAAGTACATATTTTTTGTCACGTCTAATTTGAAAAAATTAAAATGCTCGAAGATCTATTTTTTGCTATTATATGTGTCTCTGAAGTTACAATTAAGGTTTTAATCTGTCTTTTATGTGATTTAAGCCTTTATTATAAACATATTTACAAATGAACTTCATATATATTCGATGTTAATCAAATAAAAATATATATTTATATATAACACAAAGTGCTACGCTTTTTATTAGCTTCAATATAAATTCATTTAAGTTATTTATAATTTACATAATCGATTTGTTTTATAGACTAAAACTATTTTCTCTATTTATATGCCGGATTCGACCTAAATAATTTAATTGCAAAAAAGGACGTAAAGAATTTAAATAAAATAAAATATTATCACTTATTTGTGAAAACATAAAAAAATACTCTAGCATAAATCAAGTTTTTCCGGAAAAAACGGCGAATATATAGTGCCAATTGCAGATAATTTCCAAAAAAATAATCACAGAATTGGCATGATATGCCTAAAAGTATTATATTTATTCATAAAAACTTATAAAATTAATTTTAATCTAGACTTAATACCAGAAAAAAAATACAAAGCCATGAGAATATGAACCATAAAAAAATATAGAAGAAGTTATTTTCTTTTTAAAATGCAAACCAAATTATCATATACTCTACAATCTAGTTAGTAATCAGAGATAAGAGAGTTTAAAACTACCCGGAAAGTTCTATTTCATAAAGTTTATGATAAAGCTTTAGAAGATTCATACGATGTTTTAAAGATAATTACTAGTGTCACCACCTAAAATATGCTGAAATTATCAACTTCTTGCTGAGAATCTAGTTATCTTCGGAGATCATAATAAAAAAAAGAATCAACAATAAAAAATTACTCACATTGCAGTGAAAGAAGAAAAATACCAAAAATGTTAGCAATAAGCACTTATTTAGAACTCTCTTAGCGCTAAAAGCCAGTGCTCAGAATTATAAATATAAAAACAGCATAATAATATGCGATAGCATAACAAAATCTATGGCAGAAAATCGGATAAATTTGAAGTAATGAATAGAAATTAAGAAAAAATAAGCAATAAAAAAAGTCGAATAATACTTCTATAGGCGAGAGTATTAACAGGCAAAAAATAATTCGAAATGAATAGAAGAAAGTTTTATCGCCCATATTGTATAAGAAAAAATTGAAAAAAAATCATGTGATACAAATTGCATGATTTTAGGGGGAATGTAGGATAAAAACGATTAAAGCAGGCGGTTTGAAAAGTAAGTATATTTAAATCGGAGAAAAAATGTAAAGATCAGTATTTTTGTCATTCCAAGAATTTATAAAAATTTTTAACTACTTACCTAATAAGAAAGCTGCAGTATCTGATAGAATCTATAGCCTTTTTTACAAAAAAAGACTTATATCCATTGATACATCTGTAATTATATCACTTAGATATTTTTGCAATAAAAAAATCGAAATGAATGGTTTTATGAAGGAAAAACACACCATATTGCAATATATAATGTTATAAATCCTAGTTAATTTGGGGCTATAGCCTGCATGAATACTCTCCAAAAAGTGAAAACTATAATGGTAACAGTAATTCTACAGTAGGAAGCGGAAAGGCGTAACCTAAGATCGCTTAATTATATGTGTACCGCACGGCGGATACAATGAGCTGACCAGCAAGCGCATATAAATACGACAATAAATTTAGAATACAGCAACAAACTAAAGAACACATGTATTGTTGTAAAGAAAGATTTCTACGCAATCGGTCATAGATTTTTAATGGTGGCATTTGCAAAACTATATCACCCAGAGCAGGTAAGCACGTTTATAGAAGTGCCACGAGAAAATGTAAAATTATAGTAAGGCATAACAACAAAGAAATATTTTAACAAAGTTTGATGTGAATAATACAGCAAGATTTCATCATTTCAGAACTTGAATTTGAGCTGTTCATATATACATTAAGTAGAGTACATAACGAAAAATTTTCTTTCTTAAATAAACTATTGAATGGATAATTCCGAAAAAAATCACCTTTAATCTGTTGATAACTCTATAGATTTTGACCAAAGACTCAGAAAAACACAAAGAAGATATCAGAACTAGAGTAAATTTCTTTAATCTACTCAAGACAAAAAATGAATAAAGCGGAGTTCAAAACAAATTATTTTAGTGTAGTAAAAATGCGAATCTTATAAGAGTAGATGGTGGATAAAAGTACCTCTGCATACTAGAAGATAGTATAATCATTTCCAAAAAATAAAACATAAGATAGATTTGTATATAATATAATAAAGAATTTCAAATATAATCAAAACCAATATTAAAGCAAAAATCTTATCAAATAATTACACGAGCACGCAACTTAAAATACAAAATACCATATAGGCGTTCTAAATTAGGACCAAAAGACTTTGCTAAAGTAGATGATTAGATAAGGAGAGCTCATGTAGAAGAATCCATTCACCTACAGCCTCTAAAATATGAATAATTGTATTTTAAAATAGAAGACTTGAGAGAGAATTATTGAGATTTGAAATCACATCGAATAAAATGCTTTCGCATCTAAATATGACACTTCCTACCGATAAAAGACTATCACTTAGAAGAGGAGCTATTTACAAAATAAAAGAGTAGAATATAGAACAACTATGATTAAATTATGAACATTAAATTACCAAATATAACTTAGACCTACTATCTTATAGAATCTATTGAGTTAGGAAAGAAATAAAGTTTAATGTGTAAAATAAAAGATAAAAAATACATCAACATCCTTTCAGTATCTACAAAAACCTAACGATTTATATAGCCGGATAAAAAAGTGGCTAAATTGATGTTCTGCTCTAAGAAAATGCAATATTTTATTTCATGCTATATAGAAATATTTTCTCCGAAGAAGATTTAAAACGATAACACTATAGAGAAGAATATAAAAGAGTAAATCACCTAAAAAGCCGGTGACTCAAAGTCTTTGACATGGCTTTAGATGAAGATATAAAAAAGTTGTAAGATCACATCCGTATGATCTCGATAACTAAAACCTACAAAAATTGAAGAAAATCAGGAAACACACTGTTAAAGAAGCAATTTATGCCAAAATAGCGCAAATAAAGTTGGATAAAAAAATAGACATTTAATTATTATTTGATCGACCAAATATTGTCGTTAACGATAAGAAGAAAAAATTGATCACGTAAATCGACAAAAGAGTAACCAGTGTTGATAATATGATGAATATTGATAATAGAGAGCTAATAAAATACGATATTTTAGCAAATTAACTTTTTCTTATATATAGATGTAAAACTGATATATTTTTATAGGTCATAACAAGGGATAGATTGATTACAAAATACCATAAGTCGTGTATTGATGAGTTAGGAATTTCAACAATAGCGAAAGAATATGAATAAACAATAGAATTTAGGGAGATATTTAAACTAATAAGTCTTGTATTAAGAATATACATCAAGTTTTTTAAGATGATGAGTTGGAAAAAAGTATAAGCCAAATCTGCTCTATAGAAAAACTTTAAGTTTTGCTTGAAGAACTAAAAAAAGCTAAAAATCAAGTAAATTGACATATTTATATTACTTAGACTAAGGTAAACACAAAAATAATCACTTTTCAATTAAAATAAAAAAAGAGTTAATAATTTTTTCTGTGACTGTATCTTTCAGAAATTTAAAAATTCTTTCATGGGATTTATAAATCATAAATATATTTTTTAAACAAATGCAAAGTATATATGCGCTGCGTGCAAGCTTATTAAAATACTCGACTTTCTTATAAAAAATTAGGATTAAGATGTTAAACTATGAGTTAGACAAAACTGTTACAATAAAATCAATACTAAATAGATTAAAATGCTGTAAGATTAAATTCAAACCTAAATATAACTATGGTAAAAAATTAAAAAGAAATTATAAATAATTTGACCCTAAATAACACATAACAATGAAAAAGTAGTTCTAATAAGATTTTTATCACTTTAAAAAAACAAGAAACTACAATAATGTAAATTTTAAAACGAGTGCAAAATAAAACTATTATACTAAAAATATATGTACGAAAAAAAAGACGCTACAGATAGCCCATAAATAAGATAAATTTAGTAAATATTAGTGTTTTTAATAAGAAAATTTTGCTATAAAAGGTAAAATACTTAATCTGTTTTTTTAGAAGTAGATTTTGGGCAGAAAATAATAGAATTTCTAGATATCGATTTCATCATATATTTTTTTATTTTGTCTAAATTTTAAACATTATTGTTTTATACAAAAAAAACATACAAATAGTTTTTCTTGTGCGATAACTAAGCAGAAAAAATGCGATTCATTTTTAAAAAATGTTTATGATTGTATTCTTGCGAAAAATTAAATAAACACGATGAGAAGTATACCTTTATCACATAAAAAAGATATTT
This sequence comes from Rhyacophila brunnea, assembly GCF_057557595.1. NCBI lineage: Eukaryota > Metazoa > Arthropoda > Insecta > Trichoptera > Rhyacophilidae > Rhyacophila > Rhyacophila brunnea. The sequence goes on from NW_028232778.1 coordinate 585,443, forward strand.
CTAGCACCAGTGTACACACTTTTTATTAGAAAGACGCTTTCATTTTTTGCATAAAGTCTATTATTGTAGTATTACTACAGTCTGCTGGGATTTTGTTTGTTATCTATAACTGAATTACGCAGAAAATCGTACTCTTATAACTTTTTTGATTTTTTAAATATAAGAGAAGCACTTTATATCGCAAAATTCTGTAGTTTTTCAAAATACGTAGGCTTAAAATTGCAGTTATATTTTTTTTATATTTTTTGACATTGTTATTAATCTGATTTCTATCTTATGTTCGTAAAAAGCAGAAATTAGTCTTGTATTCTGCTATGAATCTTTATATCGAGCTCTTTTAATAGTAGATACGATTCTTTTGCACGGCATTAAATATTATTATGATTTTCTCGACATATGCAAAGAAATACTGCCTAATAAAACAAAGAAGATATTAAAATTGCCACGGAAGCGCACATTAGAGAAACATCTTTTTATTTAAAATGCATAAAAAGTACTGAATGACCAGAACTAATTTTTTTCTGAACTGAAGTATACGCAATTGAAAGTCGATAGATATAATAAATGATAATGAATGGAAATGAAAGATATTATCGTATCAAATAGAATCGGAAATAATATATAGTAGAATAGCAACAATTAGATGCAAAAAAAATAGTTAGGCTAATGTATTTTTATAATTTAATACTTCTTAAACGGGCTTCCAGAACAGTAGACTCTATCCTGTACTGGCCGTTTTTTGTGATTAGCGCAAAAATATATTACTTTTTTAAAATTAACACAACTTCTAAACGAAACACTAATTTCGATTTAAATTTTAAAGAACATCATGTGCGACATTTTATGTTTAATAATAACTTATAATGTTTTGATTAAATCATAATTATACTATATTTCTAAGATGAATATAAAAACCATATATCAATTAGTAAATTTCACTCTATATTAAATATTTAAAACATTCCATGTAATCTATAACAAATCCATTCATACAACAAAATTATAATTTTTATTTATGGGTTTATTTTATTTTTTTCAATTTTATCTTTTTAGACGTGGTCAGCAATTTGGAATATTGCACAACTCCTTGATGCATATTTTGACACCTTAACCTGATATATCTTTTTTGACTGCTCTTCTTCTCTTAGATGAGATGAATTTAAGGGATTTGCGGAGTGAGAGAGCTTGCATGTATGCTTCTACTTCGTTCGGGATTTTAAACTCCTTGACAAAAAATTATAAAAAAATAATTATAATACTTGCCAAACCAACAAGTCGAACTAACTGGAAGTGGTGAAATCAAATCGCATAAATATTTGAGACACATTCGTTTCCTAAGCACAGAATGCGAACATTCAGTGTATAATAACACTTGAGTTTTTTTTTTCTTGTCAAAAAAAGGTCTTTGGCGGTTGCCGCGTCTAATTTGCAGGAATCACCTAAGTTATGAAAAGCACTATTTTTTCTAAAGAATCAATATCCATCATATGTATAAAAAATCATATACTGAAGTTGCATGTATCATCTAAATTTCTCAAAGTATATGCTTGTATATTAAAACAATAACAATTGATTGGAAAAATATTAAAAATATATGCATAAAGCAGTGAAAGATGTGTAAGTACTTACGAAAAACTAAAATTAATAGAATTACAGGATTGAATTCTGCAAAAACTGGTGGATCTGCGTGTAATGATAGGGTTGGTTTATTCCTCCAGGGCGGATAAAATATACTTAAATATGTAACGAAACACTTGATTTACTGTGGCACAGTTTGTTTTCACTTTTCCTCACAAAACTTTGGCAACATGATCTAAATTTATTAAAAAAAATACAATTAAAAAATATGAAGCACAATGTATATTTTATAATCGTATAATTTTATGCGATGTAGTATCACACACAATTTTCAGGAGGAAGTGGTACAGAGCAAAAACGGCAAATAAAACACTTTCACTCGGCTTATAAAGAACTGCGCATACCCGAAATTGTCTAAGTGGATTTTTTTCATACCCGTACCGCTAATTTTACCTAATATGTGCTTTTAATGTCTTTTGAAAATCTTCCGGGGGATAAAATTTCAGTGCTCGCTTCGTAGGTTGTTTCAATAGTCCCGGATTCGGATTATCTAATTCTCTATCAGAATGTATTCGGTAAGTTACCTATTACAATGCTACTTCACGCAGTTTTCTTTTATATTGCGTCTGCAGTTACGAAACGAATCGAATATGACAAAGGAAATAAGATAGACACAGTTTATTAGGTACATTGCTACCCTCTTTGTTCATTTAGTTGGTTACGCAACATTGTATATGATAGAAAGGTATTGATGCGCTAGATCAACACCTTTCCTAAAATTTCTGTATTTAGTAATATATTGGTTTTATAATATTATTGTGCCTTTCTCAATCGATATTGTGGCTTTCCTTCGTTTCATCTGTTCGTATGGTGGAAATCATCCAAACGTCTTTATTAGATTGATAAACTTGCAATGATACATTCCACTTCTTATATAAAGTGATTATTCTAACCATCGTATAATCATTTGCAGTAATTTGGGTGGACCTCTGTTTTTTCTTACGCTTCCACAAAGTCTTAATTTATTTAGTAATACCACCTTATAATTTTGACACCTTTGTAGTAATTATTCTTTACAAGATGGTGCCAATAATGGTATACGGAGAAACAAGAATTTATATAGTTTACGCTAATTTTAGAACTTGTAGCCAAAAATTTATATAAATGCAATGTAGCCTGTATTACTTCTACATAGAATCTGCACTAGTGGTCAGTATTTTACAATTTTCAAAGCATTGTAAACTCTAAAAAATAGTCTTCCTTTGAAGGTATCATTCCCACATTTTTACCAACATCTTGGTGGGGCTTGTAAATGTTTATATATTTTTTTAAAAAGTGATCAATCTTTGGTTTTCATTTGCATTATTGGTCGGAAATATCTATGATATCTGAGTTGTTTGAAAAACTCTGCACTCTAGATTTACCGAAACCGGTTTCCAGGCATCTTTTTAGAAAAATAAGAAGTTTCGGTTGCTAATTCTGTATACCGATACATGTCCCTTATAATCTTGCGAACTTGTAACATCAACAGAATAAGCAAAAAAAACCTTTTCATTTGTTTAAATGCTATTTTAAACATTTTGCCGATTTTTTACATAATTTATTCATGGGATTTTAGGTGGTAATATCTGTTTGATGCGTTTGTAAAAATTTTTAACATATCATCATCGATATATAAACACCGCATTACTTACAGTTTAAAGACAATTTAATTTTTTTTTTCAAACCATGGCGGCATAAAAATGATAAAAAAAATAAAAGAATAATTATACAATAATCACTCATCCACATACTCGTCTTCGAATCAGAAATACTTAGAAAAGTATGACAGTGAAACGTTCTAGGTCTTGGTATTTGCGTATCATCACTCGATTCGTTTTCTCACAACTCTGTGATATCATTTTTAAAAGAAATCTGATAAAATTATGACATACAATTAATCCTCACTTTTATTGGCTTGTGAAGACATTTTTGTAGTGATAACATTTATACAATGGCAAAATCATATTCGAAAAATAAAATAAGAAACAATATGTAAACAAAATTTGGCGAACGATATGGAAAATAGTCAGATATTTGAAACAACACAAACTGAACTAGAGATTAAGATATCGAAGTAAATCTATACGTCTATTTATTTTCACTCCTTTAATATAGCAAAGAAGATAAAATAATAATATTCATGTGCTATTTTTTTATTTCACACGATATAATAATCCGTGAAATTCCGATTCCCGACAATAAACGCAAGTCAACATATACGACTTTCGTGTCCCGCCTCCGATCGATAATATGAATATAAGAAAAAAAGATTATTAATGCATAATTGCTTATTTTTTTAAAAATGGTTTCAATTTTATTGTACGTAGTGGAAATATCACGCGCAAATTTATGAGGAAACCGAAGATCAAGCTATAAAATATTTTGTGTGTAATTATATTAGAATACAAAGTGCATTGTTAATTAGTGAGCAATAATTTCATGTAATTTTATAAGATGAATTATTTTCTAATAATATTTTAGTCCATAAAACCAACGAAAAAATCGAATTTATAAATTAATAAACCGAATTCTTTTCTTATGTTGTGAACATTATAATTTACAATTATAATATGCGGTATGCACGAAAAAAAACTTAGATATATCAAGTGAATAATGGCTTGAAACTACCGACGGATTAATAGCCCCAATGATAATATACGTTTTGCAGCAAAATTAATTTCTTATATTAAAATTAAAAATATTAACTTAGACATAAGAAAAACATAAGCAAAATTTCCTGATTATTCTAGGTGATATGTACGCAGCAAATAAAATTTAAGGAAGCTCGATTACAAATACAATCAACATGTCGATTCCTCAAATAAACAAAAAAATAGATTATACACGCATTTCGTGAATATATTTATACATTTAAGAACGTGATATATCAGACTATAATCGCTTCGAACGTATCCCGTGTATGGTTTATATATGCTAAGGACTTCTTACAACGGTAGTTACGAAAATACCAGTCTAAAAACATGTATAGAAGAAATTCATAAAAGAAATGGTGATATGAAAATTCCAGTTCAAAAATTTTATTAAGAAAACATGATGGTCCGATATAGAAGTTTACATAAAAGGGATAGGTCTAATCAAACATGATCACACAAAATTCAAATACAATCTCCAAAAATTTTTATAATTACCACCATTTTAAACCATAAAGTGGAATATAAATTTCAACATGCTTTGGGGCAAGAGTAATAAAAGTGTGTTAGAATTGTATATAAATATAATTAGTTCTTTATATTTATGATATTTATATAAAACACGGCGATGAAAAATGAAAATATCAGAAAAATCAAAAAATTATATGAAGAATGCAAAGCGATGCAGGCTTAACACAAATTCAATCCAGATAAAGGAATTTATTGCAGAGTATGTTTAATTAGATGCTAAATATTTGCAGAATTTAGTTATTAAGAGATATGGAAGTACAAAAGTATTATTTCAGAAAATAAATAAATTATCCATATAAGATTATAATCTAATCTTATTAACTTATTGTTGTGTCACTCATCTATCAATATGACTTAAAATACAAAAATACAACAAAAAATTCGACTGATTCATAGTTAACTCACTAGGAATGAGATTCAGCTATTTTAAATGCATTTAATTAAAGAGAAGGACGACAATTTCTAAAAATTGTATAAATAAACTCAAATTTAAGTCTTTGTTGCGACTTACGATACGAAAAATACATGCATAAAAATTGCAACAACTTATAAAATTCATAATAATGCACAGTATTATTCTTTTCTAATACTCATGTGCACTTTTAGCTATAAATGATAAAAAAAATAGATTGGTTCAATCATATAAAAAAACGACTACAACCCATTCACAATTCACTTTTTAAAAATTGATGAAGTTTTATGGTTCGATAAAAATTCTAAGTGAAACCCTTAAATAAAGCTATTTATAATCATGAAGTAAGATTTGGGTTAACATGGAGGTGGGACATATGATAGACATCATTATATGACCATTTACCTTTATACTAGAAAATAAAATCCGAATTTATTTTTTGTCATTATATGATATTTTATTAACAAATAAATTACCTGCCAAACTGGATAGCTGCCGGGTTTGATAAGAACAGGAAAAATCTGCAAGAAAAAAATTTTGAGCGACTGTTTTGACAAGGAATACATCTTTTTTTTCAAAAGATGATTTTATAAATAAAAATGAAGCAATTCCATAATATTTATGTTCAAAATACATGTTTTAATTAGCAAAGTATATATAGAAATAGTTAATTTTATATATATAGGCGTAACTGTATACCAGAAAATCAGCATAATACAGATCACCAGGTACATGGGCCAAAGAGAAACGCTAATAAACAGGGGATATACTGAGTACCATATAGATTGATATCTAGAAAGCGTACGATATAATGAAAAAAAAACATCCTCTGTCGGCGTTTACAAACATCTAACTTTATATATTTCTATGCAAAGTCATAGACGCCATTACTAGTAAACATAATATTTTAGTACGGTATAAAAACAAAAAAATTAATAAAGAATTATGAAGAAAGATATACTGCAGAGTGTTAGTTTATATTTACTTTCTTATGTGAAATTTATCCACATATAAATATTTACACAAAAAAAATTCCATTAACTCGTCTCTAATTGTATCTTCTTATAGAAAGAACTACTTTCATCCATTAATGATATAAAGAGGGGCAGTAAAGAACAAAAAAACTTAAAATGGATGACAGATTAAACAATAAATCTATTTATTGAGTGGACTAAAAATATATAAATCTAATAGGTAATAAATATTATCAAAAGTCGCGAATATGTAACTTGTATATAAGAAAAATGTATTTTATGCCATAAATACTTGAAATTGTATATCTGCATAGAGAACGAAACATTTGATAAATGTAGTAAGAATTATTTAAAAAACTTTCAATCCAGTCAAAACAAATATTAACGCGAAAAATATATCAAATCATTAGACGAGCACGTAATATAGCTTTTTAAATTACGTTAAAAGTGTTTTATTGATAAAACGGAAGGAATTTTATTCAATAGTTGATCCTATATGGATATAGCACGTGGAAGAATCACTTCGTATTCAGATAGAAAACAAGAAATTATATAACAAGAGACAAAAGTTAGGTGGAAAGTATGTAATATTGACCAATGATATGGAATATTAAACAGAAGAGCAGCAATTAATAATGAAATACAATAGGAAAACAATCCTTTACCAAATACACGAAATTTATTTGGATAGTATACCTTGGCAAATTATGCATCATATCGATTGGGCTGAAACAAAAGAAATTTTTAAGTATAAAATAAAGTTGAAAAATTGCAAACAACTTTTTATTTTTCCCGACAACTTTATGATCGGGATAGCTACGCATAAAATATTTTTAAATTAGGAACTTTAAGTCAAGAGAAGAAGCAATATATAAAGATTGCTCCGTATAATTATACATCAAACATTGCGAAGATATAAATGATCTATAATATTACCGAGCAAGTGGATTTTTAATAGTATGTGATATTATGGTCACATAGAGTTTTGAAAGAAGTTTACGGTTTATGCTGTAAAAAAAAATAACTTTAAAAGATCTAAGAAAATGTGATGACATATAATTCGAGAAAAAATATAAACGAAACAGAGGTACAAAAATAAATAAAACTATTCTTCTAAGCATAAAATTATTGCATTATTGATTAGATATATCTGTGTATGATAAAAATAATCAGTTGATCCCCCTATATAATATAGGGAAAATATATATTTATATTTAGACGTATATTGAAAAAAACATTTAGTGACGATTATTTTATTGACTGGAAAATAAACTTTAGAAAAATACAACACACGTATAATATTATACATCATAATGGAATACTTCTATCGTATGTATCATAAGTCGTTGATTAAACAGACTAAATTACAAAATAATATCATGTGAAAAAAACAATAAAATAGAGAAAAATTTAGGGTATGAGTATTGAAAGCAGAAATTATATTTAGGATGATTTTAAAGATATTGATAAGAAATATAAAGTAAAAAATTTTTCAACGAGAAATATGTGGTTCTATATTTAAAAATAGAATAAAATAAAGTAGATATATAATATGTGTATGCAGTTTGTTCGTATAATTACAATTGAAAACTTTGATTCTAGTTTTTAAAAAGTCAAAACAGAATAATGTTTTAATGGTGTTTTACTATTTTTTAGCGCTAATAAACATTTTAATGTGCCAATTATTACAATATTTCAAAGCAACCATTCTGGTATTTTCGCTTAAAGTATGGGAATAATAAAATGAACGTTTATTTGATGGTTACGATAGAGTTCGATACAAATAAATAATAAATTCGGTATAGCTTTATGCAAAACAACAATTATGAAAAATGAAAGTTCTATTGACGCTGAATAGCTCTATATAAAAATAATGAGCACATTAATTGCTTACTTTACAAACAAAGTTATATAAATCATGCAGATAAACTAAAAAAATTCATGTTTTATGTATTTAAAAAATTTTCTAATGACTATTAGGTTTATTACGCATTAAAAGGCTTTATATTTTAATGTTTTAATTCAATTATTGCACTTAGTAAAATTTATCAAGTGAGTACATTCCCACTGAAGATATTAAAATACTAGAAGGAAATAATTTGTCTTTTATCTAAAATTAGTAAGATAAATTGATCATAATTAGTAAAGAACCAAATGCGAAAAAACAATAAAAAATGTCTGAGGATTGCCACAGATTGATGCTTTTTTCATAATTAAATTTAATTTAACCCTTAATATACGAATTCTTCTAAAATTCATCGTATGATCAAGTGTATACTCTACTTTATTTAACAGAATCATTGTATTGAATGTGGATTTCGAAGATTTCTCTAGATTTATTGTTTGTATTTTGCTTTCATAAGTATTTTTCTTTTTTAGAATAAATCTATTTTATCTAAAGAGAAAATGGTGCTATAACCTCTTATATAAATGCATAAATTATTATGTAATTGTATATATTCCATTTTAATTTGCTGAATGAGAATATTAAAATATAAATTTGATGTTTCTAATGTATTAAATTTCCAAATAAAAAACCCCAAAAAATCCTTGGTTACTAACACACAAATACTAAAAATTTTTATACAAGAGGTAATCATAAGGCTCAAAAAAATTGTTTATATTCTTAATATATACATAAAATACAGGTATAACTGTACAGCATTATATTATAAACAGGCTTGATTTTCTTTTATGTGATTTACAGCATCCATGAGGCAATCTTGAAATAATTTAATAAAAATATTTTTGATTCCACATTTTAAATATTTTTCTGTCTAAAAAAAATTATTTTTTGATTTGAGTCGTATATCTTACCAGAAATATTATATTACATAAATTTGTGCTTTATTATATTTTATGCATTAGATTTAAATCAGTGTGGAATTTAATACTTTATAAAATTAAAGAAATATTGATATAAAAGACACTAAGCCATATTTAAATTATAATGTGAAAAAATAAAAATTGTTTTTGCAGTCTTTTTATGATTAAAAATCATTCTTATTCTTAAAGTAATAGAATTTATATATTGACTGCCGTTATAAATGACAAAAATTTATAATAACTTTTTACACAACATGAAATCCCGCCATAAACTTTTACATAAGAATAAATTATACTCAAAATTATTATTATTAGAATATATAAGTGTATATATTGCATCTAATGTTAAACTTTATGCATAATATAAATGAATCTAATTAAGTCCATCAATATTTGCACACATAAAATCCAGTGTAAATGGTAAATTCGAAGCACAGTATTGTCCAAAAAAACGCAAAAATTATACTGGGAACATAAGATGCTTAAGAAAAATTTAAATTGCTACTTAAAAAGAAAAAAATCATTGCCCTATTTCAACATATATAATCTATGTACATACTTTCATTTATAAGTATCTAAAATAAAGAATTTTTTATGTTTCATTCTATTTGAGAACGGTTTCTGGTATATATTTCAGAAGACTTTGAGATCACGAACTTTATAAAAACTCTTTTAGATTTCTCGTACAATTCAAATAGTTTTTGCTTTAAAAATCATGATAAACCCTAATTCTATATCTTAAAATCTGTTTATAGATTAATGTTATATCTTCATAATATTTTATGCAAAATATCTTAGATTATTATATTTTTTATATTTATTTCACTTTAGGTAAAAAACTATATATTTACATGTTTTTATGACACTTTTAATTTTCAATGCACAATAATACTTAAATTTTATTTAGTTCTGTTATGTTTGTTTTTTTCTGGCAACAAAATAGAATTTTTATAAGATTTATTTATACAGTATACTTGATTTCATCTATTTCTCAATCAAAAAAAATATTTAATCATGCTCCAAATTTTATATTATCTGGGAAAATAGATCTTTTGATTGGCCCTTAAAATTGTAAATATAGTAATTTATGTTCTTTCAGTGCTATATTCGTTTTTAATATTTTCATAACAATTGTATATGAACTATGATGATTTTTAATTTAATAATTTTCGTAAAATCCGTTACAAAAAACTGCTTGTTTTGTTTTTCTATGGTTTTTTTGCATTATTTTGTTCATATCGATTTAATTTTTTGAATATTCCTTTTCCTTTTTTCATGATTCCTTTTCTTGTATCTTATCTTATTTTATAAAAAATGCCATCTTTTTGATGCTATTTTCGTTTAATTTAGATGACCATTACTTCCACAACACAATATTTTTTTGTTTTTCTTTTCTTACAGAACTACATGGGCTGTAATATTATCTTCTTCACGGATTGAAGGCCCGGGTTAGCAAGAAAATATGAGAAAATAATTGATATAGACACTATTATATATAAATTTTACATTATATTATATGTTTTTTTTATTTTGCTTTTGAGTTCTTCAGATTTGAATTCACTATTTTTAATACTATAGTAGTTCTTATTGAAAAATAAATTCAAATATTTGTAAGCATATTTTTAAGTGAAATTGCATCATTGTTTACGAACAACTCTAGCTGATTTGATTTTTGTTTCAATTGATTTTTTTTACAGATATTTTGATTTTCATATCTTTTGGGATGCTAGCATTAGGGTTTATTGATAGCATCTCACATGTTTCGTCAACTATAACGTCTTAAATGTGGGACATTTACCACGCCTGAAACATTTTGACTTGTCCTTTTATCATAATCATGCATTATATTTTTCCTGATAAGGTATTTGTCTTATTTCTGTTCGTCTACTATTCATCAGCATGAAGCTAATTCTATCGTTAATGAATAAAAAAAATACCTTAAATGATATGAGATAGCAGTTTTCACAAAAAAACATAATTATTACCTAATTATAAAGTAAAAAATAAATGCAGCTGAGAATATATAATTTTGTGGGCTATCTTAAGTTTATTGTGAATCTAAAAATCAGTATAGCTGAAAATTTTTACATCATTATAAAAGATTCAATCATTAGTTGATATTTTAGTTTATTTATTGCACGTAAAATATTATCAAATATGTTTTTATCTACAATATCCAGATCTAGATAGGAGTAATTAATCATTAGCATTATCTACGAGAATACAAAAAAGACACCTTCTTCCCCCTTTTTAAATTAATCTTTCAAGTGTCAAGTTTCACGCGCAATTATTTTACTTCTATATTATTTCTATAGTACAAGAACCTTGAAAACTGTCATTTGAAAGAAGAAAAGCAGTTGATGAATATAGATAAGGGAGATTCTAAAAGATATAACAAGCAATCGTGAAATATACCAAATGTATTGACTACGTATCAATAGATAAAATTATATAAAAAACTATCCCATAAATTACAAATATTATTTCTTTAGTACATTGCTTACTATATGAAGAACAGGGTATACCAATCATATAATTATGAATATTTAAAACAATATTTCTTTGAATTTTTCAGTCAGATTATTCTCGTAGATAAGTAAAAAGCCCTAAATTATTATTTTTTTCGGCACTGAAGTTTTTCTAGTTTTAGATTTATATATTTATTTTGCAAACGTAGATTCGGGCCCTTAGATGTTCGTTATTGGGCAATGTATTTCTTATAATTTTAAAACTAGAAGTGTTATTTTTTTATTTAAACTATAACTTAGACGCTATATTGCTCGATCAGAAAATTTACATAGCGACAAAAATCGCCAGCAGAAATTATACTTTCTAAGAAGGCACAATCCAAAAGCTGTAATTATATTTAAATGCATTCTTCAATCTCTGATTGCAAATTCTATTAACCCTACTGTTTCGTGATGGTTCAAAAATAAAAAATCACAAAATATGATATTTTTTGCCAAATACCAGCTATCTTTATTTTTATATGTGAGGTTATTGTTGTTAAGAACTCAATGGATTCCTTTTTATTATTAAATTATTTTTAAATATATATTTCCTCTTTACTTTACCAAGCTCTACTTAAGTCACCATCAAGTATTCACAATAATTCAAAACCACCACAAATTTTTTTTTTCATATATGTCACTTGGATTCGCTATTCAAATAGTAATGCATATTATATACGTAAAATTTGATTAAATTTTTTTTTATGATTTAATGTGATTTTTGCACGCCTTGAGTATGTAAAAACCATACAAAGTTTTTTCTTATAATATTTTTGAATATTGGGTCAGCTATATTTTTTTAAATATCGATTCACACCTAAAAAACGAATGATATTTCAAAAGTTCTATTTTTGTAAATTTAGTCATTTTAACATTGAAAAATAATTTACTCGCTGCCATAGGCTTAATTGATTTTATGCAAATTTACTCTCATCTCAACTGTAAATAGTTGTGAATTTCGTATTTCGTAGTTTAAATGCTTTTCTAAAAATCAAAATATTTTATTTTATGGCTGAGCGTAAGCGTTGAAACCTTAGTGATCGATTTGTGCTCAAATTTTCTCCATTAGAGAGTATTTTTAGATCTATAAATACGCATTGTATCTTGGAAAGTATTTCAGCAGCCTTAGAAATAATAGCTGTACTTTTGTTTAATTTATTGTGCAAGCATGCGGTAATAATATTTCCCATAAGATCTATTTCAATATAAATTGTTTCTGTAGATCACATAGTCACAAAACATATGTCGGAAAGGTGCTTTTTATTTCTATAATTTATTATAGTGTCTGTATTCATTGTACTTGTTTCTATCTATTTTCATCCCTTTAAAAAAAATTTCATGATACGGCTTTCGTTTAAAGGTGTGAAATAAATATATGCAAATTAATTGACGCTTATCACCATGGATCGTTGTAGTTTCGATGATTGCATTCCAAGTTGCCGATAATTTTTTGGCACCGCTTTTTTTTACCATCTGATAAAATTTAAACAAATTATATAATCTTTTCTGATATTAGCTGACTTTTTTGACCTGTTGTTGTATTAGTCTAGCGAATCTGATACCACCAAGAACACTCTAAATATGAAATTTATGTTATTAAACTGTCTGTTATATAACATTGAAAAAATTAAAAATTGTGTTTTAACCTTCAATTGGTGTATTTTAACACAGTATATATAATCAAGAGAACTTTATCGCGGTTTTTAAAAGTTTAAAAGACATTCTGTTATAATCATAAGGATTGCCCTTCTAACCAAATGCTGTTTTCCATAAATTTTCTATATATAGACTATTTATGATAGCATGCGGTAGCATACTTACTATTTAATAATTCTGTCGAGGAAAATTTACATATCACATCTATTCTTAGTATAGTCAGGCACTTTTTCGGAATATGATTCAACGTTATAAAATTTATATACATCCTTGTTATCTTTTGGATTTAAAACATCACTATTCATATCTCTAAGCGGTAAATATGTCGTGCAATATCATTTTAAGCAGCTTTCGATTTCTTCAGATTCGAATTTTTATTTCATTCGTAATTCATATTTTTTTAAAAAGAGGGCATAAGTGCGTTCATTTGATATCATTTATTTTTTTGCAAACTTTTTGAGGTGTGATTTAGATGCAGAAACTATTCTAGCTTGTCTTTTTATTTCTTCAATCTGGCTATTTATGAATTTTTGTATATTACCAATAAACAATCTCTGTCTATGTATGTTATTTTGCTGTTTGAAGTATGCAAATGAGGTTTCTTTATTTTTATCAATAAATCTTTTTAAGGTTCATTACAGTTCACATTCTTTAATCCTTTAAATATTTTTTCGTATAATATCAAAATATATATTGGTATTTATTGTGCGGCTATGGATTCTAGTAACATGCGTCTCTTCTATTTTTAAATTAACCAATCACATTTTTCGACCAAATTTCGGGTAACGATGATTTTATAGTTTTAATCTTTGAAATCGAAGCTTGATGATATTTGACTGCAAAATTCACATTTTAAGATATACAAATTGTAAAATTTACGTCATTTTGGAACTAGTATCAATAATACAGATACTTATTGATTTGAAGATTTTACCCATATCTATTTTTTTTTCTTATTTATTTTATGAGTTTTATGCAAAATAAGCGTTGGTAGGATTTTAATTTTTGTTCTTATTGGTCCTCAATGAGTTATTTTTTTAAATTTTTCATAACCTAATTCTTGAATTTTTAATGCTGTTCAGGCCATCTTCTGTTGCACGCTCTCTTAATCTCTTAAAATTTCAAAATTTACGTAAAATTTTTTGTTATATTTATGCTTTTAATCCGTGTATTTTTGAACAGAGCTCGTGTTAATGCTTCTATGTCCCGATAATTGTAGCGCTCATGCTTACTCTTTTTCCAATTCTACCAGTAATACATACTTGTCTGAGATATTTAACTACAATGTAAAGGATGTTTTTTCTGTCTAATTCCAGAGTGATATTCAAAATTTTAATATATACCTTATCTTAATATCCTAATCGCTTAGATCTATCTT